>NW_025814896.1:76518669-77118669 GCF_022079265.1 Lynx rufus | reverse complement strand
TAAAATTAGAGATTATAATGGAGAAAACTTTTGCATGTGCACACACCCACGAAAACATGACCCCAAATTCCATATATTGTGCAGCTCAAGGGTCAGAAAACTACAGCCCGCTGGCCAAATCCAGCCCACGGACTGTTTTTGTAAGGCCTGTGAATTGAGAATAATTTTTACATTTTTAAATGTTGGAATAAAAATCAAAACAAAAATAACGTTTTGTGATACATGAAATTATGTGAAATTCAAATTTCAGTGCCCATAAATAAAGTTTTATGGTAATGTAGCCAAGTTCATTCGTTTATGTATCCTCTGTGGCTGCTTTCCTACTACAAGGACAGAGTTCAGAACTTTTAACAGACACCGGCCTGCAAAGTCTAAAATAGTTCCTATCTGACTCTTTTCAGATAGATTGCTGACCCCTGATTTAAGGCATTTGTACTCTATAAGGCAATTAGAGTCTGTAGTTAAGTGTATGTATGCACACACATAAAAAGTAATGATCAACGAGACAAAAGTAGGGTTGCATATATAGCAAGCTTCTAGCTGTATGTATGCACATGTGTATATATGTGAAAGGTTAAAAATTATAGTTCTAGAGATAATTAAATGTTAATGTCCCAGTTGTGATAAAAATCATATTAATTACCGATCTGGGCTTTTCTTTTGATTATAATCTACTTTGCAAATACAGCACTTCACTTACAAATCTAAACATTTTATGTTCCTGTGTCTATGAAGAGTTCACTTATCAAACTACAAAGCAACCAAAGCAACAAGATTTAGTTTTGGCCACCATTTAATGTTGAAATAATGAGAGATTTAGTAAAACATCATCAGTTGTTTAAGTTACTTAGCTATTTCTTTACAAAACATGACTAGGCTAAAAACAAAAAAAAGTTATTTGATACAATTGTTTAGAACTACACACACACACACACACACACACAAATACACAAATGAATGCATGTAAAATCTGAGCAAGGTCAATGAATGGTATCAATCTCATTTTCCTGGTATCGATACCCTACCATATATAATTATGTCAGAGGTTACCAGGGGAGGGAACTGAGCAAAGGACACATGGCATCTCTCTATCCGTTTTGCAACTTCCATGAATCAATAATTATCTCAAAGTAAGTTTTTTGTTGTTGTTGTTGTTTTTTAAAAAGGCTTATTTGAGAACAGAGATCTTCCGTGGGCAATGGATTGGCTCCTCGACCTCTACCTACCTGACATGAAATTATAGCGTATCCCAATTTTTAGAAAACTGACAGGGAAAAAGAAAATAATGGTAAATAGGTAAACAAACACATAGATCTAAGGATTAACACACTCTCTATATGAAATGAGGCTGAAACAAATCAGCTTAATTTTCTTTAGTAAATACAGTGGGAGGTGGGAATGGGGGCAGGGAACTAGCCAAACGGATTATTTGGCTTGGTGGACAAAGTTGACTAGCTGACTGACCATTTTGCTTCATGTGGGTTGTCAAGCATTCCTTTCCCATAAGTCCAGCCTGCAGGGCCTGATGACTATTTCTTTGCTCTTCTTTTCACATCCCTCAGGCACGTTTCTATTGGCCAGAACCTTTCCCTTATTGTACAATTACCATCTTTTACATCTAGATGAAAATCCTTTTCTTCACAGCTGAAATCTGAAAGAGAAGGGAATTTGAAGCTAGAGGATTTTAACTTGCTTTGCTTCACTAGGAAAGCATGCTCCATACGATACAGTACCTTTTAAAAATTGCTGTTCCTTTGAGCAAACAGTATTAATTCCAACACTTTTTAAAGGAGGGGGAGAGCTACCTGTGAATATAAATAAAGTGACAAATTCCACAACTAAAGGTCTCAGGGAGATTAAGGTCTAAATCAGAGGCACAGATGCAGACAAAATAATTTGTATCATGAATGAAAATGTTACACACTAAATTCCTAGGAAAAACAAAACCTTTTTGAAGATAAAACTGCATAAAAATTGCTGATGTGAGTGAGGAAATAAAGTATGTTTTTAGTTTTCATGGCAGGAAGAAGATGAGATTCATTTTTACACCAGCTCCACAAAGGCTTGCTAGCAACCTGCTTAGAATACAATAGACGAGATTTAAATTTTCTTTTCCTTTACGTGGTTTGCTCATTTGCATGCTAGGCCCTAGAATGGTCTTCTCTCTCTCTCTGCCATTTCACAGAAACACTGGGATCTGAACGCTGGGAGCAAACTGAAAGGTTCAAGGGTGCTTGTGAGTTCAGCATAAAGCTCTTTTATCAGTGTATTTGCAAGGGAAAAATGTAGTCCTTTCCCCACTTCATTGGGCAACTTTTCCTTTGAGGGACAGCTTCAAAAATCTCCCCAGAACACCTTTCAGCCCAGAAAGTGCTCTGGATTCCTCAAAAACAGAGAAGAAACTCACCATGGGGACTGCTAATGAACAAAGACAAAATTAGTGTTGGTTTAGAAGGATTTTTAGAAAAAGGATCATTTTACCTTTCTCCCATCCTGTTGTCAGTTTCTCGAATTTCTTTATTTAAAATAATACACATGGCTGTTATTCAAGCTTACAGCAAAGTCCGAGGAGGGCAAGACATTGAAGGAAAGGAATACCCTGACCTTCTTGTCTAATCCATTTTAGGATAATTAAAGTATACAGAAATGTCACAGCTATCCACCCCAGTGGCTAGTAATTAAAAGAAGAGAAGGAAATAAACACAAGACACTTAGTAGCTCAAATAGGGGATATCAATCCAATGCAATGATTGCAGTCAGTTTTTCAAGCTTGGAAAGCACATTCTCCTCATAAAAAGACATACTGTACATGAAGAGAAATGTTCCCTCATTGCAGTATAAAGATCTCAGATGTGATGCCCAATGAAATAATAAAAAGACTATATTCATCAACAGTCTTAAAACTGCACTGCACGTTATTCTCTGTTACAGACAGACAACTGTTCCTAGGAGCTGAAAGAGGTAGAGATGGCATTCCTATGTAAATAAGAGGGAGTGGTGCTGGAGTGTTGTTTTTTCCAGCATTGCTAGAGCCCTCACAGCAGGAAATGTTTTATTGTAATGCAAATGTATTTGATTTCCTCCAAAATCCCCTTTCACTGTCTTTCCTGTCTGAATGTATCATCACACCATATTTGCAATTCTATTAAGCACCATTTTATATTAGCCTAATTTACGTAACCTGCCTAATAGGAATCGGAAATGTTACAGTTATTTTACTGGATCCAATTAGTATTTCATTGTTTTAGCCTGAGCACAATATTGTACAATAGTCCTCAATACTCAGCTAAATGGAATAGGATGTACTCCACGTAATACGATAAATGGAAGCATATGTTTTAAGCTAATTAAAACGCAGTTAAAACCTGCCTGAACTGAAACCAATTGCATCCTTTAATATCTGATGAGTGACTATTTAAAAAAAAATCTAATAATGAAATGTCATATCATGGTGAACTTAAGGAAAAAACACAAAAGTTAAGTACTGAAAATAGCTGGACTAAATTACAAGTGGATTGTTTCCTAGAAATGCATTTTCTCTTTTTATGTGTCACACAGTGAAGAAGAGTGAGTTTTCCCAAGTTAAATACACAAATTCACAAAATGGGTATGATTATTGGCTTAAATATATCAGGTAACAAGAGGGTGGGGGAATATTTTTAAGTATTCCTAGAATTAAAAATGTAGTATGTCATCTTATTTCTTATTTTAACATCTGTTCAATTTTAAGAATACCTGAAATGTCGCCTTTTGTGCACATATGAAATACTATATTCAGAAAAAAAGAAGCTACATGATCCCAAATTAAGAAAATTTTGCTACAATGATCAATTTTACATGTGTACCAAAGGTGACACAAATATACCACTAGCTTTATATGGGGATGCTATAGAGTGTAATGACTGATACGTTGTATCAGAATTGTGAAAATTATCATAGTAATCATTGTAGCTATTAACAGTATAAATAAATATCTTATAAATAATATATACACATAATTCCTTATAATATAGGAAAATCTTTTTTCCCTAATCTCAGAATTTTGCTGCTGCATTCCTATTGAGTTGTTATACTGTTTTTATCTCGAAATTGTTCCCCTAAGAAACACAGGCTCTATTAAAATATAAGTAGGAAATAATCAACTTACATCCAGGAGGAAAAAATACTGAGTGGCACATAACCCAATTAAAAGCCTATTTGCTTCTTAGTTTTTATACAGACACCTCTCAAACCCCATTCCAATGAAGAGAAAATAGGTTTTTAAATTGCAGCTTTGCTAAAAATAACTTTCGGAAAAAGCAAGTAGGTGCAAGAGGTTTTTCAGACGTTAAAGAGAGACTAAAAGTTTAATGTTCAGCAAAATATCAAATGCAACACTTGATGAAAAAAATTCTTATTTTTTCACTTACGACATTAGAAACAATACTAAGGTGAACACCCAGGCCGACCGGCGATTTTTAATGGTAATATTATGATGGTTGCACTAAACAGGAGAGTGTGTTTTATGTCATTTCTTTCGACTTTACCATTAACTCCATAACAGCTGGCATCAAATATACTAAATTGTGATATAATGAGCTTGTATATTGCTAGCAATTACAGAGTTAAGTTGAATAAATCCTTAGAGTACAAAATAAGTGTGCTTTCCACCTGACAATAAATTAAAGGTGACACTTGCCTTAATTCAAAATTGCCTCGGATCATATATAAAAATCAACAAAAAATACTGTGATTGAAACCACATCTCAAAATTTGCCAGGTTTGACTATATCCATTTCATATATGTTTATGACATCTGTCATCTCGATCTATTATTTAAACACTTTTTATGCATTGTTGAGTTGTGAGGTATGTTTGTGATAACTATACTTCTGAATTTGAAAGCCCGGATTGTGAATGCTATATATTTTGGTTTTCTTGTCAATATATGTACTGAAACAGAAACTAGATAACCGGATCATAATATTCTTTCAAAGTTTGATACCAAAGAATCTGTGCCTGTAGAAAAACAATACAGTTAAACATCTGAGGACTAGATTTTGTTTGGATGCTGTTGGTTATCACATAACCATCATTTATTCAGTGAACCTGATACATGTCATGAAATTATTTTTTAATTAATTTTGGAAAAATATATTTTATTAAAACATAATTTGTGCCATAGATTAATGGACTATGTCCAAAAGGAACTCAGATAGCAGCTGCAGTTAGAGACTCATACAGTCAGAGGCTTGGGTTTGATCTGTCAGCATAAAAACACTATGCAAAATAGAAAGAGATAGGACAGGTACCAATACAGAACCTATCTCTACACACACGCTTTTATACTTACACACAAACACAGGGCAAATCCTGAACATTAGGTAAGAGTCGTGGAGCCTTATGGATTACACAGAGCTGGAAGTGAGTTTAAGTAGTGATTAGAGGCAGCTTTTTGGTATCTAGGAGGGAAAATAAAACTATCTCAACTGACAGGTTTATTTTTCCCGTCTGAATATTTTCAGAGATGGAAACAATATATTTGAAGAGTTAGCTCCTTTCTGAAAATGTGACATCTTCCCATCTTCAACACTCCATATCCCAAATGAATCTGTTATGCACCCTAAAATCTTGTGGTGATCTGCAAGGTATGAGGCCATCTTAGAAAGATAATACAACCCTTAAAATTTCCATCCCAACAAAGCAAGCTGCTTGTTTGGAGACACTGACCAACCTCATCATTTCTTATAGGATCAACTTTATATTATTGGGTCTGAAAGCACAGACTAACATACATCCAAACTACTAAAATCAGATCAGCCCTAAAAGAAACTAAGCTTGCTTGCAGGCCAGAATTTAAAGTAACTTGGATATTACAAAATATAACAACTAACCGTTACTTTCCTAATTGCCTAATTCTCAGATATTGTGTGGGGTGGAAATAAAGGTGAAAACCTGACATCTAAACAAAGATGTTTCCCAGCCATTCTATACCCAGGGACAAATTCCAATGCAAGACACTCAATTAGAAATTCTCAAGTCTTGTTTTCAGTTAGCTGTGCGTTGATTCCAGAGGATTAATTTATGTGGTGACCAAAATTGATGGCACAGGTGGCTGAAATGACCACAAAGACAGATTTGGGAATATTTATCTGCAAAGCTTCTACTGATGCACATGTTCAGATATACACATTTTACAACCACAGATTGACTGACACAGGATCTGTGGACAAAAAAACAAAAAGAAAAAGAAAAAACAAGGGCAAGGGTTGCTGTTAATGGAATTGCTTCTTTATCAAATGGTCTTTACCTATTCAATATTGCAAAGAATTGTTTTTAATGTTTATTTATTTGTGAGAGACAGAGGACGAGTGGGGAAGGGGCAGAGAGAGAGAGGGAGACACAGGATCTGAAGCAGGCTCCAGGCTCTGAGCTGTCAGCACTGAGCACAACGTGGGCCTCAGACTCACAAGCTGTGAGCTCTTGACCTGAGTCGACTTAACCGACTTAACCTACTGAGCCATCCAGGCTCCCCTACAAAGAATTTTAGAACAACCTAAACTCTTCTGTTTGCCCACAACATCTCAGAATTACTTCTCAGAACATGTATCTCTCCTTTTTGTTACTCTGCAACTTTGTAATGCTACCTTGTCAAAAAACCGAGGTCATCATCAACAACAACAAAGACGATATTCTAGAGGAAAAAGAAAAGACTATCTCTAATTGATTTGGATACAAGGGGTCAGTGCTGGAATCTGAATTTATAAAAAGTGTACCAAGATATGTCTCATATAATTAAATGATTTGTTGATCAACATGCCCATTAATCTCTTGATCCTAAATAACATATGAATTTCTCTTTTACTCCTAACTCATAAAACCATAAGAAACCCCATCGACTGTCATTCCTTCTTTCAGTGGTCAAAGCTTCAAATGAGCCAGACCACTCTATGTTTTGTCCTGGGTAGGATGTGGATTTGTGGGCAGATGACAAGGTGCTAATGAGGAGCTAATGTCCCTGCAGCTGGCAAACTGCCAGCCTCAGGATGGGAGGATTAGAGCATTTGTCTGCATTAGCCCTGGACAAAGGAGGGAGGGGCTGGGGGACAGCTAACTCCAGGTTGAATAACTTGACTCACATTGGAATCTGTGCCCCATTCCTAAGGTAAGGGGCTATTTCAGGGTAATCACGCAGTTTTCCTAGATGGCATGGCAGGCTCTCATGTGGATGCACTTGACTTGGTTCTCATTCTGGAATAAATTAGTTAGAATAGGCAAGTTCAAAACCTGTCCCACCTCATCACCAACTCAGGATATAATCATATTAATGAGAAACCAGGTGAAACTTCTTGTCCACGTTATATTCATTTATCACGAATGTAAAGTTAGT
Source organism: Lynx rufus (assembly GCF_022079265.1). NCBI lineage: Eukaryota > Metazoa > Chordata > Mammalia > Carnivora > Felidae > Lynx > Lynx rufus. The sequence continues at coordinate 77,111,300 of NW_025814896.1, read as the reverse complement.
TTATACAAGTGTCTAGCCAGATCACTTCTTGAATTCAAAATTTATTTTTAAAAGAGAAGGGCACTTTATTTTCTAATTTTGCCATCAAAAATTCACATCATGAGTTTCTAAGCCAGGAGGCTGATTGGAAACAAACCCCAGAGAGACCTGAAATTTCAATAGAATCATACAGCCTGAGCAGAATATAGCTAAGGTGTTTCCACCTGGGCCGTTTTCACCCAGGTCTCCCCAGCGTTCATTTCAGTAACAACTATCCCTGTTACATTTTAAAATCTCACCTTTATGCTTATTAATGTGAATTTTCACGTACATAAAGAAAACAAAGAAGGTCTTTTTTTTTTTAATGGAAATACAGGTTTGGTGGGACCAAATAAATACTTTCTTTTCCTGGAAATGATTTTTAAAAACATGAAAGTAAATATTATTAACAAGCTAAATAATAATCCTAAACTGTATTCACATTAAGTTAGATCATAGAATTTTAAATTTAAAACATTTCATCTTTTATAAGGCCATATGAATATGTGGCTCATAATATCTATTTTAGATATATATTCTATATAAGCTCATTGCCTCATTCACAGTGGTACAGATTTTTAATTCCCTGAATGATTTACTGAGGATCATGACATATATGCGCTCCCAGCCACCACTTACCCCAATGCACACATGCACGAACATGTCAAGGGTCCTCCTGCTGTAAACAGGAACCATGGGAACCACTTGGTCAGCCTTCTAACTGTAATCCTGAGTTCCACCCTTGACCACAATTCTCCTCACAGCAGCCAGTTGGACCTCCTTGAAGCACACCAGAAATCAGATTGCATCCGGACCTTCAACATCTTTCCCTGGTCTATCCCCCACTCCTATCATCATTCCCCGTCTCCACCCTGTGAACCAACTTTCAACTCCCTTTGGGTTCTTCTCAACAGGACACACAGTTTCTAACGCAAGACTTCTGCTGTGCAGTATGCCTGGAACCCTCTCCTTTCCAGAGTCAGCCTAGCAGCTTCCTTTTTAACCTTCAAATCTAGGCTTAATTAGCCCTCAAAGAGTTTCCCCTGCTGGCTCTGACCACCCTGTCAATAGGGTATTTCTTCTTGCACATCTCGAGGTCAACACTCACTTTTTCACTCTCAGTACTTGAACACCATGCTTCTTCCTTTCACAGATGTTTTATTTGCTTTTGTTTGCGTGTTCTCTTCCCCTCTAGAACTATGTGAGTCTTCCTCACTGATGTATCCCCAGGGCCTGGCACAGTACCTGTACTCAGTAGCTATTTGTTCCATTAATGAGGAAATACAAGATGTTGAGTAAGGTCTAAATATTTCAGACTGAAAATTCTGAGCATGATGTTATCCACAAAGACAAACAATTTTATTTTAGATATTGGAAAATAGTTGAGTTTTAGATAAAATAAAAACTCTGTACAGGGTTATTTCATACATCATGATGCCGCTTTATTGCTAAACTGGCCTCCAGTATCCTATTGAGGACTCTTCTCTAGCTTCTGAGATATGACTGTGAAACAATAATAGATGATATTAACTGAGCACCTTTCAAAGCACTTCCATTAACTCATTTAACCACTGTCTTGAAGATAATGGAATGGAAGTACTGAGCGGATGGATGTGTTGCCTGTCCAGGAACATACAGCCAGCAAGTAGCAGAGCTGGGTTTGAATCCTGAGACTCCAGCTACAGAGACCATGCTTGTAACATCACAAAACACGCTGTCACCCATATTCTCCTGTGCACAGTGGCCACCTTCAGATTATCCAATGGCCACAGGCCCTCATTCCATGTGTGTATATGGAATACATGGGAGAAAAAATAAAAGGAGAAGGACTTATAGAATCATGGCTCAGCTCCAGTTTGGGGTGCTTGGTTTACCAATTTCCCTGTTTTAGATGGGTCGGAACTACAAGCTCCTTCTCACCCTCTCACCGCTGCATAAAAGTTTGCTTTGTTTGTAGCAAACAAAGGTACTCCAGCTTCTGGCACCTTATGATGTTTGACTTCCTCAGGCCGTAGCTGTATTTGAGCACTCACGGCTCTCTATTTCTCAAAAAGATTCTTATCAGCAACAGGACAATGAATATTAGTTAGGTTGCTACCTTTGACCATTGTGAGGAAACTTTAAGTGTATATTAGATCAAGGAGATATGATATACGAACAATTGCCTACAGGGCTACATGGACACCTGTGTGTGTGTGTGTGTGTGTGTGTGTGTGTGTGTGTGTGTGTGACTTTCAAAACATGGCTAATACCAGTTTAAAAAAATGTCCCTAAAAACACAAACAATTAAGTAAAGAAACATTCAACAAATATTTGAGGGTCAAAAATGCTTGTGGTAGGGGCACCTGAGTGGCTAAGTTAAGTTTCCGACTCTTGATCTTGGCTCAGGTCATGATCTCATCGTTCATGAGATCAAATGGCCTAGGGCTCTGCTCTGCCACCTTGGGATTCTCTCTGTCTCCCTCTCTCACACCCCCCCCTTAAAAAATAAATAAACTTAAAAAAAATGCTTGTGGTAAATAGCACCTCACTTCTTGAAGACAAAGGCAGGTGTCATTCCTACTGAAGATTGTGATGGGGGTTCAGGGCAGGCAATCCCAGAACGTGCCATTTTGGCATATGGATTACTCTGGGCTGAAGACAAAGCCCAACAGACTCAAAAAGAGCTTTTTACCTTTCCTTTAACTGCCTAAAAGGATTGAGATAGGGGGCCTATGCCAAGAAGAGACCTATTATAAGAGATAGCCTTTTTTTTTTTGTATCAGAAAGACTAATCTGTGGCATAGCAAACATTTGTTTACCAAACATTTGCTCTTCCCATCTTCCAAGAATTGTCTTCCTTCCCTTTGAAGTCTCAGACACTTACCCTCTTCTTCTTAGCTCCAGATGGCATATATGCCTCAATTGAATGAATGACTGAGAGCCTCTCATGATTTTGTCGGGCTCCCATACATAAGAAATTAAATTTGTTCTTCTCCTGCTAATCTCTTTTATGTCAATTTAATTATTAGGCCAGCCAAAGAACCTAGACATGAAGAAGAAAAAGTTTTTCTCCCCCACAGTTGCAAAATATTAACCAGATTACCAGCCTAAGCACTCTGATTGTGTCTGCAGGAATGTTGCAATGATGGTGGTGAAATCTGGTATGATAAAGGAATGAGGGAAAGTAGCAATACCTCAGAGAAAATATTTTTTCAATGCAGTTGCTGGCTGTGCTGCTTTTGCTTTTCTCACTCATGTATAGGATCTGATGAACACCGAATGTAGGCTGCAAAAAGAACTATCTGAGTGAGTATGGATAATATCTGAGTTAGCTGATATCATAATTTCATACACCATTTAGATTGTAATAGTATTAATCTACCTTTGACACCTAGGCTGACCCTTTCCCTGAGTCAGTAAACTTTTTCTTTTTTTTTTCTTTTTTTAAATGTTTCTTTATTTTTGAGAAAGAAACAGTGTGAGCAGGGGAGGTACAGAGAAACAGAGACAGAGAGAGAGAGTCTAAAGCAGGCTCCAGGCTCTGAGCTGTCAACACAGAGTCCAACGCGGGGCTCAGACTCAGGAACTGTGAGATCATGACCTGAGCCGAAGTCAGTCGCTTAATCAACTGAGCCACCCAAGTGCCCCAGTAAACGTTTTCGTTTTTTCTTTTAACTTAAAAAATATATACTTACTTATTTTTTATAGAGAAAGACAGAGTGAAGGGGAGGGGCAGAGAAAGAGGGAGACACAGAATCAAAAGCAGTCTTCAGGCTCTGAGCTGTCAGCACAGAGCCTGACACGGGGCTCAACCTCACAAACCGCAAGATCATGACCTCAGCTGAAGTCAGACGCTTCACCGACTGAGCCACCCAGGTGCCCCCCAGTAAACTTTTTCTTAAAAGTTGAGATAGTAAATATTTTAGGTTTGCAGATCCTACGATCTCTGTTACAACTACTAAACTGCCATTGTGAGGCGAAGCAGCTGTAATGCAGTAGAACAGACAACAAAAAAGAGCGGATAATACAGAAATGAATGAATGTGGCTGCATTCCAATAAAACTTTATTTTTGGACACTGCAATTTGAACCTCATATCATTTCCATGTGTCATTAAATATCCTTATTTTGATTTTGTTTCAATCACTTAAAAATGTAAGAACCAATCTTCACTCACAGGCTAAAGAAAAACAGGTGGAGAACCAGGTTGGCCCAGAGGACATAGTATGCTGACCTCTGTCTTCTACTATTACAGAATAACATATAAACAAAAAAACCCTAGGAGGGATTTTTTAAAGAAGGTAAATCTCAGTGTGCCTGGGTGGCTCAGTCGGTTAAGCATCCAATTCTTGATACTGGTTCAGGTCACGATCTCACAGTTCATGGGTTCGAGCCTGCTGACAGTGTGGGGCCTGCTTGGGATTCTCTCTTTCCCTCTGCCCATCCTCCACTCGCAATTTCTCCCTCTTTCAAAAATAAATAAATAAACTTAAAAAAATAAGGTAAGTCTCTTGAAATATCGGATTTTTAAACATAAATTGACCATAGTCCTTATATTTGAATGCCATTTGTAAACTTTTTATTCAAGTATATACATACAGAAAGTATACAACTTGATGAATATTCACGAACCAAATACAATTGTATAACCAGCACTCAGATCAAGAAACAGAACATTATCAGCATTCAGAAGCTCCCCACGCTCCTCACCTGTCAGCCACTATCACCACCACCTCCCCTATTCCAAGGGTAGCTACTACTCTGACTTCTAAATACCCAGATTAATATGCTGTGGGGTTTTTTTCTTTTGGTATGATAGTTTACTTTTTAAAAATAACTAAGACAACATTGTAGGATAAAGTATGCTTGTACAATAAAAAAGACAATTAGATGCTATAACTGAAAATTATAGTTTTGAAATCACATAATCATCGACTCTAGAAATGTAAGAGACTGTAGAGAACATCCACATTTACACCCTCATACTACACCAGAGTCTCAGAGTAACATAACTAATCTGTTTATAATTCAATTGTCTATCCAAATATTAGTTAGATAAGCACTATGCACATATGCAGGTGGTCAAAATCTATACATCAACACTAATATTGACAGTAAAATAATAAATTAAATTTTTGGTTATGCTATTATTTTCAAAGCTAATATCTCCCTCATTTTCATTACATAATTGACAAAGCATTGAATTCTTTTGCAAGAACATCTAGGACTGGCCAATACTTTCAACTATTGGCACTGCTAATGAAGATGAAGATCTTTGCACAAATGATTAGCCTTCATGATAAGGTGAAAACTGAATATTTAATGATTTTATTAACTATTATTTTTGTTATATATATCAAGGTATATCTATGTTTTAGTTGTAATATTAACCAAATGTAAAATAACACTTTGCTATTTTTTTAATGTTTATTTATTATTTTTGAGAGAAAGAGAGAGGCAGAGAGAGAGGGAGAGAGAATCCCAAGCAAGCTCTGCACTGTTAGCCAGAGCCCAATGCAGGGCTCAAACTCATGAACTGTGAGATCATGACCAGAGCCCCAACCACAAGTCAGACACTTAACCAACTGAGCCACCCAGGCAGGCACCCAACACTTTGCTAATTTAACTGAAGTTACAACAAAACTTTTTTTTATGGCAATACACCAAGACTGGGCATTTTTAACAATCTAATAACAGAGCAGAAATCGAAAAACTATGTGCTGCATTTCCAGACTATGATACAAATAACAGGAGCCAAGTTAGACAAAAGGATGTGGAGCAATTTTCGAGCACCATTTTATACAGCCTCCTATGTAATACCTCCCACCAACCCCAACAGTGAGTGTTTTCACCTGAAAGGTACTTTATACTCACAGGATCTGCAAATGTTTGTTTTATGAAGAAAAATTAAAACATGTTATTATTTAAGTGTAAACAGCAATGTATAATATATCCGGAAATAATATAGTATATTATCTAAGTATAAAATTAGACTAATTCCAAAGATTTAAATGGGATTGGGTAATCCTAAGTAGAACTGTACTGTCTTCACTCTGGGACAAAACTTGCCTTGTGACCTTGACCATGGCAAATTACCTTGAACCTCAGTTTCCTCATCTAAAATGTGATACTGTGAAGTTTCTTTCCAGTTCTAAAAATATAATTATTCTAAGAACAAGAAAGTAATTAACATCCAAGCAAGAGTGTCTTCTTTCCTGAAATGCCTGAATATAGCATAGTTAGGGAAGAATTAACGTTTGAAAACAATTTTCCTGAAATGTTATGAATTTCTCTAATAGTTCAGAGGCTAAATGTGAAAACACTTCAACATTAAGGAGTGAATGTTTTAAACAGTAAAAATACATTCTCCAGGCAGGCAGTTAAACTTTTCAACTGCTGGCCAAAAAACTTTATCAAGTCTACATCTTTTAAAAGTGAGACTTCTGTGGCTAGCCCCTACTGATCAGTATAAATTCAATCCAATTTAAAGCCCGGTAACAATGTGGGCAGTCTCAGACTATTACTTTCAATGGGATTGAGTCCCTAAGGATGGCAACGACTGAGTCCCATTGAAAGTAATGGAGTAAGCAATCACATGCCATTACTTCCAAGGAGACACAGTCTCTACTACCCATAATAACTTGGTAATATAAATCTGCACTGACTCATCAGCATGAAGAATAAAAATGTAAAAGAATTTCAAAGCTGCAAATGTGCACCCTGAGACAAAAAAAAAAAAAAAAAATCCTCTCTCTCTTGCGCCCATAGCTCATCAATGTTAAAACGTGTTTTAGTGGAGCTAGAAAGGTCCAAGAACCCAGGGTAAGGCAGAATGAATCCTAGGAAGATGATCCTGCCCTCCTCACATTTCCCTTTGAAAAACTATTGCCATGCTATTAAGTGTTGTCCTGAATTACATGCCTGTTTTGTGCCCTTTTCATTCCCACGTTTGTTTTTAAGCATCGGCAGTTTAGAGAAGAACAGTTTTTACCCTTAGAATCACAATTGGTTAAATTCATTGTAAATGAGCTTTTTTACCTTCTGTTTTAATACATATGTGTTGATTTCCCCAATAGGCGAAAAAAAATACAATCTCGATTTCTTTCCATGTGACATTCGGGCAAAATTCCAAGCAAACCTGTGTCTTAGAAATAAGAGAGTTTGCCAAGATTTCCTCGCTTCATTCCCTTTAACTAGAACTAGTTTTGAGCAGGATGTTTTGCTCCTCCAAACCTCCCCTCAATCCTAATCTCTCAACCTATGAAAACAATATGAACAAGTGATTGGAGCCACTTACATTCAGTGTGGTTGAGGTTCATTTTATCGAAGGAATGAGCAAGAGAATCACAATTAAACACTTGCAAAGCTGTAGGTAGAGGCGCGTTAGTAAATATTTAACAGCTAGTTCTCAGGGAGGAAAAAATAGCTCTGACTGTAGCATTTGCCAATTTTCCTGGTGCAAGTACTTCCACCATGGCTGATTTCACATTACCAACATGATGATACTAGATGGAGAGTATGGGAAAAGATGTGCAGTAGCACACCATTAGATAGTATTTCCACCATGAAAATACAACAGATGTGAATGACTTCGAGACCACAGACAATAGTAAAAATGTTATAAAGTCATTACAAAGTGATGAGTCTTGAAAGGCTACTCCTTTTATTTTAAATATAATTAATTTGACTTTAAGTGTAATAATTTAATTTTTAATCATGACTGTGTTAAACAACAGACTTACAAAATTCCTGACAATCTAAAAATTGGCTTGTGGGAGCCAGAACCAGTCTCCAGCACACCCACTGGGTGTTTTTCCTTTAACACTGGGCAGCCAAGTTGACATTGCATCATGGGTCACAACGGATTTGCAAATCAGTGAAGACTTTCCCAGACCTTATACCAGTGGGATCTGTCTTGAGTAAATATCCAAGCGTGCTGAAAATTCTGAAAAGTCATATGTAACTTGATTGTTACATGACTCAACCAGTCTGGTGCAAATAAATTCAGGTTTTTATCTGAAAATTTTGATGTGGGAAAGGCATTTGAATCAGACAAACCCAAGTTTATCTCAGCTTTCCTTTGCTATTTGTGTGCCCTTGGTTTATTTGTTTTAACTTTTTTATGCCTTAGTTACCTCATTTATAAATGACGCTCAAAATAGATTATGCTATGGACAATTATAAGGACTATAACCACAGTCTTTCTCAAATCCTTACATTTTCAGATACCACAATATTATATAATTGCCCTCATGAAATGCAATAATGTAAGTGGGAAAAAAATTAGGCCACTCCCTAGGATCCCTAATGATCTTACAAGTACAGGTTTTAAGTCATTTATGAAGCTATTAAAATAAATTCTACCAACTGTAATTTTCACAAGTTTCCTCTTTTATTTAAAGAACAACTTTTGACTCTTTGAAACAGCTTCGTGAGTCACTTTTTCTTCTGCCTTTTCAATGCATATAGTGGATTCTTCAGTTACAGATTTGAACCAGAGCCCAATGCAGCACTGTATTTTTAAATGTACCCAGAACTTCTAAGAGACATAATTTTCCTAGACTTCTTCACTCCCATCGCTAGCCCCTGGCTTTCTCTAGGCATTATTTTCCCCACACATACAACAGTAAACAATAGTATTTAAAGTACAAAACTTCTCAGTGATGAGAAAACAAAGACATGTGAAGGTGTGGATGTTAGAAGATTAGCCAGGTGCATTCACTATCTAGAACCTACCCCTGCCTATTAGCCTCACAGAGCAATTTAGACTCTTTTTTCAGTATAATTAAAAATCCTACACACAGCAGACATTTGGGTGACTCATGAGGAGTCATCACTGTGAGTGTCTCACTTATAAATCCAAGGTTCCACTGACTGGAGCTATCTGGCATGGTTTTGAGAGTATTAAATAAGATGCTATATGTGGAGTACTGGGAACAATGCTTCGGTCTTAAATATATCAGGCACTTCCCCTATGTTACTTCTATGACACCATAATGATTAAAGAGGCCCCAGAAGAAGACAAAACATAAAGAGAAAGCTCTAGGTTGCTTTCCATGCCAATTTTAGACTCTTTATGTTGCAGGACATCAACATGTCCATCATCCTTAACTTTCACTAAGCGCCAGCTCTAAAGAAAGGAGAAACAAAACTGTCCTCCTCAGGTATAACTGTACACAGCTCCATGAATTCATTTCTGAATTTTTCCTTTGCTTTTGCTAGATTGCCCCTTCAATTCATCCTCTGAAACTGGAGGGGAAAATTGTTACTTTTAGCAAATGTTTCTTGCTCCTCCCTTACTCCTTCCTTCATTGTATTCTCACGTGGCTCGGCTACATATACCCCCAGAATTTTCAATGCTTGTGTCCCCACTGACTTTATTTTTCACAGTTCTAGAGGCTGGGAAGTCTGAGATCAGAGTGCCAGCAAGACTGGGTTGTGGTACGAACCCTCTTCCTGGTTCATAGATGGTTGTCTTCTTGCTTTGTTCTCATGTGGCAGAGACATAGAGATGCAGAGGGAGGCATAGAGGGAAATGGAGGCAGGATGCAAGCTGTCTCCTATTTCTTCCTTTTTTTTTAAGTTTATTTATCTATTTTGAGAGAGACAGAGAGCATGAGCAAGGGAGGGGCAGACAGAGAGGAACAGAGAGAATCCCATGCGGGGCTCAATCTCATGAACCTCGAGATCATGACCTCAGCCAAAATCAAGAGTTGGACACTTAACGGACTGAGCCACCCAGGTGCCCCATCTCCTGTTTCTTCTTATAGGGATCCTATCCCACTGTAAGCACTCCACCCTCATGATCTAATTACTTCTCAAAGACCTTGCCTCCTAATACCATACCACTGGAGATTAGGGCCTTAACCTACGAATTTGGGGAGGACACAAATATGTAGTCCATAATATCTCTTCTACCTCTATTCTACTGAATCCTTTGAAGTTCCCAATTTTTAATGACCCTAGCACCCTAAGTTTTGCTTGAGTATGCTTTGCAATCTCTCTGTGCTGGTCAAATTCTGGCTCTCTCTCGCAATGCTGCATAGCTCAGAAGCCTAAAAAGGAAGTCAGCATCTAAAAAGGGGGCAGTCCTAAGAGAAAAGTTAAAATGGAAATATTTTTATTAGAAAATTAGTTTAGGGTTTATGAAGAGGGAAAAGCATCGGTTTTCCATTTTGCATAGAAACCCTTTGTTGTTTTTCACAGGATGCCAGTATTCTACCAAATACAGGGTTAGCCATGACTTAACCTTAAAAGAACATACAGAGTTCTCAAGGAGAGCGCCGCCACCAGTCAATCTCTATAAATTAAACACATGAGATCAGATCTCAAATGCCCTACACAAAGTATTTCCTGGGATATGTGCTTACACTTACTTAGTAAATGTTTGTTGATTTATAGTACTAAATCTCTGGGGCGCCTGGGTTAAGCGTCTGGGCCTCAGTCAGCTAAGCGTCTGACTCAGGTCATGATCTCGCAGCAGTTCGTGGGTTTGAGCCCCGCGTTGGGCTTTGTGCTGATAATGAAGAGCCTGGAGCCCACTTCGAATTCTGTGTCTCCTTTCTCTCTCTGCCCATCCCCTGCCTATGCTCTGTTTCTCTCTCAAAACAAACAAACAAACAAACAAACAAACATTATAGTATTAAATCACTTCACAACATATAGAACATTCTGAAATTGAGGAATTTCTCCTAATGTAGATAATTTTAGAATCTTTAAGGCTGTATATCACAAAATTAGGAATCCCATGAAAGAATGTGAAAGTTATACTTATCTCCTCATAAAAAGAAAGCTTAAAGAAGAAAAAACCCTTTAATATATTATTAAAATAAAATCTTTTTCTAAACAGAGGCCATTTATTTTCTAGTCAAGAAAAAATCCCTACCCTTTCCCACCTAACTGAATCTCAGTCTTTCTTCTAGCCACCAAAAATAGCTCTTTCTTGATCACATGTTAGACTTGCAAGTAACATTTTGGACATGCTTTCTGGCATTAATCTATCCTTAATATTTATGTGTTTCAAAGAAGCCCAAAGAATACAGTTGAATAATGGGGAGTAATTTAAATGGTGCATGCAAATTGTCATGAAGAAATGAAGAGGAAATTATGTCAAAACAGAATGTTCACATTACAATAAAAAAAGAAAGGAATAGTTTTCAATGCCTACTGACTTCTCGAAAAATATTTCTATCGCACTAGACTGAACTTTGAAGATGTCACACTGCTTGTGAAAACTCTTGAAGCAGAGAAAATATCCTACCTAGCACTTGAAAATAGATAAATATATTCTTTTGAGGAATATCATAACATTTTTTTAGAAATTATTTTGCCTATCCCTGCTATCCGAATGGTTCTGACAAGAGACACATTTGTATCCATTTTTGTATTCACTGTACAACCCTAGAATTTGGCCCTATTGTCATCTCTTAAAACAGTCACTGGGCTACAGACAATTTTCAACATGAAAGTACTAGCTAGGTGATAATACCATCAACTAAGCTTGGATAGGTTTAAACAAACTTGTTATAGCAGTTACATCTTTAGACAAGTCTCCCTCTGTTTTCTTCTCCTTTCATTATTTGTTTTGTCTAGAGCAGCTTGCATTTTTTTTCTATTCTACATAAACCTCTATATTTTGTAGGATTCATCAAAGAAAAGAAGTCAGTCATTTCCTGAAGTGTTCCAAACAGCACAACCAGAAGGAAATGATAGCAATGAACCTCAATGGTTGAAATTTTTCTCGTATCTCTTTTAAAAGTTGTTTTATATTTTACTAATGCCGGTCATAATACATAATCCTATTTGGGTAATAGTCATTTTTCAGTAAGTTTTTTTTTTCCTCATAGATACACCCATTTTAACATCTATGAACTTAAGAAAAAAGAGCAAAGGAATAAAGATGAGACAAGGGAGGAAGAGGAAGAGTAATGGTTTGGTTATAACGACATTTTAATTCAGTTCTTCCTAACTACATACAAAGAAACCAAAAGAGTGAAAATTAACAACAGGATCTCATTTCAGGAGGATTATTACATAGTGCTGGTGATCTCAGGGGCAAATCTGGTGGTGCGTTGGTACAGAATAACCACGAAAATAAAAGTTTGGTTTGTTCCTCAGATGGATGGTAATCTTAATCCAAACCATATTTATATTTGGTAGGGAAGTGCCAAAGTTTTGTTGAAGGAGGAGAGGAAGCTGATTTAAATATGGAAACCCAGCAAACTGCAATTAACATGCAGAAACTCTATTTGGTTTTTCAGAAAATTTGAAAGTTTAAAATAGCTATTTATCACTAAGTGGGATTTCCAAGGTAGGGATAAGTGGGGAGAAAATATTTAGATCCTGTGTTCTTTCCTAGATGGAGCTTCTGTTTTGTTTGTTTTGTTTCGTTTCATGGTACATTGTGGTCTCAGTTCACCTTTCACAGCCTCTAACAGGAGCCATGTTTTCCTCTAAAAGTTTTAAGTGAGTTTTCTGTGGTGTTCGATTATTATCCATAAAGGTTTGTCCCGTTTCTCTTAGAGAAGAATCAGCAGATTCTCTTAGAGGATTCTGGAATCAGAAGATCAGGAAATCACATGGCAGGTTGTCAGAGGACTCACGGCCTCTACACCCATGCCGTTGTTACGGTTTGTTAGTTACCTTGCACACACAGTAAGTAGAGGAACAGATCCCACTCTAATAAAGTGGCAGCTACATTCCTTTCAAAATGACCATAGTTTTTCTCTTGTGAATTCATTTAACAAATTATACAGACAAGTTTAACGTGGTCTCCAAATGGAAACAGAATGTTGAGGCTCTAAAACTGTTTCTCACATGATACACATAAAAAAAAAAACTAACTCTTAAATGCGATTGCATCCTGTTCTCAGTGTCTGCAAACTATCCTTCGCTTGAATCCTTCAGGATTCTTTCATTTGGTACCTCTGAAAACTGAAAAAATCATAAGGTTTATTTTTTTATGGTTTGCATATTTTAAGAAAAAAATGGTAAATAAATCATTCACCCATTAAGAATGATTACTAGCACGTAAAGTGGAATACGGAATTACCTTAGATATATTACACACGATGCTTTTCGGGACAGCAGCTAATTTCAGCAGAAAGGTCATGCAAAAAATAATGTGATTAGAAGAGGTTGAAGGAAAAAAATAGCCACATATTTGGACATAGACCAAATTCCCTTTTTGCCACTGTAACTGAAAACCATTGCTTCAATATTTAATGAAACGCTTATGCTGCAGCACCTGGTCACATTGTCAGCACTGCCTAACCACTGCCTCCCCCGTGGGTCATTACTGCCGCCATCTGAAAGGGGGCAAACTGTTCATCGATGACAATAATGCCAGTCTTTAAGAATCTACAGCTACAAAACAGCAGGAGACAGAGTTACTTTGGCTTTGATCTTGGGAAAAATGGCTGGGGGCAAAATGCTGTTTCCTACCATCAGAGACTATACAGTTAGCAATAATTCTGTAAGTCAAAGCCATTCACAGGACTCAACTTGGCCGCCCTGCTTTGCTTTCTCTCTCCCCTTGCAGAAAGCTAGCAGCTCCTGGTGAGAGATCCTTGTCAACAGGAAAACACTAGTTCACGCTACCCTGCTAATGATCCAATGCATCAATACCTCAAACAATCACAACAAGCAGATGTCCTAAGTTAATATAGACTTCCCTGGGATTTTCCTGGTGAAACACGGCTTTAAAAGGCATTAGTCTTTTGTCCTCACTAGAGAACGGCTAAATCCTGGCACCAATTCCTTGGGTATGTGAACCTCAGCCTAATGGAATTTAATTACTTTAGTGGTATTAATCATCTGTACAGTAGAGCAAAGAGTATTTTATTACCACTTTTAAGGGTTATCGGCACATTTATTTCAAATGAACTGTCAAACTGCATTACGTGTAAGGCATGCCAGGTTTGAGTTCTGCAGCTCAGGTGAAAATAAATTTACAGTTTAAAACTCTTCCCCTATCATCAGCATCCCACCCATTAATAGTTGCAGCACATATGTAAGACTCTCAAAATTAAAAGAAATTAAGTGTTGAATTAGCTATTCATTTTTTACTCTCTGGTTTTATTCCTTATTCCAACCATTTTGACTACTCATTTGCAAAGGTTGCTTTATACCAAGGACCCCAGGAACACCAATTGGCATCAAATAGGCTGTGACACCATTACAGGCTTAGTTACAGAAAAGTGACGCTAATCTTTTCCATTATCAGGCAACAAGCACCAGCTCAATAATATAAGATTCCTCCAATTCACACCATGTAGCAAATGCTTTTGTTTTTGTTCATATTCAGGGAAAATGAATGTGTACTTCTCTCTCCTCTTGGTTGTTTTTAGCCCTATTTGAATTGTTCTATAAAGAACTCTAAGAAACTCTTGCATCATTTATAAAGCTCTCCTCCTGTGCTAAATAGATCCAAGAGTGGATTGCAAGATGCCAAACTCAGGTTAATTCTGTAGACTTCAGTAAACTTTCTGTTTGTCATAAAGCATTCTACAGAATTCAGGGGCAGCAAACCAGGAGAGTGGGGGTGGGGGAAGTGCAGGATGGGGGGTCCAGATACAAAGGTGGCCAGAGAGCTCCTGGGGGCTCTGGAAGCAGACTGTCTGGGCTTCAGTCCCCCAGGTATTATTTATGATATTGTGGTGTAACAGGCAATATATTTGGTCTTTGTCCCCCAGTCCCTGGCCTAAAGCTGCTCAAACTCTTGGAATTTCCAGAGCGATACGAGTGTTTTTATCATTTACAAAGGAGCCTCTTTTGGGCTTATGCTCCTGAGGTGACTTTAGGGTGGGTGAGGCCCCTAGGTAGCTTCAGGTTGGGTCTGGTCAAGAGAAAGACCAATTGCTCAGAGGGTTAGAACTTCCAGTCCCATCTGGAGACCTCTGGGAAGGGGGAGGGAAGGCAGGGGCTACAGAGTAAACTATAAAAGCTGCTGAGCAACAAGATTTGATGAGCTTCCAAGTGGAGGTGCTGGGAGAATAGCTCATCTGGGGAGACCTTGGAGACTCTGCCCTCTTCTCACACTCCTTGCCCTACGCATCTCTTCCCTCTGGCTGTTCCTGAGTTATATCCTTTCATCAAAACCCCCTAATCTAGCAAGTCAAATGTTTCTGTGAGTTCTGTGAGCTGCTCTAGCACATTAATCAAACCCAAAGAGAGGGTCGTGGGGACCCCTGATCTATAGCCAGGAGGTCATAAGCACAGGCGCAACCTGGATGTGAAACTGGC
Source organism: Lynx rufus (assembly GCF_022079265.1). Lineage (NCBI taxonomy): Eukaryota > Metazoa > Chordata > Mammalia > Carnivora > Felidae > Lynx > Lynx rufus. The sequence continues at coordinate 77,096,058 of NW_025814896.1, read as the reverse complement.
GTCTGAAGGGAAGGCAGTCTTGAGGACTGAGCCCTTAAGCAGTGGGACCTGGTGTTATCTCCAGCTAGTGTCAGAATTAGTTAGTGACTTGGCGCTATTGGGAAAAACACACATATTAGAGATACCTTTGATAAATTCTTCAACCTCCTTGGTTTCCTCTATAAATTGGGAATATAATCATAAGCTAATTTTAAGGTTCAAAGACAGTATGTATAAATCAAATAATCTTAGCAGAATGCCTGGTATACAGTGGGCTCTGTTATGTTGTTGTTATGATTGTAAGGAGGATACAAAATACTTGGGAAGCCATATGTTCCACCTTATCACGTGGGTCAATATCATATTGAATGAATTCCCAATGAATTCTAGTGACTTCCAAGACACCTTCATTTTTTCTTTCTCAACCCACCCCTCCTCTACCAAAGTCCCCGACCTGTTCCACATCCACCTGTTTCAGCCATTTCCACTCATCTCATTTTGGAGACATTCTGCAGTGAGAAGCAAATGAGAGCAATTTGTGACATGAGATACTGCATGTGCAAAAGACACATAATTAGTGTCAAAATGGATGCATTTGCTTTTTAAAGTCTATTTGTCCTGTGATTTCAAATGAATCAAGCTGCTATATCTCTCTCAACAGCTTCATACTACTCCATAATGAATTAAATGGCTCCTTTGAAAAAAAAAAGTATAAGCTTTATGAATAAAATGCCTTTTCAAATGTTGGGATAAGAACTTAAAAAGACTCTTATGTCTAGTACCCCTTCGTCTAAAGATCTTCTCCAAACTCAGTATCTTTGAAAGAAAAGCATTCTCCAAGAAAAAAAATAAAGAAGAAAACCCTCCTCTCCACCCACCCCCATCTTTCCAAATGTTATAATTAGCAATGGGGGGGGTGGGGGGCGGGAGTCGGGCGTAGGAAAAAAGCTACAGTATTCAGCAAAGGCAGAATAGGGCCCTGAATTTCCCTTCCCCAGTTTAGTTCTCTGACGTCCTAAACATGCAATCAAGACCCCAAATCATTTTAAAAGACATTTCATAAGAGAAGAAAGGATGCTCCACTCAAAGCTCTAAAATGTTTAGATTCTACGATTCAGTTCTTCTGTTTACACTCTATTTCTATCCCTCTCTCTTTCTTCCCTGAAAATTCCTGTTTGGTAGTGAAATAATATACCTTCTGAGTTCATTCTCTTAACTCTACCTTTGAAATAAGCTTGGTTTCTCCAAATTTCCCAAACGTTGGTCTTTACTAATGTCCTTATAGATTTGAAAAACAGAACAAAGAAGCTTTGAACCTAACAGTAACCTATGGAAAAGGCAGAAAATCATTTGAGCTTTGGGAAGACCAGAGCTATGGATGTTTAAAGGGAAAAGCATTAATAAATAATTTAATCGAAAGCAGTTGGAGATTCAAGAAAACTATCTGCACTGATCCAACCAGATATATACATATCCCAATTATATGTAAATCCAATTTCTAGTAATGGTGCATGCTTCGTATTTTGGAAGAAAGTTAAAATTAGCTATAGATTTATGAGACTAACTTTTCCTATTTGAACAAACAGAAAATAAATAAAGGGCATCTCAGATTCTATCCAATGGTCCATGGGGATCAAGTTTGCCCCATAGTTGTCACCTGCATTATAAAAATTAACACCATTGTGAAGACTATGAATGAGGCACATGGTGAAGGGTTTAGGATGTAACCCTGGTTCTTTTATTCTTCCAACCATAAACCCTGTTTCTTCACTGTGAAATGAGGATGTTAATCATCTTAACAAGCACATGAGGAAAAATGACATAAAATTTATATACCAAGTTAAACTATATAAATTGGACATGTTATAAAATGCCCAACATTATTAAAAGAAAAATAAAATGATGTCATCTCTTTTCTTAGAGCAACCTTCCCAGTAGTGAGCTATAGCTATTTTTAGTTCTAGGTAATAGGGACAAAGTATCCTTTATAGTGAAAAAGACTTTCATTTAATCTACATTCTCCAAGCCTGGAATTCCTTCGGCGTAATTTCTCTGTCCTTCAGGTATTTGCCTCTAGAGTTGGCTCTGACCACGATATGAATGATCAGCCCTTGTTAGCTGCTATCAGAAATGATTGACTAAGTGCCCAGTTGCATAGGAAACTGGGCTAATGGGGATATCATACAAACCCAATGGATGTTTATACTCTAGAGAGCAAATGTTAAAATGTTCTGAATGCATGTAACTGAAAATAAACATAGGTGGAAAAATAGTGAGAGCTATTAGTTCTTACAACATGCACGATCATTAAGTTCATCATTTTATTAAACATTTCCTATTCACTAATCACTTGATTAGTACTCAGAGTACAAAACTGTCAATATCGGGATCATCAGTATTACAGAAATGATTGCATAAATTATAGTACATCTATTGATGCAGTATTATAGTATCAAAATTATCACTGAGAGCTTAGAATGGAGGAATATGTTTTTGCTAAAATGAAAATAGACGGAAAACATTAACTGATCAGTTTTTGTTGTTCACAGCAAGAATGTTTTCCTTTTTTCTAGCTTTCCCAAATTTACTAATATCCTTTTTATGTTCTTTTTCTGAGAAAACACACATACAATTAACTTTGTTAATCAGGAAAAAAGAGAAGAGACTTCATTTTATACCATTTGTGTCAATGCAGAAGGGTTTCAACCTACAATGACTGTTCTGTGTTGGTTGGACAGAGGTAAGTATACAACTTAAAGAATGAAGCCACTAGCATAGAAGTTCTGCTTCTACCAGACTACTGGCTTTAAGCACCATTCCACTTTTCAGATGCTACTATTGATTTTTATTTATTGTTGAGGTTTATTTATTGCTACTACTTATTTTATCGTAAGCACCAGTCACCCAATTACCAAAATGTCCTTTATTGGACTGTTTGTGAAAACAAGTGACTTCCCACTTAAGAAAACTTAATTTTTAGAAATAAATTGTCTTTACATGAAGTCATTCCCAACTTGCTCATTTTTCTCCATTTCTATGGATATTTTCATTCTCTGCTTGACGTGTCTTAAGGCGCATTGACTGAAATTAGCCTTGGTATTCTAGATGAACGTGTATCATTATTTGATATAACATCAACTTAATATTTCCATAGTATTTACTCCCTCTTTTAATGCCCCCTGGAGCCCTATTTACCTTCCTAACTGCCAATGTGTGATGGGGAGGCTTCTTCCTAGAGCTGTCCATGATGACTCCTAATTCACTTAAACAGCACACACCGTTTTAATCATATCTGTTTTCACACATACCACATCTTTTTATGAGCTGAACTGTTCTTTTGCTAGCTTAGCTTTTCTTTCATGTGAAATGTTCTAGGTCAGATAAGTAATATGGTATTCAAAGATATAATGATAAAAAGTAATGTTAGCTCAGTGGCAAAAAAAAAAAACTATGTTTCACACATGGTGTTAATCATTTCTACAAATATATGAGAATTACATTAAAAGATTTTCATATGAGTGAATATTGAAATATTTAACACTTATGAAAGAGATTTATGTGCCTGTCTTGTTTTTCATAAATGTCTTTGCCATTTTACTAATTAACCAAAGATATCTTTGTTTAGACAAATTTTGTCTCCGTCGCAGCCTATGCTCTTTCTACATTACTTTTTCCTGCAGTAAAATTAAAGCACTCAGTTTTACACACTAATCATCCTCTAGGTAACAGATTGCAATATTTTGAATACAAAAGTATGAGACAGGAAGATGGGACGTTTGGGCGCTCATCCCGGATCTTTCGCCCAATGTGTGCTGTGCTCTGGAAATGTACTGCTTTCTCCTTCCCCTCAGTTAACTTGTTCAAAGAATGGATATAGAAATTTTAACTACCTTGCAAGATGTCACAATTTTTGTGGTTTAAAAAAAAATGTGATTCCCGATTATATTTCCTCAGATTACATTTGAGTGTTCTTAATCGCATCTTTATACGCCTTCCTAAAATTATAACCTGTGAGGGGTGCCTGGGTAGCTCAGTTGGTTAAGCATCTGACTTTGGCTCAGGTCATGATCTCATGGTTCCTGAGTTCAAGCCCCACACTGGGCTCTCTGAGAGAATGGGGTGAAAGGGATAAAGATGACTGAAGCCTGCAAAGTGCACCATGGAGCTCTAGATAATTTTGACAAGAATTATTTTGGTGAAACAATGGAAACAAAAGTCTTATTGGAATAGGTTCAAGAGAGGATGCTGGGAGAAGATGACTAGGGACAATTTTTTTTTCTTGGAGTATTCCTATTAAAATAGAGAAATGGGTAGTAGGGAGCAGGGCATTTGCAGGTAGGAGAATTTTTTTTAATGTCACATTATACGACAGCATTTTTATTTTGCTGTTTATTTTGCTGATGGGAGTGACCCAATAGGAAAAAATGAAGGTGCAGCAGAGAGAAAGAGTTGCTGGAACAATTTCCTTTAATCGGGGAGAAGGGACAAAATCCAATGTAGAAGCTGGCCTTGGGAAGGGCAAAGTTTATCCACAGGAAGATCCACGTAAAAGGCAGAATGTGAAAATACTCTTCTAAAAGAATATGAAAGTGATCGGACCAAGAAAATGTACTATGATTTCCAGGGAGCACTAAAGACCCAGTTCAGATAGTGGTAAAGTGGGATCACCAACAATGTTGTGAGTTTTCCTCCAGTCAGTCGTGAGGGTGCAGAGTGAAGGGTTGGATTTGTCCAGGTAAGATGATGAAAGGAGGAGCGTGAGACAATGATTCTAATCATGGACAACTGAGTCTAATTAGGAGAGGAGTAACAAGGACAATGGGTGGTGACGAGAAAAAGTAAACAAGAATGATGGATCCTAGGGGAAGTTGAGATTTAGAGGGAGAGGGCTGGAAAGATAAAAATGGTGACTGGAGAGTGAGAAGCTTGAGGTTGAGATGATGGAACAGGTTGAGTTATTGGTTTTGGCAAGGTCTAAGGCAGCAGCTCTTGGAATCCCCGGGAAGGCTGGGTAAAGGAACTGTTGGACTTCACTCAGAGTTTCTGATGCCATAGGTTTGGGGCTGAGCTCCCAAATTTGCACTTCTAGTAAGTCCCAGGTGATGCTGAGTCTCCTGGTCTGGGGCCCACAGTTTGAGAACCACTGGTCTGGTGTGTGATCATGGGTGAGGTAGGGCAAAAACACAAGATTGCTGTCAGAGAGGAGTTCAAGGAACGTGGAGGCTGGGGTATTAAAAAAACTCATTTATGTGACTAATACACAAACAGAGCTATTCAATCCACGACATCAATTTTATTCAGCCACCAACTGCGAGGCCGGTGTTGTGTCTCATGTGAGGTCTCATACAGAATCAATCAAACAACAAAAACAAACAAATGAAGAAACACCTTCACTTCCATGAGACTCACATTTCCAAATTATGTCTGTCTCACGGAAAGATGCAGTACATTTGTGGGATTATTTATTCCACTGCAAATTGGAGAATTCCTGGTGTACTTTGTCCAGAGCAAAGAACATGGGTTTCTGAAAAGTGACAGGTAAACGGAATAATTTCAAATGTTGAAGAGAGCTCAGTAAACAAAATCCTACCTAATCATTTTATAAAATGAACATCCAACTTATAAATTTGCATTTTTATGTATTGAGTATTTTATACATGCATTAACGTTGCACTCTTCCCCACAGGGGAAAAACGGCCCCAAACACACAATAATATTCATACAATTTCAGGCAGTTTAAGGACCCTATGAATCCCATCTATGTTAAGTATCCTTGATCTAACTGAAAATCAACCAAAGATAGAACTGCAGAAAAAAATGCTTTTGTATCTTTCCTTCATCCATACCACATACAGCCCTTTTTATGAAAAAGTGTCTTTTTTAAAAGTAAAACAAATCAAATATATTTCCTAAGCACAAGAAGTTTTATAAATATTTCTTTGGATGTGAAAATCATATCAACAAAAACTGAACTCATATATTTTCATGAATCCTGAGCACTGTGAAGCATCTAAAGAGATATAAGAGCATGGTTTTGGACATCAAAACATACCTCAAAACCATACTATACAATATACTATATATAGTTTTATGTTATAAAAGGGAATATAAAGCACATACACATGAAATTTACCTGAAAATACATGGGTTGAAGTAAGGATTCCAGAAGGCCAAAGGAGAGATGTCACAATATTGATAATAAATTTGTTGTCAAAATAAGAGTTCAAATATTAAGTACCCCCAAGGCAAAGGCCTTTCATGTGAGAATAGTGAAGAAAAGGCCTTCTGAAAGAAATCAGCCTGGAGTTGGATGGTGTAGAAGGAGGCAAAACAAATGAAATCAACATGTAGAAAGGATGTCTCAGAGACAGGGTTGGCTGGTTACCTGTTGGTCTGAAATCTGACATGTTTGGCAAGTTCTCCATCAAAATGCACCAGACCTGTCATTAGAGAGTGAAATGGGCCAAACAATGTGCAAGATCTCAGCAGAGCAGATGAACGGATTCAAATTAATGCAGAAGCTAACATACTAAAGTCTCCTCCAGGAAACCTGCTTCCCTGGTTCCCAGTCACTGCGTAGGGACTATTCAACTGTCAGCCTTGTTCAAAACACCCACTGTTATCATTGTCTCATCATCATATATCTGTGAGCAGTTTACAGTTTACAAAGGTGTTTCATATCCCTGGCCTCATTTCTTGCTGTTAATAGCACTTGTATTGACCTTTCATTAAGCAACTTCAGGGAGATAAACAAGGAAGAAAATGGATGCAATTATTTGATCTATGTAAAATCTCATTCCACTAAAAAAAATCTTTAATAAGTGATACAGACTGACACACTTTGCACCAGAAAAGTAATGCAGCAAGTATCCTTGTTGTTGTCCCCTGGAATACCCATGTTAGGTTGAGCTTTATGAGTCAAAAGAAGAGGAACATAAGTTGATTCTGGGTAATTAAAAAGTAAAAAAAGGTCTCCTTATTTTCTGAATTTCATAGGTTGTTGAAACACTGAGTTTTGCTCTTGTCTGTTTCTGTTACCAAATTCTCCAAATTAAATAATGGAGACATTATTATTACATGGAAATATTCAAGGTATTTGATTGGAAATATTAGAAATATTCAAGATATTTGATTAGTAAGTTTTCAGATTAACTTGGGCATAGTAAGCATAATTTAATATTTTTTCATAATTTGCAACTTGAAAGGTCTTCTGATCATCGGTGACCTGGGGTTGCAGGTGGATGATGAGACCGAGTTCAACAACCTCAACACTAAAGGAGGGAGAGGCCAATGCTGAAAAATAAATCCACTTAATTAATGGTTCTCTTGAATTAGGATACAGATTATTGGAATTTTAAATAATATCAAAATTTAAAACTTTGCATGTCAATTATCTTAACTATGCCTTAGCTTACCTCCTAGACTTGGCCTCTCTAGCTTTAATGCTTTATTTTAAGCCTTTAGAAAATGCTTTATTAAAAAAGTTGAGAAGTTTCCCATATCTTGGAAATAGATAATAAAGACCTTTTGGAATACTCAAAATGTTCTATTACTTTTAACTTTTGCAACTTTCTGGAGTAAGCATAACAGAGCTGATGGCTGCCACTCGTGTGCTGGTCAGGATTAGAAAAACCTTCAGGATCAGAAAAACCTTCTGACTCTCCAAAGGCCAAGAATACAATTAAAGTTGGTTTCAGTTTTAGGCAAGTTAATTTGGCTCTGATTATTAGAAATTAATAATTTCTATAAGTTTTATATGGAGTTTGTATATGAATATTTGGTTAAACAAAGTATTTTATTTTATAATAATGCCAGATAAAAGAGTGCACTTTAATTTTTATTCAGAATTTTAATCATTAACATTAAACTTTCCTCTCTGCAACTATCTATCATGGCGTAGTTGAAAAAAATGACTAAATTTCCTTTTGGTCATGAAAAACTGCATACACTAGCCTGGAAGCAAAAGACCTAGGAAGAAAACCCAAATAAATCTAGAACCAAGAAAAAAAGCACAAAGTATTCAATTTCACTCAACAGTGATTAAAATCCCCAAACCACATGTAAAATTCTGCTGACCAGATTCAGATAGAAGTGAAATAAAGGAAGCAAAGTTGTTTTTTTTTTTTTTATACATAGTTTAAAAAAAAAATCATGGGTAATCATAAACTCCACTCCACCAGGAAAAAATAGCAAGATTTAAAATTGTTGTAATAAGGCAGTGGTTAAGAATACAACTACATTATGCTAATTATCATAGTTGTACCATTAGCCAATGTAAATTACTACACTTATTAAAGGGACAAAAATGGCTCTGTGCTTAGGAGATACAGATAAGTTATAGTAAGGTTTATAGGCTGAGAGTAAAATTATGCCTCTTTTGCAATAAAAATAATAGTTTTAAATAGAAAATAATAAATAACATGAGTGAACATGCAAGTGTATAATAATTAGTGTAACTTTTATAGAGGGCAGGACCTCAGTTTTATTATCACTAGTGTATCACATTCACTTCAGCTCTGTACAACTGTAGCTTCTGTAGTTAAAACAAATGTTTGGTGTGTAATTGGGGCTCCAATTCCTACAAGGGCACATTCTTTTTTTTTTCCTCCTTTTGCACCAATGAAGAAAGAACCAAAACAATTTTCAAGACCCCTCAATTGAATTGTCATTTTAAATTCACATCATCTTTCCCTCAAGCCCAGGTTAAAGCTTGGGAGATACTCTTGACATCCTCCCTACACCAGGAATCATTTACCCAGACCTGCGAATCCTATTTCCATGTTTCTCAAATATGTTTGCTTCTCTCCATCTCTACCAACATCCCAGTCAAGTCACCCCCATTTCTCACCACACTTTGTCAACAGGCTTTTCACTGCTCTCTCTTCTGATGCCCTACTCTGAAGCAGTCAGAGCATTCCAATATAACCATGTCTCTCTGGAACTTCTCACTGCTGCAGGGATAACTTCCAAAATCTTCACTTGGACCTACCAGTCCTTTAGAATCTTGCCTCACTCTCTGGCTTTATTTCTATCCAACTTTGCTATTCATAATCCAGCCTTTCCCACCTATTTCAGATCCTTTGATGTTCTATTCTCCTTCCGACCTTCAGGCTTTCCCTCTTCTTCAATGCTTTTCCCCAAATTATGGCATACTCAGTTTAACAATCTCTTGCTTACAAAAGTTTGCTTGCTATCCAGCTCTGTCAGGTCAAATATGTCTATCATATATCAGTCCATTATATAATTATCATAATTCTAATTATTTGTTTATATGTTTATTATCCTTGTCTCCCCTGCTCTACATGTCGGTCACTCCCAAAACACATTACATACATCAACTTTGTTAGGCAGGGACCATGGAGGTCTTGTTCTCTACCGGATCTCCAGCTATAAGAACAGTTCACACTACATAATATAAATGCCCACCAAACTGGAATAGAATACCTCCACTCCTGGGAGAAAAAAATGTTCCATAGCTTTGGTGCTGGGAGCCCAGGATGGCTCCACCGAAGAACAAACCTGAGTAAAGAATAGCAGGAACTAAACCATCTTCTCTGAAAGGTGTTTGACCTTGCTCATCCTTACACATCTTATTTTGAGCATCAGTAAATCAGGGGTACAAATAGCTACTGGACATTGTTCACATTTGTAGGGTATTCTAATAAAACAATTTTGATGAACACACTTTCTAAGCTATAAAGAGCTATGCTATACAAATGTAAGTTATTACTGGGATATGTGTGTATATGTGTGTATAAATGTTGATTTGAAGATGTATTTAGATATAATTATAAATATTTATATTTTCCCAACTGTGCTGTGATTTTTTGCAAGGGTAGAGATTGTGTCTTCTTTTAGTGAAGTAAAAATTATGTTTGTTTTTCAAAGCTGAAACAAGTAATGTCTTCTTTTCTAGGTCTTACCCAGTAATGGGTACACAATGGTTGCCTACAAATGCTTTATGAATGAAGAGTTCAATGGTCTTTGGTAATCATGGGGCAAAAAGTCATAGTGACAGGCTCTGCAAGGAATCGCTAATAAGCAGATTACACACAGCTTTCCCAGGGAAGCTTATATATCACTCCGTACTTGCTTTCCTCACAGATTAATGCAGTGGTGCTGGACCCGAGTATGAAACACTTGTGACTTATAGAAGACTTGATGGGAAGGGTCTTATCTTTGTATCTTCCCTAAGAAGAAGCCCAGTCGAATAGCAATCTTTTCTTGCTAATCGGGATTAAAATTTACAGAGTTAGCAACAGAAATATGAGAAAATTATCTAATTATTTATTTCAAAATGAATTCTTAAATGTATTGCTTTTAAGTGTCAAAATTGATAAAAAGTAACTTTTCTTGTCTATGATCAAAAAAAAAAGATTAGGTATGTTAATACAAACCCAGAAAAAAAAAATGTAGCAAGGAAAGAAAATTATGAACAACACAAACCACTGTAATCAAAACAGTATGGTATCAGAATGGGAACAGTGGGAGATATCCGTGGAACACATTAGAGAAATCAGAAAAAGTCACTAGCAGGAATTGAATATACGGAAAATGCGATTTCAATCTAGTCAAGAAAGGATGATTTACTTAAAAATAACAACACTGCCAATAGCTATCCCTCTGAGGGAAAAAAAATCACATACTAAAATTCCAGTTTGCTTAAAAATTTAAATGTAAACCTAAACGAATAAAAATATTAGAAGAAACTTTAAGGGCTGAATTTCCAATGCAGAGATTAAAGGAAAGCAAGATACATGCAAATATGTAAAAAATTACAATTTTTGAACGACAAATGATTCTTTCTGTACACAAAATCCATTGGCAGATAATATATTAAGATTTTGCAATCCAGGTGACATAAAAGTTTTAAAATCTAGAGTTCACAAATAGCTTTTCAAATTGATAGCAAAAAAACATCTACCACTCACGCTGATGCACCTCGAAAACATTATACTACGTGGAAGGAGCCAGACACAAAAGGTCACATATTGTGTGATTCTGTTTGTATGAAATATCCAGAATAGGTAAATCCATACTGACAGAAAGAAGATTGGTGGTTGCCAAAGACTAGGGAGAAGGAGAAATGGGGAATAACTGCTTAATAGATACAGGGCTTGGGTGTGTGGGGAGGAGGGGCAAAGGAAATGTTTTGGAACTAGATAGAGGTGTGGCTGCACAACATTGGGAATGTACTAAATATCACTGAATTGTTCGCTTTAAAATGGTTAGTTTTATATGATGTGAATTTCACCTCAGTTAAAAAAAAAAGACATACCATCCAATTGCTGTACAAAGCAATTGAACAGACATTTCACAAAAGAGTGAATCTTAATGGCCAATAATTTTATAAAATACATTTAACGCCCCCCCCCCCAGACAGGAAAATGTAAATTCCATGAGATAGTTCATGTCCATCAGATTTGAAAAATTTACAAAGAGAAGTAACCACTTACTTCTGGTGAGGATTCAGAAAAATGGTTTCATTTAACAATGAAAGCTGTAAATGTGAATTGTTCCAGAACTTTTTGAAAATAATCCAGACAGACCTATAAAAATTAAAATTATATATACCTTAGTTCCAGTAATCCTGTTTCTGGGAATGAATCTCAAAAATAAAAGCATCAGTAGGTAACAAGCATGTTTACTGAAACACAAAGAATTGGAAACAAACAAACAAAAATGCCTTCAACAGGGAAATGGTTGAAGATCAACCACATTGGAGGGATCTTTCTCCCCAATGTCATGTTACAACATGCAGAGAAGTCCAAGTCCATATACTGCAATCCAATTTTTGTAAAGCAATGGGAATAGATATGTTTATATGTGATTATATGAACATGTAGAAAGTCGCAGAAGCATGCACATAGGTTATTAGCATTAGTGACACAGTAGGGGAGGGGGAAATGCAGATGGTCTGAGGAGAAGAAAGGGGAGAGGGAAACGGAAAAAGAGACAAAGAACAACAGCAAAAAACCTGTCTTAATATTTATAGTCTCACTTTAAGCACGTAGAAAATAACTTTAAGCAAATAGGGAAAAACTCGGCAATAAAGGCCTTAAAACAAGGAAACCCTCACCTGGGTGAAATGAGTCCAATTCCTGGAAAGTTTCCCACAAGTTTATCAGAACTCCTCTCTTGGCCACAGTGATTAAGGACTTAAGGTTTTAACCTGTCTGAGAAGGAAGCCTGTGAGATTGGGATCAGGAGCCATAGTACATCTGATATGCTTGAGTTAGGGCTCCTTTCCTGTTTGCCAGTAAGACTTTGGGCAAGTTATTTAAATTATTTAATCTGAAATTTCATTTATACTTCTATGCATTTAGAATAATAGCACCTAATTATTAGGGCTGTAGTGAATATTAAGTGAGGCAATGCATAGGAAAATCTTATCACAATGCCTGGCACTCTAAGATTTCAGTAAATGGGAACTAGTAGAAGTGAGGCAAGAACCCAAAACTATAGAAAACTCCAGTCCAATACTTTCCCTACTACCTATGCTGGTCTTCCATTACTGGAATTTGAAGACACTTTCCTAATTAAAAATCAACCAAATAGGGGTCCCTGTGTGGCTCAGTCGATCGAGCATCTGACTCTTGATTTCAGCTCTGGTCATGATCTCGTGGTCATGGGATCGAACCCTGTGTAGGGCTCTGTGCTGACAGTACAGAGCCTGCACGGGATTCTCTCTCACCCTCTTTCGCTGCCCCTCCCACACTCATGTGCATGCGTACTCTCTCTCAAAATAAATAAACTTTTAAAAATATATATTTAAAAAAATCAACCAAATAGAAGCGGTAGGCAAACATATTTGCACTTGCCTCTGCTTCTGCCTGTAATGTTCTTCCCCAAATGTCCATGAGGCTCTTTCCTCTACCTCTTCCAGGCCTGTATTTCAAAGTCACTCTCTTATTCCCTAACTTTCCTACCTAAAATTTCAACAAAACAAAACTAAGAACTCTGATGTTTCATATCCTCCTTTTTGCTTTATTTTAGTTATTTATCTTATTTTCTGTCTTCGCTTCTCAAATGTAAGTTATTGTTTGTATTGCCCACTACAATGTAAGGCAGGGATTTTTGTCTACTCTCTTCTGTATTTCTAATGTAGATAAGTGGAACACTGTAGGCACTCATAAATATTTAGTTTATTAAGTTTAATAAATGAGGAGCACTGTTTAAAATTTTATTGAGACATTACAAGCATATGTATATTCACATAACATACACATATATACAGAAATACATACATATACAATATATACATATAATATAATCATTATTAATAACAAATGTAAAATGTAAAGAATAATCTGACAACTTTAAAAGGATAAACTTCTATACAAGTTTATGGAATTAAAGTCAAGTTCCTCTTTTAAGACTTGAAGTGACTATATCAAAGATTTCAAATGGCATAAAATTAATCAGTCAACCAGGAGAGTTGAAAATAATATTGTTGGGCTCTCACAAAAGAGAATTGATACTTGTAGAATATAGCTGTTTTGGGGGACTGAGCTTTAAGAAAAGAAATAGCATCTGATCCAGGGAAGGAGTCCTTAATAATACAAGGCTATCTCTAATTAAATAACACAAATGAAACAAGATGTCATGAGCAAAGGATGTCTTCTTAATTCTGAACTTCAGATTCTGCTATAGAAAGACATTCCTGAGAATAATTAATGTTGCCCTGTAGCTACCACTTAGTGACCTTTGGATCATGACCCTAAGAGATGTGGCAAGGCAGGCGTCTCTTAGAGAGATTCATAGATGGCATTGTCACACTGGAATAAGACAGAAGTTAATTCCCAGAGAGACCTAACATCTTGACTGCAATGAAAACATATTCCTTAAAAGAGGAAGGAAGTTTATACTGATAGGAATTCATTTTTTCATAGGTTTGAAGTGAGATATTTCCATTACCATCAGATATAAGAAAACATGAGATCTTATGAGGACCTTTTTAAAAACAAGACTTTTTAAAAACAAGACTATATCTATAAATTGAAGAAATATCAATTGAAATATGCTTTCTCAGGCCAAGCCAATCGATTAATTTCTAATTGTTCACCCAGCAGCCACTGGTGACCAGCCCTTCCCTGAACCCTGTGAAGGACACAAAGAAACTTATGATGTGATCCTTTCCTTTAGAAGGCTTGCAATCTATTAGCTGGGAAGATAAAACTAGCATCCAGGAAATAATTTGAGAGCAATTCAGCTTTGCCAGTACAATTACAGGAGAGCAGATATTGTCACCTTAAAGAGATGGGTGGGACAGGAGAGGCAAAGTGCTGGGGGACCCACCAAGAAGAAGGCACTGGAGGGAACAGCGAGCACAGCACACATACAGGGGCGGGGAATAAGGCAGGACAAGTCAATGAAGCAAAATCGTGCAGGACCTAAAAATCCAGATAGAGGAATTTGGGTCCTACACCAAGGAAAAGGAGAAACATTAAGGTTGGAATTTGATCCTTTGCCTTCCTGCTCCACAGTCACTTCTCTTTATAAGGCACAGATCTCAGATTTCTTCAGTTTGAGATGAGAGCTATTTGGCTTTTCCAAATCCTCTGAAAAGGGACCAGACAGGCCATTTTGTTAAGCCTATTGCTACAACCAAAACTTGTTTCTTCAAAGCACAATGAATCCCACTTGTATCCCACTATGACTGGGTTTCTCCCCCAGCACCAAAGCACAAACCCTGTCCATTTTATCTTACTGTCCTTCTCACTTCAGCTCACACAGTTCAGGCATGTCTTTGGTTGAGGTTATGATAATTTCTTACCTAATTTTGAAGGACATTTGTAGTACAATTTCCCAATAAAAATAATTTTTCTCCTAAAAATGATAAATCTAGAAATGGTCATATTCTCATTAGAAGATCTGTTATATTTTCAAGTACCTTAACATCCAAAATCAAGATTTTGACAAAGATCATATTTTATATTTTTATGATTTTAGCCCATTTACTTATTGTAATTGAACCCAAATAGTAAAGACTCAATGATACTTAGCTTGGAGTAGGGGCCACTTATCTTTCTTCTTCACGTAGGATAGTAGTGCTTACTCATAATTACGTGCTTACCACTGGAAAGCCCTAGGAGTCACTTTGGAAAATGTGGGGACATTTTTGGTAGGTACAGTGATGGAGAGGATCCTTTTGGCATTCAGTGGGTGGAGACCAGGATGCTAAGTATCTTGCAATAAGTGAGTCACTCTAACACCTAACAAAAAACTAACCTACATCCCGAGTACTTTTCCATTGTCTTACAACACATTCATATAGTTGAAAGCCCCATTTATAATCATTTGAGCCTAGGGAATAGCTCCATTTTACACATCAACACAAAGCATGTCTGCCACAAATTTCACATGAACTGAATATTGTGGGAATCCAACCATCATGTAATCCAGGGAAGATTCCACACTGTTTTGTTTATCATTTTACCGAGAGTTATTCTTCACTTGGTACAGCACTTCACTGATGACAAAGCCACTCCTTTGTCTGAATAGTCAACACATCATGCTGTACCAGCAGCAGTGAGTCATGGCCCTCATACACATTACAGCAAGTTTTGGCTAACTTTGTTCCGTCTCCTGGTATAGTGCTCCCAAGCATTCACATCCTAAGATACATAGTACTTTATCATAAATCCATAATCCTTTCTTTTATCATTATAATTAATGAATTATGTTGATTTTTAAAACAACTTATGTATATACCAAGTTATATTAAATATGAATTTCTACTTAAGATAATAAGGAGAGTTACAAAATATTTATAGTAAAAAGATTAATGGCTCGGCTAAGGTTAAAAAACATCCACACAGAATATTTTGCCCGTTGTCAAAGGAGTTAATTTATATCTTGTTTTTACATACAAAAAGCTGTACATATTTAAGGTATACAAATTGACGAGTTTAGTACACCCAGAAAATCACCACCACAATCTATGCTGTGAACATAGGCATTGCTTCCAAAAGTTTCTTACTGAACTCTATATTACTAGTTTTTAGTGATAACAACACTTACCAAAAGATCTACCCTCAACATCATTTTAATAAAACTTTCTAAGCAGAGAAAATATAAAGCTGTAATCATGAAATGCTGGCCTTAAAATATACCCACAATCACTATTCATATTCTAATTCATGTTAATTAAAACATGACAATAAGCTGCTCAAATTAAACAGAAATAAAAGCATCTATGAAATTATAAAACAGTTTTCTTTGTCATATTTCTCTTCTGTCACATATTCTAAGGGAGAAAGCAAAGACATTCTCCTGTAGAGTCAATGTTTTATTTCTTGAGCCTTGTTTTATTCACATTTTTTAAAGTAATATCTACACCTAACATGGGGCTCGAACTCACGACCCCAGGATCAAGAGTCACGTGCTCTAACAACCAAGCCAGCCAGGCACCCTGAGCCTTTTTAAATTAGAAATTTACAACATATAACATGGCTTTTAAAAGACATTAGTAACATAAGCCTTATGCTGTACCATCAGACTAACGACTTCTATCTGAAAAGTTATTCGACAAGACAGAGTACCAAAGTAAATATAAAATTACCTATAGCTACCAAGCCACCGAGACCTTGAAAGGAGCTGAATCTTAAATATTTCCCTATCATATTACTATATGTATGCTATTAATAACAATTCAATAGTAATATATAATTAAAAGTTGCACGCTTGCTCTTACTGTGCCAGAAAGAGGCCTTTGTTGTAAAATAAAACATTTTTTTTTCTATGCTATCAATTTCAGTTAAAATATAATGATCATTTACATGTAATGCTGAACAATAAGTTATACTATCTGTTATTTAAAGTAATTATTTCTGAGAGTTCAAAGTATTTCTTTCCTTTAAAATCTTGAGAAGCTGGGGGAGCCCGGGTGGCTCAGTTGGTTGAGTCTTGACTTCAGCACAGGTCATGATCTCACAGTCATGAGGTCAAGCCCCTTGTCAGGCTCCGTGCTGGGTGTGGAGACTGCTTGGGATTCTGTCTCTCCCTCTCTGTCTGACCCTCCCCCATGCGCGCTCTCTCTCCCTCTCTCTCAAAATAAACTTTAGAAATAATAATAAAAAACAAAATAAGATCCTTTGAACTTTCAATTATTTATTACAATTTTATAAATGCAGCCAAGAAGCCGCCCTGGTCCTTAAAAACAAAGCCAAACAAAAACAAAAACAAAAAGGCAGAGCTAGAGACCGTATAGGGGCTGTATGCCCAACTTGGTTGACTTGTTCTCATTACACTCCTGAAATTTGAGAAACACTGTACCTGAAGAATATTAGCATTTTTATTTGAAATTCAAAAAGAAAGAAAGGTTAATGGGAGATGAAAAACTATATATATATGTGTGTGTGTGTGTGTGTGTGTGTATGTGTGTACATATATATATATATAGACAGAGAGAGAGAGAGAGAGGGAATGAGAGAGAGAGATGGTGCAAAGTCGGTAGAAAAAGAATGATTTCACCTGTCTGGAAAGCTTCTTGTATACTTAACAAACCACTTTTAACCTCAGAAGAAACCACTTTTAACCTCAGAATACTGTCCAACATCTTATGTTAAATCTGTTCATTCAATATATTTTTACTTACATGTAAATTTTTACTTTAAGAAGCAGAAAAAAAACCTGCCCAGTATATTAAAGGAATTAGAAATATGGCAATTAAAAATATTCTATAGATAAAGGCAAGTTAATCTTTGTTGGAAAACATTTGATAATTATCTGCCTAATCAACACGCTTTATAGTTTGCCACGATTCCATAGACTAAAGAGAAGAAAACAAAAAAGAGAACAAAAAAATCTGAAAGTAGGTAAATTAAATTAACTGAATTGAGGAATATGTACATAAATATATTATGCATATGCATTTTATATTCATAACATAATTAAAGAAAATTATTAACTTTAACAAAAAATTTACAATTCTGTCTTAAACATACAACAGAAATGTACAAAACTCGAGATTTCATACACTTATTTGCTAATACTCACTACACAGAACAGATAGCAGACTTGGAGTCTCAAGGTTTAAATCCATAAAGTTTCCTTAAGTTCTCAATGTTACCACTTTCATTTTTATCTAGGCCAAAATTGTTTATAGAAGCAGAAAGAAATAGACTGTTGACTAAATTAATGAGCTTTCTCAAATGTTGAATATACAATAATAAAGCAACATAGGTAACTTAAAAATATTGTGCCTGTTTATAATAGCTGCCGTTAATAATAAGTTGGAGGGAAAAGCAATGCACAAATGTTTGCCTTTTCTCTGCCTTTAAGCATATTGGGAATCCACATTTTAGAAGGGAAGGAGGGAAGCTCCGTTTCATTCTGCTATTGATCTATCAGACAAGAACTTAATCAATCTTCTTTATAAGCTATTAAAGCTGAGCTCGAGAAATGAACTCACCTGACGCATGCAACATTGATTGCCTCTTTCTAAGAACTGAATATGTCAGTCTTATCTGCAGCTGTGATTCAATTTTTAAGGGACAAGATTTTTCCTTCATTAGCTTCCCCAAAATGCTCCAATTAAGAAAGAGCATTTTGATAGTGGTCCAGAGTCAATGACTAAAACAAAATGAAGACCATAACCCTCAATTTCAATCACAGTCCCCAGAGAAAACAAGAGACCAAAAGCATATGTTCATCAAAGGAAATTCAGCACTAGTCCCAAGATCCTGCTCTAGCGTGAATTCTGAAGAATGCTCTGGCAGTGTAAACTAATGTGGAGACCTTAAGCTCAGATAAATCTTGGAAATTCAAAGGGAAACCCCAGGCAGCTGTAAATCTGTCTTTACTGCATATACGTTTCAGCCAGGGGCTTCTCTATGTTGTATTAGGTTATGTGACATCCCATTCGGCATCTAAGTACCTCATAAATATAGGCAGAGAGGTCACTGTACATTTACAGGCCATCCCCAATGTTCTAGATGCTATACGCCGAGGGTGGGTGGAGGGGGAAGGCCCTACATGTTCAGTTTATTAGGAAAGGTTAATAGCACAAATCCTCAATGACCAAAGAGAGTTCCCTTTGGCTCAGCTTTCTGGTTTCCATTTTCTCTTTCTAGATCCCTTAACAGTCAAAAAATTAAATACTGGGAGAAACAGCAATAAAGAGTTGTCTCCACAGTGTTCCAGGGCTCTTGAGGGTATTTGCCCATTGCAGTATGGAAGTGTTGCCAACGCCCTGGTATAATATGAAGAACATTTTGTCCAGATTTGTTGTTAGCTTAATTTCCTACGGTAGATAAGAGGGGAGACAATATCTAGTCCCACCTCCTACCCCCTCCACCCCCTACTTTCCCTTTATTTCTCTATATTCTCGGCAAATAGAACAGAACCCTATCATAGGCTGTTGGGTTTCTTCGACAATATCTGATGTTCACAGCTCTCCAGTCACACCCACCCGAATCCCTTCACAACCTTCTTAATGAAGTCACCCACAGGCAAGGATTGTAGCAAAGCACAGAGAGAAGCAAAGGGCCCAGGGCAACATTTCATATCAGAACTGTCTCCCGCACCCTCCTGCCCAACTGTTTCCTGGTAGTTTCTCTAAAGCAGACTAGGAAGGGACTAGATTGAGCCACATAGATGGAGGAGCCAAATAGACACTGGCTTCACTCTCAGAACCTTCATCCAGCCCCCGTGCCCTTAAACCTCGAATCCCAAAAGAAGAATTAATCTCTCTGCTATTAAAGGTGCTATTGTGTGTGTGAATTCCCTTAGAAATCCAAGGAGTTAATGGCCTCAATATTTCCAGAATACTTAATGCATTCAGGAAGATGGGATGCAGTATGGGGTCTAATGTTTATTTATTGCAAAAGTCAAGAATAGCTGGAAGTCCATTAAGAAGATGTTCAGCAGATTATATTAATTTGTAATTAATTTTCAGTGGTATTTATGAGAGAACCCTTAATCAGCATAATTCAGACTTTGAAAATTATAATATTAACTAATATTAATTAAATAATAATTTATAAATTTCAATAGTTTTAATTATCTTTTGATTAAATTACCTGTTAGTCAATTCCACACTGCTTTTGATATTAATTAGCTAACTTAAACATGATCTACTGAAACTACTCCCCTGTGGATTAAGGCGTATTGTCTAAACAGGTCAACACTGAGATACTTAAGTGTGACAATTTAGATTGCATGATTAGCAAAATTAATTGTTTCAGGCACTGGCTTTTTCATCCTCGATTTGCCAGCGGGTAAGGTCTTTAAAATATGCCCTGAGTTTCCCTGGGCCCAAATCTGAGGCATCCCACATTCTGTGATGCCCCCTCCCCGCCCCCAACCCCCCTCCTTCTGCGTCCTGTTACAGAACATTCTACTCTTTTGAGACCTAAATTAGTGTCAGCCTATTAATCAGCCAAAATACGTCAGAGGAAAATGAAGTTCCGAACCCAGCTCCCTCTACAGGCAGACTGCTTCGCCCTCTCTCACTGCAGTGTCTGGCAATGGAGCTGGGACCTCGGGGCCACAGCCCAATTTAGGTCTCCTCTGTGTAGTGACAACCACCACAGACCTCATTTTTTTCTTTTTTGAATGTTAATATTTAATTTAAAGCCACCTAACCTCAAGTTCTCAAAGATAAGCGTGTCGTTGACTCCACGGGAGTCTCTTTTGCCTCGGCTTGGAGCTGCGGACCCTTCCCCCCACCCCCAGCCCACTTCAACGTGGAAATTGTACAACCTCCCTGATATAATATGAGGAACATTTTCTCCGGATGTTTTGTTAGCTTGTTTTCCGATGGTAGATAAGAGGGGAGACAATATCGGCATCCCACTTCAGAAGTGGAGATCTTTTTTAAATGGGTCTTTTGAAACCAGCTATCAAAGTGCAGTTCGTTTTACTCATTAACATCATCAAGAGAAGCAGAAGGATACACACTAGACAAATAAAGGAAGAGAGGGATTTTATTTTTGCCATGTGAAACATTAAAAAGCATACTGGTTTCCAGAAGCTATAATTGATCATCTTTTAGAGAACACCATGGGATTATTGAAGCTCTACACCAGCTAATGTGACATAACTTTCGTTGTGGATAATTCTTATTTTGGGGGCAACATCCTCACCCGGAAGGTGTTACAGTTTTACAAACGGAAGTCACAAGCGATCATTTTAGGTTAGTCGTATTATAACACATATGACACTCGAAAGAATTTCATCCCAGAACTCCCTATTTACAATGATTAATGGGGATAACTTATATCTCAGAGCCCTGGACCTTCTCCAGGACAGTATCTGTTAAGGGTGTCTTGCATTGGGGCTAAGAATAGAATAGCACGTGAACATGAAAAGCAATGACAGTACATGAAGCAAAAGAAACATTTGTTAAGTCCCGAAATTTTGCAAATAGAAACAAAGAGAATTTGTAATGTTATTTCTGACTTATGCAACATTTTTCTGCCAATTATACAAACTAAGCCTATAATATATACATATGATACAAGAATGGGTATATTGTACAGATCTGAATTATTTTTATATCTATTATATTTTCTACTTATATTTTCTAATTCAAGATCTTGTGATTTTCTTTTGGCTTTACCTTTCATTGCTTAGATTATTCTTTTCAAGGAAGGAGCTGTTACCTTGCCAGACACAATATAGAAAATTCTTTCTATCTATATGCTTGAAAAAGAAAATAGCTTTTTCCTTCAAAAATTAATTTCAAGTGACTTGTAACTGTTTGAATGGTGTTAAACTCATGTTCATGGTATACTTCTGGGTGGATGATTGATAAAATGTTCAATTGACAAGCAATTTTTGTATAAATGCCAATGACAGATTCTGTTAGTTATTGTGATAAAAGGAATAGGGAGTGGCAGGGAAAAGGACAAATGACCATAATGTGAAACATAAGATTTTATATTTATCAAATCCATAGCAGCAAAACCATGAGTTATGAAAAAATGAATTCACTATTTGAAAATACTTGAACTCAAATCTTCACTTGTACAGCACAAAGAGAAAGCTAAGTACCAGGTGGGACTCACTGGGAAAATATCACTTAAAATAAAGTTAATTTCAACTGGAAACCACCATATGCATCAAATGTGAAATACAAAATATGTGAAATATAAAATATTAAAAATATATAAAAATAAAATAATCCTAAGGAGAAATGTACAGAAACGAAGAAAACAACAAAGTTTTATTGAGCCATTAAAAAAAAAAGGCTTGAATAAATGGAGAGACATATTTCTCTTGAATTGGAAGACCCATCATTGTAAAAAATGCAAAATATTCATCGTTAACGAATTCACAGCTATACATAATTCATGGCCATACATAATTCCAGTTAAAATCCAACTTTTTTGATTTGGTCATTCTAATGATCATCTGTCAAAACTAAGTAAGAAGAATGGGCAAGAATAAATAAGAATTTGGAAAGAGTATTGGGGAAGGAACTGACACTGTCAGTTATCAAAATGCATCACCAAACAACAGTGGTGAAAGCAGTATGATACTGGTTCCAAAACACCAGTCAGATCAAGAGACAGAAGAGGAATCCCCACAAACATAAGCAAATGTATATTAAATGTTGACTGTCACAATGATGGGCATTTCTATCAGTTGGGAAAGAAGCAAGATCCTGGGACCACTGGTAAACTATTTGGAGAAAAAAATGTGGGATACTTATGTCACATTATATTAAGAAGAAAATTCATTCCACCAATAATCTTTCAACACATTTTCCATCAAGTGCTTCTATATTCTAGGCACTAGTTCCACTTCCCAGGTTTGGAATAACCGAGGAAGAAGAAAAAGAAAAAGACGGAGGAAGAGGAGGAGGAGGAGAGGAGAAGAAAGAAGGGAGGAGGGAGAGTCTTTTACTTACGTGAGTTGGTATTCTGGGGCAGACATTTTGTACGAGCCAGACAATGAACCAATGAACCAATGAACCAACAGTATTAGTTTAGATAGCAATAAGTGTTCTGAGGAAAACTAACATAGAGGAACAGGGAAGGTTAGACCTACTTGAGATAGGAGGGTCAAAGAGGGCTTTTCTGAGGAGTCGTTTGGGTGAAGACCTAGACAGAGTGAAGGTATGCACCATGTGGATTTGGGAGTAGAAACTTTCAACTAGAGGCGACTGCAAGAGCAGAGGCCCTGAGGAAAGAGTTTGCATGTGTGTCTAATAGCTGCAAGGGGGGAGATGCAACTGGAATACAGAAGAGGGGTGGGAAATGGGGAACCCGGAGCCAGATCATGCAGGGCCCTGTAGGTCATGGTGAGAAGTTGGTACCGTAGTTTGTTCTAAGTGTGATGGAGCAGGGGAGTGCTGTGATCTAATTTAAATTTTGAGAGAAAAGGGGAAAAGGGGCGCCTGGGTGGCTCAGTCAGTTAAGTGTTCCAACTTCAGCTCAGGTCATGATTTCGTGGTTCATGAGATCAAGCCCCCAGTAGGGCTCTGTGCTGACAGCTAGGAGCCTGGAGCCTGCTTCGGATTCTCTCTGCCCCTCCCACACTGACACTCTGTCTCTCTCTCTCTCTCCCTCTCTCAAAAACAAAAGAAAACATTAATTTTTTTTTTTAATTTTGAGAGAATGACTGTTTTGTGAGAAGTAGATTATCAGAGGCCAGAGTAAAACCAAGAACACCTGTCAGGAACTCTTGCTGCGGTCTAGGTGAACGTGATGACTTGGAAACAAAGAAAATAGCTGGATTCAGGACACACTTTGAAGGCAGAGCCAACAGGATTTGCTTATACGCTGTATGTGGGATACAAAACAAATTTTATCTGAATGATGCAAGAAAAAAAAATAACTGAAATAATATCATCACATTCACAATATTTTAGCCAACATGAAATCTTGGGATAAGAAAGGCTTTTTGAGAAATAGAAGAAATAGTTCTTTCACTGGTGAAAGAAGTCATGGATGATTCTATAAACAATGCATTCAGAATCCGAGAGGTAGCTAGACAATGATGTTACGGTTTTGTGGGAGGCAGCATTATCCATTTAACTCGTCCCCTCTTCTCATGTCTGTCTCCAATAGTAGAGGCTACTTGATGCATTAGAATGGAATTCACACTAGAAAGGAAAAATTAAATCCATAGTCCCCAAACCTCATTTCAATTTCTTCTCAGCCTCAGGAACCATCAGCTGCTTTGCTGGGTGGTTGACTAGGTAATACAATTGATGATTTAAATTCCCACTCCTCTTTCCCTGCTCATTTTCTAGAGATGGGGCCTTGTGTTATGAACTGGCCCAACATTAAGCATCCAAATAAAAAATAAAGATGAGCTGTTGGCGCATATTCACATGATAAATTATTATATTTTTGGAGAATGATAAACTTCTAACTGTAATGTTAAAGTTTTGTCACATGATTCCTAGAAATTTTCAAAGGAATTATGTTATATAACTCACGGTAACAGTATGTAAGTTTGGTCTTTTAAGTTCACTGACACAATTATTTTTATTTGATGTAAAGTGGATACATAATGTCATTATATACAGTCTTACTTACCAAATTGCTATTAAAGAGACAAGAAATAAAAATTGATCTTGAAAACTGAGCTAAAAATACTGAATTTGGATTAGTGTCCTTTATTTTCATACATGTGCCTTTGTGCACATCCTCACATATTTCACAATTTCCCACAATACCTAATTATTAGATGTGCGATTTATCTCCTTTTTGGCTTTTATCTAAGGTTTTACATAGCTTGTAATAATATGTCAACAAAATTGGTGATTGTACCTTGACTTGTAAAATAAAACTCATTTTAAGAGCATCATAAATCTAACAGAGCATGTCTGGTGTTCGGATTGGTAGAAAATTGGATGTTAAACACTGGGGACAAACTGATCTTCTAATTCTGGTACTTGAGTAAGTACTAAAAGGAAAAAGAAGACGAGAGAAAAATCGTTACCTGGAGTTGATAGTTTAACTGATCATGATCAATTTGGAGTGCTTCTTGCTTAAGTAAATGACCTTTGGGGTGATTTCATTAGCTCCACATACTGCAAAAGGTTATATCTGAATTCAATGCTATGATTGAGTCTAAGCATATAAAATCTCAAAATAGTTTGAATGGGTGTTAAAAAACAAAACAAAACAAACCCGATTCTTTCTGAGACAAAGAAAGACTGAACTGTAAAGCCCTGCTTGGCACTGTTCTCTAATTGTTGGCTTTACGTGTGAGTAAATATTTGAGACACTGATACCATCATCACTTTGATGGTTGTGGTTAGGAAATGACTTCAAAATTAGCTGCTACTTCTGACTCTTTGGTACATAAGGTGTGCTCCTCCTGGATCTACTTTATTTGATGAAGTCTCTTTACCTTTATAGAGTTGAAATGCCCTATAATCATCTGGTTTGGATTCTACCTTCTTTTCCCTCATAAAAGTCTACAAGGCATAGACTTATTTTATTAAATTAGGATATGCCTTAAATGCCTGTGGAAAGAATTTGACATGTTTCTTTGAGAAACACCAGGCAGAAGAACCAAGAAAGGATGTTTGAAAAACAGATTAGCTATACGTATCTTCACATGCAGATACATAGCTAGCAGAATGGGCAGGAACCAGGTCTTAATCCGCATGTGCTGATCTTCACATGTTGCTGGTAGATGAAATAGGGCCAAATGTTGTCGCTAAATACCCCCATATCAAGAATCACGAAGCTTTCGGAAAAAATGTAAAAGTTTATTAAAATAAATGAAACTATATTTTTATCCAAATGACCTTGAGGCCAATCTAATGATTCATTTTCTTGACATTTCATTGTCTTCAGTCATCATTGCTCTTTGGGATATTTCAAAAAATGCTGAGGTAGTCCCTGTCTTTTATATTCGCCTGTTTGATAACAAATCCCTTACTTGAAGGAGCAGAACTACTTTTGAATTCCTTCCTATTCTCTTAATTTCTCCCCCAACGTCTTCCCTTCGTTTACCACAGCCTTTTCACAACAGGGGCCACTTCCCCAAACCTCAGTCTCCACCTGTTCCTGAGTCTCCGGTCAAGGATGGGATCTGTGGCCACGGACAAAGGGGAAGGACAGAAGAAATGATATGACCCCTTGGGGGGTCCCTCTTTCCTCTCATCGTCCACCTCGCTCCGGATTCCACATAAAGGACTTCAAACCAGACTCCACTACCTGCTGGATATGTGACTGAATGTCATCACCTTGCATCTTTGAACCTCAGCTTTTTCACCAAATGAGACTCAAAACTCCTGTCCTACCTACCTTACAGGGCTGCTAAGAAGTCTTCTGAATTAAATGAACCTAGTGAACCATTTGTTACTTTGAAAAGTTAAAAGATGGCTATTAAACATTTTATTTTAAAAGAAGCAGAAGGATCAAGTGGAAAGGGTGAGATGCAGAGGCCTGGCTTGCAGTCTCCACACTGCTACTTCCTGGTCGCGTGGTTCCGGGCACTTCACCCAACCTCCTTGCACAGGTGCCAAAGGAGTGATAAAGGCATCAGCTCATCTCTCACCTATAGAAGGTGGTAATAGTAATATTTACCGCAATTTCTTCACAAGGATTGAGAATACGATTTCAAAAGTTCTTTGTGAACTACAAACAGAATATAGTCGTCATCAAACTGGCTCTATAGAAACTGTGTTCAATAGGTGCCATCCTAGCTCTTGTTACATGAAATATAGGACACTCTCCCTTAGTCAAGAGCGGTGATTCCTTAGAAACAAACAGTATATATATAACCTTTTCCCTCAAACACTGGTAACCTTTTATGAATTACATTTATAAACTCAGCATTGCACAGTATGAATGTGTGATTGTTAAATTAGTCAGTCAGTGGATTGATGGTATAGAGTAAGATGTTTTTTAGGTTTTGCAGCTTGATGGATATTGGATGATTAAAAAAAAAAAAGAATTAAAACTAAACCTGACAGAAGGGTAGTGGCTATCCCAGGGGAAAATTAGGAGTTGTGACTGGGGTGCTAGGTAGGGAAAGGGCATTTCTAGGGTATTGGGGATGTGCTTTTCTTGGCCAGAATGAGAGCTGCATGAATGTTCACTTGGAAATAGTCATTAAAGCTATGCTTTATGTTTTATATGCTTTTACTAATTGTGTGATATAATTTGAAATGAAAACATTTTAAAAATTGAAAAAGAAAAACATAACTGCCAATTTTGACAACTTTCCAAATTTATAGTGCTCCATGGGAAACAGGGGTTCAATATTCTGTTATCCTTTTTCACCCATTTTAATGGCAAAAAAAAAAATTATTCACACTGAATTCTCCCATATATTGATGGATGTACAAATGAGAAGAAACACGGCCCTACATGTCAGTGTTATCCTGACACACAAGTGGTAATCTGTGTTTGCACATATCATCTTGGACCAACCCATTCCTCAGAGCTGATATTTCTATATGACTAAACATGCAGGATATGGGATAATTAAGTCCTACATATTTTGAAGATGTAGGGAGATAAATAACCATTTTGGCCACGCCCTAGATTTTGGACATGCTACTTTTCCCTTTCTTCCTTTAAAACAGGAGATCCTCTTTCTGCTTCCACTCCTGCTCTAGGAGAGCGACCCAACACAAACGTTAAAATGACGTTTTCTGGTTTATAATAGAGTAAGTACGATTCAGAGTCTAGAGGTAGACTGTCTGAATTCAAATCTCACGCACCCCCCCCCCCTTATTTTTTAAGTTTGTTTATTTGAGACAGAGAGAGAGAGCACGAGCAGGGTTAAGAGCAGAAAGAGAGAGAGAGAGAGAGAGAGAGAGAGAGAGAGAAAATCCCAAGCAGGCTCTATGCTCTGCACTAAACCTGATGCAGGGCTCCATCTCACAATCGTGAGATCATGGCCAAAATCAAGAGTCACACACTCAACTGACTGAGCCACCCAGGTACCCCTCATATGCCCTTTTTATTAGCTACGTGAATTTGTACAATTGCGCCTCAGTTTCTTCATCTGGTAAATGGGTACAGTAGTAGTACCTATATCATAGGCTTGTTGTGATTTAATACATGCAGAGCGCCTATGACAGTGCCTCACACAAACATAGTAAATGCTTAGTCAGTACGCTAGAAATGAAATCTTCCTTTTAGGTCTAGCTTTGCTTTTCTGAAGCCCAGAAATTCCTTCTTACTTAATCAAGTTTCTCATGCCCTTCTCTGAACCATTTGCCTGCTTAGGAATAGATACTAAGTATTATTCGTTTTGTTACATTTTGTCTTGTCCCTTGCTATCTAAAGCAGACCTTACAACAGATTTTCCTTTCATGCTATAAAACCTAAAACATTTTTTGGTGGCTGGCTCATTAAAATATCCTTTATTTTCTGACTTTGAAAGAACAGAGGCTTCTCCATCATCACCATCCCATTTCTGCCGCCCCTCCTGCCCTAGCAGGACGATCCCACGTTAAGTTCTAACATTCTCTCTCACCCACTAGCCTCATGCCACACACACCTGTGCTTTTTAAACCATATAGAAAACATTAGCTGGGTCAATGTGTTTGTTTTTTGGTAGAAATGGAGAAAAGGGGGGAAGATGAGGTGACAAAGTATCCTGGAATACCTAAGAATGTAATCATGGCTACAGTATTCACTCAGAGGATACAGATCGTGCCATCGCTAGGAGGAATCCAAGCAATTATACGAGCCCTCTGTTTCAGATAAGGACACTGAGTTTCAGACAGGCCACCGCCTTACCCAAGGCAGTCAGGAATAAATACAGAATAGAGCCAGGTTTCCCGCCTCTAGGCCAGCATTCTTTCTCTCTTCTATCTCGTGACATCTCTCAGCCAAAGTGTCTAGGCTGTGATATCTCAGAGGAAAAGTAATTAATGAATAACTAGGCACACGGCTCAACAACAAAGGTAAATGGCTTTTATACATCAAGGCAAAATCGGGCAGAAATACCACTGCCTGCCATCTTCAGCTGTTCAGATAATTAATATTTTTAGAGTGCTTAAAACATAATCACATGCATTTAATAATTCCAACAACCCTATGAGAAAACTTACTTTCTCTTGCCCAAAGTCACAGAGCAAGTAAGTAGTTAACTCCCAGGCTCAGGCTCAAACCTTCTTTAAACACTGACTTACATTCTTAAGCAAACCACTCAACAATTAACTGGGGCACTACGAAGCGTGTGGTACGGGAAAAGACAGAATAAAAGAGTGCAAACCAGGTAAACAGCTCCACAAAGTTAAGGTAAGCGCAGTAGTAGAGGCATGCATGGGACGCAATGAAAGCTGAGGGAAGAGGGCGAAGGAACTTTCCAGGAATAGGCACCAGAAGCTAGGTTTTAAAGAAAGAGGAAATAGTGGCCAGACCAGCCTGTAGGAGATGACAGCAGAGGGACTAAAGAATGTGCGGTAACAACGATAACAGTTACTTTATATACAGCTCTTGCTATTCTCTGTATTTCACTGATTAGCATAGTAGATGCTATTATATTTCCCTTTATAGTTGAGAAACGGGAGGACCAGAGAGGTGAAATCATTTGTCTCTGTTACACAATGTTACACACGAGCCCAATGTTACACAACGTTACACAGAGCCTAAATTTCAACTTGGGCTCGGAATGCTTAATAACTTCTCCGCATCCCACCACTCACACCATGTGAGAACACAAGAACAGTGCTTGTTCAAGGACAGGCCAGTTATCTAAACCGCAGAAGCACAGAATATGCACGAAGAAGTGTAATACATAAAGGCTAGCAGAATGGGCAGGAACCAGGTCTTAATCCACATTTCTGCAAGCGTGCTATGGTGCTTGGTGCTTGGTGCTTGACTCTGCCTGGACGGTGTTGGGATGCCTGCCACTAGAGACTATTTACCAGGGAGGAGGCATAGTCAGATCTAGGATTAGAAGCATCTTTCCTGATAAACCCAAAGGTGGAAATAGAGACAAGGAGACCACATAGGGATCTCTTATGATAACATAGGCAAGAAATAGCAACAAATGAAACTAAGATAGTGGTACTGAATATGGATTCAACAGATACTTAGGAGGTAATGTATACAAGACTTGGTGTTTGAAGGAAGAATCTCAATCTACACTCAAGTTTTTGTGGGGTTTTTTTTGGTTTGTTTCTGGTTTTTGTTTGTGAAACGTGAACGGTAGTGTCTGTTATCCACTTAGATAGCAAATAGAGAAGGGGGTGTGGGTTTGGGGAATTGTGTGGAAATTAGTTCAGCTTTGGACACGATGATTTTGCGGTCTTTTTGGTGAGAGAAACCAGAGAGTTGTCTGACAGTCAGTTGAGCACATAGATTTGGTGCTCAAAAGAGACGTGGGGTTCAAGTTGGTGTGTGGTGGGGAGGGTCTTGGCTACAAATGAGAGTAGCCGGGCAGCCGTTGTAGAGTCAGAGGAAGTGCAGACCGAAGAGGGAGCCCCGAGAAATGGCCACTTAAGGAGCTGGTAGAAGGAGAGCACCCAAAAGGCTGCTTGAGAGGAAGGAGGAAATCCAGTAAGTCCCAGTGTCACTGGAATCTAAGAGAGAAGAGCTTCAAGGAGAGAGAACTGGTCCATAGTAACAGGCGCTATAAAAAGGAAAAATAAGACAAAAGCAACCTAAAGGTAGCTGCTGACTTCTCACTCATCCTCGCATTTCTTCAAACCATTTGAGAGCCTAAACACCACCCAGTAAAAAAGCAAGGGGCTCCCTTGATTGTTCAATTGGCTTATATGTGGACTGCTCCTTGACGTGCAGGAGAAATTAAGGAGGAATAGGAACAAAATGCACCTTACAATTTATTTGGCCATGTTATGGAGAGTTAGAAAACAACACGGACTAACAAGTTGAATATATAATAGAGCTATGGGTAATTGTGCTATGAAGAAAAGGAAACAAGTAACCGTAAGTTCTGAAAGAGAAACGTTATGCAACAGGTATTAAAGAAGTGTATTGTCAGGTACAAGTTTAAGAAGTGGTCAGCAGCGTCACAGGCAGGGCTGTGCTAACAAATAAATCCACCAATGTATCTTTATGATGCATCTTCTAGGCTTCACATTGCCATGGTCACAGTGGGTGCTGCCCCAAAGCATCACGTAGGGTCTTGGATAAGGAGACAGGCAACACTAACACACAGGCAAAAGCAGGGGTCAGCAAACACATGGATAATAATAAGGGCTTCTGTGTCAGACAGACCGGAGATGAAGTTCCCAGTTCCACCCTTATTAACTGGTAGGCAAGCTAGGTAACTAGTATAAGCATCAGTTTTCTAATTAATTATATATAATATTCTATTGTTCCCTGGAAGTATCATAAGGAAATAAATAATATCTAACATTTATTGTGTGTTTATTACCCGTAATATAAAATGCACCGTTCTGTCTGATTTAGTCATCATATTTATTCCAATCACTTTGTTATTGCCATTATCCCCCTTTTCCAGATGAAGAAACTGAGGCACAGAAGGGTTCCAAAACTTGTTCAGGAACACACAGATAGTAGGTGGCAGATTTTTAACCTGGAAAGTCCTAGCCTGGAGAATAGGCTTCTATAGACCATACTCCCAGTGAACACAAGTGTCGGAGGCAGAGGGACGGGACCGTGGGACGACAGGGTTTGGACAGGCACAGAGCATTCCTAACAAGGCTGCTGTCCACCAAGCCCTTCCCAACCCCAGCATATTAAAATTCCTATGGATATAAAACACATATCTCACACACACACACACACACACACACACACACATACATACAAACACTTCTATTTTTATATGTGTGTGTATAATAGAGCAGGATTTTAAGAGCAAATACACTGAAGCAACTATGATGATGCTTCCCCCTGCTTAAGTGAAAGCCACTTTGGTGGGAGCGAAGTTTAAACTCTCAGCCTTTTCCCCTGCTCAAAAGCAGACCAGCTGTCAATCAGCAGGGAGACACCTTACCCAGGAGTGGAAAGGCAGTCACCTAACTGCTCCCTACCAATTTAGTTAGGGATTCGTTCTAACTCTTATTTGAAGTGCCTAGAAATTAATGTAATATTTCCTGTACTCATTTGCATTGCCTGCGGGCTGGAAGCGCCCCCTGTGAGGGCCACTGAGTTAGGCAGGGAGCTGTATCCAGGGCAACTCAGCACCAAGTTAAAGCAGGAGGAGCCCTTGTAGAATGGAGCTGACACTGGGATTAGGATCTGTTCTATGAGACCGTGCCAGGCTGATAAATTGAAGTGGCAATTTGGGATTTAACCAGATAGAGAAGTAAATGTATTAGAATGAGGAAAACCCAAGGAGGGCGAAGACTGGGGGAGCCATACAAGTTGGCGAGTGAGGTGTTGTTTTGTTTTGATTTTTAAATTCAAGTCTCTCCTTTTGGCTTTGCATTTGAATCCTGAATTTGAGCATCTCTTCTGCTACTGCAAATATATTAGCGACGTGGATTGTCTTTGTTAGTCTAAATTGCTGTGTGTTTGCAAATACATTTCAAGAGAATGCCACTCAAGAGAAAGCCCCTCTTGGACCCAAAACACAGTGTCTAGAAGTAACTCTTGACCTTGATGCATCTGTGCCCTGCCTGTAATGAAACTAGGTGCAGGAGCGGTTGAAATCTTCCCAAACTATTCATCTCCTATTGATTCACTTGTTCTATTGTGAGCAGAGAGACACATACATGCTAGTTTAAAATTAGGAGTTCCCAAGACTGTGATGAATGAAAGAGACAGGGGGATTCAGAAGTGCAGAATTTTCTCAGCCAGGAATTGCTGGGTTATTATCCTGGCACATCCAAAACAGATTTATTAATTCATTTCTTTAGTCTACAGATCCCCTCAAACATTTCTAGGATCACTATTTTTTAAGCTTAACTACTGAGCAATTCTTCTAAGTGCTATGTAAGTTTTAAAGAAATAAAAATAATTTTTGAGAATTCAAATTAATTGGGGGATATTATGAAGTGTTGGAGGGGTTGGGGAGAGGAGAGGAAGGCAAAAGAGATTGAATTCCTTTCACTACATAAGAATCCAGTAACTCACAAATGATGTTGCTACATACACACCAGGGAAAAACTAACCCATTCCCATAAAAAGTTTATGAAAGAAGCATGGGCCCCCTTAAACACATAGATTGCCCTCTATTTGCACTGAAAATATTTCTCTCATTTCTCATACTTTCACAACTTAGGTAAAATAAACACAGTGGCCACCATGCTCATGGGAAATCTGTCACCTCAACTTTCAGAGCCAGCGTTTATTTTTAAGCTGCTTTTTCCACCTAAAAGTTAGTAACATTTGGAAAAAGCCAGCTGACTCTTCAGTTCCTAAATCCTACGGAAGGCCCACATGACAGAGGGAAAGCGTCAGGGGTAGGGTGGAGCATGTGGTGATGGGTTTTCATTCTCATTGCAGTGACAGCGGTGAGAGGGTCTCCGTATTTTATACCTTTTTCACCTCTAGGTCATTCCTCTGCCTGGAACAGTGACAGTAGATTAACCTGTCTTCTTTGGTCTTGTGTATGGATAGCTATATATCCACACATGCGTTTCAACCCCTGCTCCTTTGTTCATACTTTGTCCATCTATTCAGAATACCTTCCCAGAGTCAGATACCAGGAAGCATTTGTATGGGCCCTTGCAAGGCTCTGTACCCGATTTTGAATTTACAATTTTCACTGTTTATCTTAAAAGGGGACTCAACAGTGTACACACTTCAGGTTTCGTAAAGCCTGGATCCTTCTCTGGCCTGTCTTATCCTCCCTCTACTTATTCAAGTCCTGTTCATCTCCTGAAACACTGCTCAGCTCCTGCTTTCCTCACCTCACTGACTCGTACCCTGAAAGCCTTGTTACAAAACAGGGAAACAAGTCTGGACTATAAAAATATCAGACTGTCCGTTCATTAACCTTAGTCTCTGAATAATATAAGACATATGTAAATAATGAGAACCATTTCCATTTGTATTTTTTTAAAAAAATGCTACATAAATGCTGGGCAAACTTGATGTTTACTTCAAAGTCCAGTATCACTGGTCTGTGTTTCATTGAGGTAAATGTTTTTCAATGGAGGTCATTCGCTTACATACGAATACATTGATTTCATACTGCTTTCATTTGTTTCTAAAATTTTAGATACAAAAATAATTCCCTTTAGAGCTTTTCAACAATACAGTCTCAAAACTTAGATTGAACCTGTAAGACTAAGCCTTTTATAAAATGAAGACAAATCTGAAAACCTTTGCATTCCAAACAAAGGAGGATCCTTAACATCATGAATAATGTGTCTATAATACAATACATTACTTCATTTGTTTTTTCAGAAAATGGCACTTCATATACTTCTTTTTTTTTTAATTTTTTTTTTAACATTTATTTATTTTTGAGACAGAGAGACAGAGCATGAACGGGGGAGGGTCAGAGACAGAGAGGGAGACACAGAATCTGAAACAGGCTCCAGGCTCTGAGCTGTCAGCACAGAGCCCGACGCGGGGCTTGAACTCACAAACCACGAGATCATGACCTGAGCCGAAGTCAGATGCTTAACCGACTGAGCCACCCAGGCGCCCCCATATACTTCTAATATCTAGCAGATAGGGAATGATTTTTAAAAATACAGCATTCTACAGCTCTGGGGGAGATACTTCTTACAAAGGGAGCTAATGTGTCCGAGAATAACTTGTAGAAGTTGAACCACCCCTTCCACTTTTTCAGAAAGCCAAACCTTGGCAATTTGTTACTTAAAGACATTTTTTTGTGTGTGTTAGAAAAATGAATTGATTAAAGAAGAGCCAACAAAATCTCACTCTGCTCACTTCAGATCTGGAGCAGGGCTTCTCAACTATAATGTGCATGTAAATCACATAGGGGTCTCGCAGATTCAGAATGGCCTGGCCTGGAGCCAGAAGGTCTGCCTTTCTCACACACTGCCTGGCCGTCCCAGTGTCGCTGGGCCCAGACTACACTATGCAGCAAGAGTCTAGCATAAACCTTCATTCTTTCTTCCACCTTCACCAACTTACCATTTATTTATTTATTTACTTATTTTTGAAACCCAGATCAGAAATCCTATGACATTCCCATCGATTAATGACTTAGCAGAGCTAGAAATGTCCTTGGAAAGAGCTCTAGTTTTCAGTGATTTGGAAAATAACTAGTATGTGAATGGGAAGCTACGGCTGAGGAGAAGATCTGATACCTGGACTGGAAGTAAGAAAAGACTAAATTTTCATTGGTGGATCTAAGACCAATAACAGAATGATCCTGGACAAGTCATTGGGTCTTTCCTAGCCTTGGTCTCTTCGTGTTTAAAGTCAGGATGCTGGACAAGGCCCCTTGTGGAGGCCTCTTTCTGGTTTCTAGATTCTATAATATTGGCCATGTGTTTGTACGTGTCATGAAGGGTAGCACATAATTAATCTGTTTACTTGGGCTATTTTAACAATCAGCGCAGATTGCCAAGCAACATATCAGCACAATCAATACAGTGATACTGGGTCTTAGCGTCAACTAGCGAGATTGCTGAAAATAGTAATAAATACTTTGTTTATTTCTTTCTTTGTTCTCAAGTTCATTGCCAACTCTAGACTCTGGTTTTGTGCTTTACTCATAGCAGAGGGTAGTTCCCAAAAGGAGAGCTAGAAGAAACTATCTGCAAATGGGAGTTTTAATCCCCATCTTCGGAAAGTAACTACCTGGCCCTACTAACTCACAGGCCCATTAAAGAAGCCAGAGGGGAATACAATATACATGCTGCTTTAGAAAGTCTTAAAAAGTGCCTTGCAAATGCAGGTTATATTTTTATCATTCCCCACATCTTTTCTAAATAATTTATCAACTAGAAAACAAAAATACACTTTGCATTTTGTTAGGCAGGCATTTTCTTTTCATCTATTTATTGACTAAAATAAACACAAAGAGGCAGGAAAAATAGAAAGAGATGAGTAAATGAAAGAAAACATTCTCCAACAACAGGCAGAAATCTATGGAAATAGATTTTCTCTGAAGAGAAGAATCTATTAGAATATTCTTAATGATCTAATAAAAAAAGGAAAAAGACTCAAAAGTTTCATAAATCATTTTGCACTTACTTTGTTATTAGAAGAGGGTACTGTGTGGCAATACGTAAATTATGAACAGAAGAAATTATAAAGTGCACATCTGCAAAGGGAATAGATGTGTACTTCACTGGGAATATAGTTAATAACTATGCCTATACCATTTTACATCATGATGGAGGAACTATCGAACTGTCACAGAAACAAAAAATTTCCTTGACAAAGTTGCATTTTTAATAGACCCGTAATATGTAGTATTGCTCTATTGTTTCTTCTTACTGGATGAGTACAATGACTATCCTACTAAACATCATCTAAATGCCATCTCTTCTCACTGCTCCTCTAATGCTCAAAGTTTATGTAAGACACTGAAACATGAAGCGTGCGCTAAAACCATCAAAGAAACTAGAAAAATTCTTGTACCATTTGTTTTGATTCTTTTAAAGCCCAAGATGAGCAGAAACGCACCTCACTACTGAAAATCTGAAATACATTTATTCGCCCTGCAGGCTGGCTAATCTAGATTTGCTTGCCCTACCTTAAAAGCAAGACAGTCTGTAAGGTCCTCAAATGTAAGTCTTAGTCACATAACTGAATAAAGGTGGAATTTCCCTCCTACCTCCTTCCTGACTTAAAAGAAACAAATAAGCAGACAAACAAAAAACAGATGTGAGGGCCTCTGGATTCTTGAAGCCTGGTTAATTGAAGTTGCCTGCACAACTAGAAAACGATATTATTTTAAAACCTTATTCTTTTAGCCTTAGTTGAAAGTGCTTTTTAGATCTGTCCTAGAAAATGCAGTCTGGTGTGCATAATTGAATTCTCATTTTCATAACTAAGAATTTTGCACTAACTCAGGATCATGCCTTTAAACATCATTTCTCAGTGTCCAGGACTGTACAGATAAAAGTTTAACATGTATCCATCCCATTCCCAGGGTATCTATCCCTGGAACTCTTGGCTTTAACACATAGCATTATTTCCTTACGGCTCCTAAAATTAAAGAATAATTTCGAAAATATCCAATATGCTTTCATCTCTTTCTATTGCCGCGACTGCCCTAGTTGGAACCCTCACCATCTGGCACCCAAACCCGTGTGCGACCTTCTTAACCGCCCCCCCCCCACCCCGGCCAGCTTCTGCTTCTCCCCTTTCTACATTCCATCTAATGGCAGAGTCATCTTTCTTATAAAGCCCAGTTCTGCCAGGTCAGCCCTCGATCTTGATTCCAGCTTGAGAAAGCAAACCAAGCACTCGTGGCTACCTCCCCTTACTTTCCAAGTCCCACTGAAATGGCAGAAGAGGTTTCATTTTGTTTTCTCAAGAATAAAACTCTATAAGAGTTCTGGCAAATAAGAAATCAACCTACTTAGGTTGGAGGAAGTTGACTCAAAGAAAATGGAAGTAAATGAAAGGACAGAAGACCAGAGGAAAACTGCAGCCCAAAATATCAGAGGAAAGATCGGCTCCAGTTGAGTCAACAATCTCAAAGAGTGGCAGTGGGCTGTGGGGCTGTCAGCAGAGAGGGATTTGAAGAATTGCATTCTGCAGAGCTGAGCCTCAGAGATCTTTCTCCCAACTCTCCGTCTCTAGTGTGTCAAGTGAACACTAGGAACCATAGTTATTCCCCAAGAAAAAATCCCAAGAATTTCCTTCTAAAGACAGTGGATGATATAGGTGGTAAGTAAGCCCAGTGAGTGAGAGGGGGCTGAGAGAAAAAACAGAGTGGGGCTGGATGTAATATTGCACCTTCTCACCAGTAACAAAGGAGAAAATAGAGATCTGAGTGCTCCAAGGCCAAAATAACGCCTCTTTATTTGCCAGTTGTGGGAGTCCTCCAGCAGCGGGCCTCCTCTGCACCCACACCTCCTTCAGAAAACCCTGACAAACACACGGCGCTTCCCTCTCTGACGGGGAGGACTGCCGGACACCCCCACGCTGCGGAAGAAACACACGTGGAGGATCACCACATCCTAGGGACAGCAACAGTAGGAAAGAAGAGGACCAAGAAGAACTTGTGGAACAGATGAGCGGATAGAGAGGAGATGTTGTTCAGCAAACAAAAGAAAAGTCAATAGTATAATCTTCCCTTTAAAACTGGGGCGAGGTTACGAAATCGAGGTGAAGCCAGTCGCCCAAAGACGTGCAACTAGTCTGTGGTATCTTCCACCAAAATTTGTTTGACTCTTAAATCCGTGTCTCCATTAAAGCACATTTAATGCAGGGTGAGCAGGTCACCTTTTGACACAGTGATGACATGTGAAATTGGGGCTTCAGGTGGAACGGAGAAAGGCAGGGTGGGAGGGCACTTTACCCAGGGGAAGTTTGTGAGTAAAGAAGTGTGCAAGGTGTATTTGGAAACACTTGAAGTCGAAGATTCGTTCTGGGGAAGTATAAGACAAAGAAGAAAAACCAAGTTGAAGACCGATTCCTCAGTATTTGTTTTTTGTTTTTTAAAGTGTGTTTATTTTGAGAAAGAGAGCGTGCATGAGTAAGCGAGGGCCAGGCAAAGAGGGAGACAGAGAATCTCAAGCAGACTCTGCACTGTCAGTGCAGTGCCTGATGTGGGGCTCCAACCCATGAACCCTGAGACCATGACCTGAGCTGAAACCGAGTCTGACGCTTAACTGACCGAACCACCCAGGGGCCCCAATTCCTCAGTTTTAAATGCCCAGGAGTAGAGTGTCAGTTCCACCTTTAAGGCAGTGAAGCACCAGGGAAAACTTTTAAGCAGAGGGGAGGTTCTAGGCGGTGACAGTAAGATTCTCCTGAGACCTATGCAGAATGTTTTGGGGTGGGAAAAAGACAGAGGCAGCAGTGGTATGAGGAGGTTTGGGGGCTCCTGTTATGACTATAACTGTTTCAGAGACTGAGCACTTCAAAGAAGCACTGACATCACTTTAGATTTGGCACATGCACTCTCTGGATCTATTAAAAATCTGGTTTCCTTTTCATTTATCTTTCTATTTTTACTAAAAGAAAAACATATAGTTCAAAATTGAGCCCTGGTTCTAACCAGTACATTTCAGATCACTGGTGTTAATGGGTCAAGTCCCCGGAGGGCTCCACATTTAGAATAGGCCATTTGCACGCGCGAACAGGGCTCATACGTTTTGTCCATGCTCCTGAAACAATTGATGTACTCCAGTATATGGTGTATGTTTTTTATAATTACACCAGAAGAAAGCATTCTTTATGGAAATAAATGTGCTTTTTAAAAACACATTTCTGAAAAGCAGCAGGCAAGGCATTAATAACAAAGTGAAATGATAAACCGAATAGAAGTCTGAGAAAAATTCTATATTTGTATTATACAGCCATTGTTTTCATTCCTGGCACCTTATTTTTCATGTACATAAAGAGAACGCAAGCTACAGCAGGGTGAGACAAAGATCAATGCTGAATGTATTACTTGGCACTGGTCAGACGCAGTTTAATAAGAAAAAAATTGATCCATTAAGCTAAACCTAATTTTTGGCCGAAAATGGTTGAAATCTCTTCTTTATATTGCTAGCTTCATAAAGACCTATAATATTTGGAAGAAACAACTCAAGGCTGAGTTTAATAGGATTAAATGTATTGCAAATATACTTAACAAGAATCTATCAAGTTGTTAATGATTGCTATTAATATCAAACAATTTTTGTATAGAATTTTTTATTAGAGCAATTGTAAAATACAGCCATAAGAAATGTAATATCAAAAGGTTTTCAGGTAATTTGTAACAGCTACAATTGCAGAACTCAAATCCTAACCTACAAGATACAGTAATTTATTTTATCAATCAGTTTCTAACACAAGTGCAATTCAATTTGTAAAGTATTTAAGCGCTGGTCTTAGGCCTGGGTGGCCAAGTTCAGAAGGACCACATCTACAGCAGCTAGTAGTGATGCTACATGCTACATGCCCAAAGATTGCAAAGTGGAGGATTTGGTGTTATAAGATTTTGAAATATTTCTGAGATGTAATACTAATTTCAAAAACGATATTTTAATTCAGCTTCCTCTCAGATCATTGAAAAGCAGAAGTTTTAGTCTCAAATTTTATAGAACCATGGAGCTTTAAAGGGAGTATGGAATTCAGTAACTGGTTCAATCTGCCCATCTATAGATACAGAAACTAGAGCTGCAGACTGGTTCTATAAAATAATCTGCCATACACTGGAGGACTACTGAATGTTTTTATTCACGAGATGAAAACCGCTGTGATGAAAACGGAGGCTTCAGAAAAGTGAAATAGACACTTGTAGCCATAACCATGATATATCAACCTGAAAAACATATGCACAATAAATGCCTTTTCTACCTAAATCGTAAAGATTTGGGTTTGAATGCTCAAAGTCTCTACTTCCCTTTATTTATATGGACAGTCACTGCTACGTAATAAGTGCAGAAATACACATGCACACAAACACTCACTCACCTAAACACATTTTTCTCAGAACTTAAATAATCAACATTTAAAATGGACCCATGAAAATTAGGATATTTTAAAGATCATGGTTTACATACACAATTATACTAATAAAAAATTTTTAACGACTGTATTCCCCAAAATTAAGAAGGAAAAATCATGTTCTTACACCTATTTAAAAAAAAATCTCTTATAGCCTGGGCACTGGGTGATGAGCTATGCCCTTTTACCTCCAGGGTACCAATTTAAGTCCCCTGCACATCAAGAAGGAGGAAATATTGTTTCCATTTTAATGGCTGTCCAGTGTTCTATGCAAAATGGATAGGAGGTTTCAGTTCAGTTCTTAGTAGATAGATGCTTACATTATAGAATTGTCACCCAGGAGAAAGGACAAGAACTGAAAGATTATGGTGGAGAGGCACCCTCTCACCCATACAGTGCATCCCATGTGTGGGAAGGACATCCACTGTGCTTAAGAAAATGCCTTTCAGTTCACAGGAGTTAATTAAGTATTCCTCATAATTACTGGATTTATTACGTTTGGTAAAATCGGAATGTTTGCATGTACGTTTGTTTTTATACACAGGACAGCAGTTTGTAAGAGCAATGCTGGTGGCCGAATACTGTGATCATGAGATCACAGAGCTGAGAATACCTTTTTCTGAATTATAACTCCTGAATATTTTAACTGCAAAGTATGATGTAAAAACTCTATTGATGATTAATTTGTATTTTAAGCATATAAATCACTTCTTGGTTGCCATGCTTATACTGATTTAGAAAAATACACACTTCAGTCTATATTGATCTGTTTTTCTAATTCTTCATCAGAAGGGTCTAATATGGTTGTTTCTGCAATTTACTTTCCAAGTTATCCTTTTAGGAGATGAAGTAACCAAAAGATATTGAAAATCCAAAGTAAATTACATCGTACCAGTTAGACTTCCCTGAAGGAATGGATACACCTCTGTAATCTGCTCAGCTCACAACTAATAGGCAGGGGATTCAGCTCTGTCTTAATCTTTACTAAACTATGACTCTCTTTTTAGCACACATTTGTCTTCAGAACACCTATCAAATATTTAGTATATCTTCTAACACGATTAAATTTCCTATTAAATTACAGTCTACATTATGAATCAGAGCTTTTAAATGTATATAAAATCCAGTACTATATTGTGATACTTACTGAAGGACACTACAAAGGGATGCTTTGGAAAACATTATGCCTCATTTTCTAAGCTCCAAACACGTAATTTAATTTTTTTTTAATCCCTGGTTTCTTGAAACTGGTTTGCTTACAGAAGTTAAGTTTGTATATAATTTGCTAATGGGGAAAGGGCCTAAACATATACCAGGGAGAAAAAAAATAAACCTTAATCCTCTAAATGAAAGTAGAATTTGAATATTGCCGTAGGAGAGCACACAACAGATGTCACCCAAAAGAAAGAGAAACTGAATCATATCTATCTATGCATACATGTTTGCAGACAGAATGTATATGTGTTTGCATGAAGATAGATGATCAGATATACGTACATTTGATGCCTTTCATACTATGAAACAAAATCTAGAGAAGGAGATACCAGGTGATAAAGATGATTAAAAATTTTCAAAATAACTAAATTTAGCTAAGTGTGATCTCTCAAATAATAATAATGACAGAATAGGAAAAGTTTACTGAGTCTCCTATCCTTCAATGTCATCTAGAGAGAAAAATAATGCATGCAAAACTGTAAACAGTGGACAGAGTATCTAGAAGTAATCGATGTTTCAGAATTCATTGAACTGTGGAAAGGAAATTAATATAAGAAAGCTCAACACTAACAAAAATACAATCACAGGAGAAGAGATTTAAAGAAATCAAGGTTAATGAAGGAGCTTTAAAAGGGAAGTAAGTTTTGGAAATTGCTGTAAAGCTATAGGCTATACCAGGGAACTCATAAGAAGGTTAAATGACAGTCTAGTGCATGGCCCAACAAGAAAAATAAACATCAGAGAGGAGAACAAAAGTGAAAATTACTAACCATCTCGTAAGATAATTTCCTTCCTTTCCATTAATATAAAAGTACATAGCCACTAAAAATGTTTGCTGAGTTTAAACCAATAGTCTGGTTGTAGTGCTGATTCTATTTCCTAGAAATAATTAGAGTTGCTATCAACCAACATGTCTCTGTATTCCTTTAAAAATCTATAACAAACCTATAGAACAAATCTATAACTATATATCATCTGCCGTATATTTACTACTGTTAGTGTAAAATTGTTTTTGTTAATCACACGATATCCAAGTCTTGATGCTAAAAATGGAATCCAGGGCTTTTGATTTTTGATTTACCTTAGGAGTTAATTTTAAGTGCTACTTTTGTATGAAGTTTCCTAATAATATGTAGTCTGTTCTCAGTTAATCAGGTTAATGGGGTGATGAAGGTCATAGATCACCAAAATCATGATGAAGACAAAGTTAATAAAAACATGTTTTAGATAGAGTCAGTGTAAACTCAGTTAAAATTACATCCAATTAACTAATTTAATTATGATGCATTTAGACAATGGAATACATGCAACTATTTTTTTAAAGATGAAGTTGATAATTTATATGTGTATATGTGAATATATAAACAATATATATTGAAATGTAGAAACAGAAATACATTGTTATTCATGTGAAAATTGTGTGTGTGTGTGTGTGTGTGTGTGTGTGTGTGTGTGCATACATTTGACCGTATGGATGTATTGTAACATCTG
Organism: Lynx rufus; assembly: GCF_022079265.1. Classification (NCBI taxonomy): domain Eukaryota; kingdom Metazoa; phylum Chordata; class Mammalia; order Carnivora; family Felidae; genus Lynx; species Lynx rufus. The sequence goes on along the minus strand of NW_025814896.1, from coordinate 77,052,961 downwards.
AAATGACATACACCAAAATAGAGTGATTGCCAAAAAAATATGTCCAATATCAGTATAGTCTAATTTGGTCTTGTTTTTGCTAGCTAGTCCTTCCTGCAGACCATGGCTCTTACTTCCTCCTCTCAAAACACTCTCATTTCAATGTCACAAAATCTTGGCTCCAAGGCATCAACTTATTTTTATCAACTTGTTTTTTGTTGTTGTTGCTTTTTTAAATTTTATTTTAGACAGAGAGAGTGGGTGAGCAGGGGAGAGGGTCAGAGGGAGAGAGAGAATCCCAAGTAGGCTTGATCACACAACTCTGGGATCATGATCTGAGCCAAAAGAAATCAAGAGTCAGTTGCTCAACCGACTGAGCCACCCAGATGTCCCTATTTTTATCAACTTGTTAAACATTAATCCCATGCTGTTGTTTGGATCAGGCTAGCCAACTAGAACATTCATCAACATTACCATCAAACAAAGATTTTGCCTTATCAATCCATATTAACACTAATTCAGGCATTCCTTGTGCCCCATTCTGACTGAAGAGAGCTCAGCACTGCTTTACCAAGGTCACCGTGAAGGAATGCCTTTTCATGGCTTTAGCACATTATTTCATTGTTTTTCAGTCAACTTGAAGAACTTCACCAATACTCAAAAAACAATTTGTATTTTAAATTTTCAAATTAAGAAAAACTTCTTGCTCTATTTAAACTATAATGCAAATTGTTTAATGCTTCCTGTTTTTCTAATGGTTTTACAACTTCAAGATTTTCTTGAGTGTTAAGCATTGTCCTTCTTACATTAGGCTAACAACATGTTAAGCACATGGCTACTCATCTAATGAGTAGGTAGCACAGATTTTTTGCATGTAGCAGGTAACACTGCACAGTATTTATTAATACAGATTTCTAAATAGTGGATGTCTTCTAATATCTAGAGTGGTTTTTTGAGTAGATTTATAGTGGTTCTGTTTCTCTTCTAACCATAGTAAATTTCTAAGTTGATTAAATTATAATTAATTATCTTTATTTTTTGACTACTACCTCTCTTGTACCACTAGCTAGTACAATGTCATATAACTAAATTGAATAAACAGATACATAAACACACAAGGGGAGGCATTTAATGTAGTGTTGCAAATCTTTCAGCTTGTATAGTTATCATCCACCCCTTCATTCCTTTCTGCTTGTTCCCCACTGAGAAAAAGAGAAAGAGAGAGAGACATTTTTATATTCTGTGCTTTGAGTATATGTTCTCTTCATCTAGGATGTTAATAAGCTGCTCAAAAGCTGCTTTTCCCTCAACCACCAAAACCAGATTTATGGAATTTCAGTGGTAAAAATAGAAATAGGATACTGAAATACTAAGTGTACACAAAGTCTTACTAGTGACTCCTCTAGGTCTGTAAGTGCATATAGGGTATTTTCAGGATTATTCACCTGTGCTGACCCAGTAATTCTGGGAGAAGTCTAATTAAAGCTGTCAAATGTTATTGTAATTAGACCCTAAGATTAACTGTAATCAAAATGACTGAGAATAAATACATATTAACAACTATGGTCAGTAATACCACTCAATTTGATCATTTTAATAGATTATATATAAATGTGTATTGTTGAATACACATGTTGAATACAATTGTTGAAACATATAGCTATCCCTAGGCCCAGAGGATTTTACATATATATGTATGTGTATATATACACACATATATGTATGTATATGTATGTATATATGTATGTATATATGTATAAAAATATATAATATATATAAAGATATATATTTTTAAATATATAGGTATAATATATATATATTTTAACACACACTAATACACACATATATATGTATATCTGTGATGTGAGCACCTATAAAATTGTTTTTATAATATTTATTATCTGACTTTTCATAGTCATATATCATATGGCCTATGTAAAAAAAAAAGTTAGCAACAAAGATTCCTGAGTTGTATACGGAGTGCATAAAAGAAAAAAAAGACCATGGTAGCCATAGGATAGATGTTTGAAGACCCCGTAGAAAGAAAAATTAAATGGAATAAACCAAAGAAAATGATCAAATGGGAAAAGCAAGAAAAAAAAAAAAAAAAGGAAACTAGATTATCTATTCCTCCAGAGAATTATCCTTATTTTCTAATTCTTTTGTATATACCCTCAACACTTACATTGCTGTTTAACATATGGTGGGCTCTCAGCAAATGCCACTGACTTGCTAGAAAGACAGAGCAGTAAGCATATTGGCTAAGGAGACAGGAAATAAATGTGTGGGCAATTGGCAAAGTTGACACTGTTCATTTTCCATATTACCTAATGGATATTTCACTTCCCATATCATTGATGAAATTCTATTCATTTCACTCTTTTTATACCCCCAAATTAATACCTCAGTGATTCAGAGAGGTGCATTTTCTTTAACATGTAGGTGACTCAAGTTTCCAAAAGAAAACCTTCTCAGGGTCGTATCCAAAATCAAACAAAACTGTAATAAATACGGAGAGTATAGAAATGTTATGTGTGGTATACTGGCCTTAAAAACAAGGCTCATTGACTGGTAATGGGCTTTAAATATTCTTTTTTAAAGTTTTTAAAAAATGTTTTTATTTATTTTTGAGACAGAGGGAGACAGAGCATGAGCAGGGGAGGGGCAGAGAGAGAGGGAGACACAGAATCTGAAACAGGCTCCAGGCTCTGAGCCATCAGCACAGAGCCCAACGTGGGGCTTGAACTCACAGACCGTGAGATCATGACCTGAGCTGAGTCGGACGCTTAACCGACTGAGCCACCCAGGTGCCCCTGGGCTTTAAAGATTCTTATAGTCTACAGACTGAAACAGAAAAGATCCAATTCTCAAAATTGTAAAAAGAGCTATGTGCTAATCCTTCCTTTTTCTATCTGCAATTAGGGTTGCAGATTTCTCTTTGAAAAAATTAAGGATCTATTATTTCCCAGCCTTGAAAGTAGGGGATACTGTTTTCTTAAAGGGATACTGTTTTTCTTAAAGCTGAGGCTCAAGGATTCAGCCAACAAAGAAATTATTCACCAGCATATTTGGCCTTAAAGATGCCTAAAAATATGCATTCCTTCTTTCCAAGGCCATTACCTGTTGTTCTTAAAGGAAGGTAGGAGAGTAAATTTGTTAACCTAGTTTGGCAACCAAAGACCATAAGAAAAATTATCCTTCAGGCCAATAGCCTCATCACATTAAAAAATTACTCAGCTCCAAGAATCAAAATTGCAAAATATTCTGAGTTTATGGAGAAATGAAAATGTTTAAATTCAGTGAAGTAAACTTATGGTTATTTCATTACCACGGAGAGCATAATATTTCAGAGATGACACCTCCTTTATGAACAGGTATCATAGCAAGGTTTGTAAAAGCATGGAAAAAGAAATTCTTTTTGAAAGTCATGAAAAAGGAACATAGTTACATATAATTAAAAGTCAAGATCGTTTAAAGGACAGTAGAGTCCAGTGCAATTAGGGTGTGTGTTTGAATCTCACCTCTGCCACTTGCTAATTATGTGACCATGATCAAGTCATACAACTTCTCTGAAACACAGATCAGTAAAGTGGAATTAAAAATATAAGCAAAGAGGGTCCCTGGGTGGCTCAGTCAGTTAAGCATCTGACTTAGGCTCAGGTCATGATCTCACCGTCTGTGAGTTCGAGCCCCACATTGGGCTCTGTGCTGACGGCTCAGAGCCTGGAGCCTGCTTCAGATTCTGTGTCTCCCTCTCTCTGCCCCTCCCCTGTTCATGCTCTGTCTCTCTGTCTCAAAAATAAATAAACATTAAAAAAATTAAATATATATATATATATATATATATATATATATATATATATAAACAAAGATATTGTTACCTAGAGTCTCTATCTCAGATCTGTTCAGAGGAGTAAGTTAGTCCTTGGGATCCAAGCTATTACTTAGCCCAATGCCATAAATATTTTTAAAGTCAAAATATATGAAAAAATAAAAATAAAAAAAGTTAAGTAGAAATATATTCAGGGAATTTCAAAGAACAATCATCAAGTACTTTTGGTGCATAAGATAAGACCAGGTCTATGTGTGTATGAATATGTTAAGTATACATTAAAAATTTCCCAAAGTCTACATAAGAAATGATTGGTAGTATTTCTCTCTGGGAAGTGAGACTGGGAGTTTTAAGTGGTGGGAGAGCTCAGGCAGGAAGATTTTAACTTTCATTTTATTCCCTTCTGTAATATTTAAGCCTTTAACAATGTCATACATTATTATATGATTCAAAAAATAATTTGGAAGACAAACGAATTATCTCAAACATCAGCATGAGGCAATATATCTTTTTCAGTATATGAAAGGAATTAATACATGCTCCTTTCCTCACAAAGACTAAATGATCTATGAAACCTAAAGTATAGAAAAATTACCAAAAATAATTCATTTTTAATAGGAGATGAAAATGGCAATAAATGATTTTTTAACAATGCCTTGTAGGTACATGATACCTTTTTGGGCTAATTACTAACATTTGTATAGCAAATAGTACAAAACATTCTCACCATTTGCTCCTTAAGACATAATCAACCAGTGCTATCAGCACCATCATTTTCATAATGATGAAGACTGTAAACATCTTAGAAAAAATGGAAACACTTTTAGGATCGGGAACAGAATCATTCTTATTCATCTTCATATCTCCCTTCATACCACAATCCCTGGCACATGATAGATCTTCAATAATTAACTGTTGAATAAATAAACAAATAAACAAATGAAAAAAAATTATTTAATGCATGACACTGAAGCATATCCATTCACTATTACCCCAAATTTCTAGTGGCTGTGTTGGAGATGTCCACTTTTTCATCCTTAGCTCCATCCTACTTAGGGAACCCGCCCTAGTTCCTTAAAGTAAATCTTACCTGCTAACTGGTCAGTGGCTCCTTCCTCTGATCTAAATTGATTGGACCAGAGGTGGAGAGTGATATAGTTGAGCTAATAGATTCTCTTATTTGTGATTAGCTTCTCTTTGTTGGACACTTGAACAGGGAAGCTGAATTTGAGCCATGTGAAAATGGAGGAGATAGAGTCAGTCTCCAGAGGGAGAAGAGACTATTTCTAAAACTCGAGAAAAAAGAGATGAGTCCTATTATGAGGCTCAACTGCCATTAGTCCCATTGGGCTTTCTGAGCTATCTCTATACTCTTCCAAAGTTTCATGGGTTTTTTTTTTTAACTTTAAGTGGGTTTCTGTTCCATGCATACATGCAGAGAGACTATTCCACCACAACTATCTACAGAATCTTCACTATATTGCCCTGAATTTTTCCACTATTGATATAGACGAACTATATATATTTATATTGGAAGCCAATCCCTCTACTTGTGCACTGGATCACCTACTCTGGAAATTTTAATCCAGCAATTCACTCCTTTCTTGACTACATCAGCAATTTTTAGCTATCTACTGGATTAGCCCCTTCAAAAAATACAAAGTAGCTGTTTTTTTCTCATCTTAAAACAAAGATAAATCTCTGTTGACCTAGTGATGTGCTATAGTTATCTCATGCCAGCTTTTTTTTTTTTTAATTTTGTTTTTTCAACATTTATTTATTTTTGGGACAGAGAGAGACAGAGCATGAACGGGGGAGGGGCAGAGAGAGAGGGAGACACAGAATCGGAAACAGGCTCCAGGCTCTGAGCCATCAGCCCAGAGCCCGACGCGGGGCTCGAACTCCCGGACCGCGAGATCGTGACCTGGCTGAAGTCGGACGCTTAACCGACTGCGCCACCCAGGCGCCCCATCTCATGCCAGCTTTCAAGAGCCATCCTTTCAACTCTGTATTCAGTGAAATCAGCCACAATGGGGGTATTTACATTACTGAGATTGGGAAAAGCTACAAATTAAAATGGGTTTTTCCCCAGAGAACCAGTGGTTAAATACTTAACAGCATACCAATTTTTTGACCTTACTATCTTCACTAATTATCATCCCATTTTTTTATCACCCTTTTCACCAAATTATATAAAAAAGGAGTCATGCATTAATATTTTCTCCATTTTTTTTTCCACTTGAACCCATTACAGTCAAGATTTTGTCCCTACCACTATACTGAAACTGCTCTTATCAAGGTCTTCAAAGCCTTCCATAGTGCTAAATCTAACGGTCAATGACCAGTCCCCATATTACTTCATCTATCAGCAACATTTGACTCAGCTGATCATTTTTCTCTCCCTTTACTGGTCATTTCTTCTCGATCTTTTTTGCTGGTTCACCCTCTTTCCTCTGACCTCCTAATGTTGGAGTGTTCCAGAGCTCAGTCATTGGCCCTATTCTCTTCTCTATCTACTCTCACTCCCTTGATGACTACATTCAAACTCATGGCTTCAAAGACCATCTAGAGGCTCATGGCTCTCCAATCTATATTTCCAGGCCAGACTCTTCTCTTAAATTCCACACTCTTAGATCCAACTGATGACATCTCCACTTGGATATCTCAAAGATACCTCAAATTCAACAAGTTCAAAACTGAACTTCTAATCTTCCTTCCCAAACCTGTTTCACCAGCAATCATACATCTAAGACAATGGCAACACCATCTTTCCACTTACTCAAGCAAAAAAACCTTGCACCTATCTTTGATTTCCATCTTACTCTCCCCTCCGCACCCACCCTTTAGGAAATCCTGTTGGAGCTACCTTCAAACTAATTCCAAAACATAACATTTCTTACCCTACTCCACGGCTGCTAGCCTGGCTCAAACCTATAGTCTGGATGCTTAAAAGAGACTCCAGTAAGGCCCTGTACTGTACTGTTACCATAGTACTCCCCATATTATTTATCCTCAAGACAAAAGCCAGAACGGCCCTTTTAAAAGTAAAGTCTGATTATGTCACTTCTCAGCTCAAAATGCTAGGATTGCACCCTAGTTTGCTTACAGTAATCGTCAAACCCCAGGTAATGACCTACAGGCCCCTCATGAACTAGCCTCCTGTTAACGTTCTGATACCATCTCCTGGGACTCTCCATCTCACTCACCCCTTCTAGCTACACTGAGGCTGCACCTTAAATATGCTACACATGCTTCTGCCTTTGGGCCTTAGCTCCAACTGTTTGCTTTGCCTGGAACCATTTTCTCCTGTCTATGAACCTGGCTAACTTCCTTACTACCTCCTAATCTTTTCTCCCATCATCCCCTATTTAACATGGTGCAACGTATCCACCGAACTCCTACTCTCCTTACCCTGTTCTTCTTTTTCATTCTTTATTGTACTTACCACCTCTCAATCTGCTTTATAATTTATTTATGTGTTATGTTTGCTGTCTGCCTTTCCTTACAGAATTTACACTTCACAATGGCCAATACTATCATCTGGTTTGCTGATGACCCAAATATTTTGGATTATCTGGCTCCTAATAAATTTTTAATAAATATTTGTTGAAAAAATTAATAAATGACCAACAAAGACTATAAATGACAAAGAACTTGTGAATTTATAACATAGGGCCAAATCTGTTGTTATAAAAATTAGAAGTTTTAGAATTGTTTCCCTAATGAAATTTTTGCTTCTACAGTTTCCTGGTTAAAATTTAAAATTTACAGAAGAAATGTAGCAGTATTCCCACAACTGTACCTAAACCTCTCTCATATCTGGGACTCAAATCCTGGCTCTTATAAGAGCTCACAGCTCCTATAGGAGTTGTGCATTTATCAGCGGTGACACAAATGAGCCCATGTAGTATTTTGTACATATGGTGTTAACTTTTATGCTTTAATATATATGTGCAATATGTCTGAATTATACTTGCTCTAGGAACCATCACTTTTATTTCACTGACTTTTGTGTATTTAAAACCTCAGGCATCATACAGTATTGAATTAAAGTTTTTTTGGTTGTTTAATTTCCACAGAAGTAAGGGAAATAAAAGAAAAAGAACAATTGTTTTCACATTCAAATTCTTCATGGCTTGTACAATGCAAAATTCTCCCAGGTTGAGGAGAACTAAATATTAGAAACTGGGTGAGAGGTCCCCAAACATCTCTGCATTGACTCCAGTTAGGTTTCAAATACATGCTTATTACACCTAATTCATTGAAAATACGTGAAATAAAAGAATGATGTATGAAGGCTATTAAAATGCTGATGAAATATACTCATTCAAACATGAATTAAAACCTTACGGTAGTCACAGGTGGCAGTTGTTTCAAACTGAATCTTATTTTATCCTCTTCAGTATAATCTTATTACAATGCAAGAAACCATCTAAAGAAAGAGTCCTTAATTAATTATAAAAGTCATATGTTCATTTATACAACAACAACAAAGAACAACCACAGGGGCACCTGCGTGACTCAGTCGGTGGAGCATCCAACTCTTCATTTCAGCTCATGTCATGATCCCAGGGTTCTGAGACTGATCCCTGCATTGGGCTCCACGCTGGGCATGCAGCCTGCTTAAGAGTCTCTCTCTCTCTCCATGGGGTGCTTGGGTGGCTCAGTCAGTTGGGCGTCTGACTTCAGCTCAGTTCATGATCTCATGGTCCGTGAGTTTGAGCCCTGCATTGGGCTCTGTGCTGACAGCTCAGAGCCTGGAGCCTGTTTCTGATTCTGTGTCTCCCTCTGTCTCTGACCCTCCCCCATTCATGCTTTGTCTCTGTCTCTCTCAAAAATAAATAAACATTAAAAAATAAATTTTTTTAAAAAATTAAGAGTCTCTCTCTCCCTCTCCCTCTGACTCTGCCCCTCCCCCATGTGCTCTCTCTCTTTCTCTCTCTCTCTAAAAAAAAAAAAAGACCACAAATATACTGAGACTAAAAACTGAATTTGAAAAGAAACGTAAAAGTTCCCAACACAAAAGAATAAAAATTAAGAGTATTGTGAATGAATGATATATTAGTATTAACTAAATCAATAACTAGATGAAATAACTTTTCAAAACCTATATAAAACTTGTGTAATTATTATCTAAGCCCATAGATATAACTAAGAAAGACTTTGACATAAGTTTGCAAATATATCAAAGTGAAACATAATTCTACAAAATAGGGAGACTAAGTGAATAAAATATCTAAAATATCATTTGGAGTAGATTGTATTCAAGCTTACTTCTGTCTCTATCTATCAGAAATTTATCATAATTGAACTACATCACATCCTTGGCCTCAATTTCTATGCCTGCAGACATGCAGAAGTTAGACCCAGGCTATCACCAACCCAAAGCAGGTATTTGTTATTTGGTTAAGTAACTGTCTACATTTTTAAAACCAGTCTTTATTTCATTTAAACTAAAGTGAAGGTTTGGTGGAGAGACCAGTGTGAGTTAGTGAAAATCAACTGTGAATATTTTTTACAAATATTTGGGCTATAACTCAAAGCATTATAATTGGTGTAGTGGTATGGCCCAGATTTTTATAAAATAGTTTTAATTTCAAATATTTCACATTTCAAAATTTCAAATATTTAAATTTCAAATATTTCACAAATATTTTATATGAACCAATATGTTGTTCAACATGTCGTTTAAAAACTCTCTTTGCCTATTTTAATTCTAAATTTATAGAAATTAAGGAATAGCTTAGATGAACATATATCAACCACCAAAATAAGATTTTAAGGAAAACATATACATTAATCTCTTTTTTTTTTTAATTTTTTTTTTCAACATTTATTTATTTTTGGGACAGAGAGAGACAGAGCATGAACGGGGGAGGGGCAGAGAGAGAGGGAGACACAGAGTCGGAAACAGGCTCCAGGCTCTGAGCCATCAGCCCAGAGCCTGACGCGGGGCTCGAACTCCCGGACCGCGAGATCGTGACCTGGCTGAAGTCGGACGCTTAGCCGACTGCGCCACCCAGGCGCCCCTACATTAATCTCTTTAATTCAACACAATTTTGTTTTTGGTCTTTTAGCATAATAATTTGTATATAAATAATGTGCTAGCAATAAACAATTCTTATCTTTTTTATCTGGCAGGATCTCTACTTGAACACTATCATGAGCAGGAGTTTTTGTGAGTGAAAATAAATCACATTTAAAAAATATTCACAGTTGATTTTCACTAACTCACACTGGCCTCTCCACCAAACCCTCACTTTAGTTTAAATGAAATAAAGACTGGTTTTAAAAATGTAGACAGTTACTTGACCAAATAACAAATACCTGAGCAGGCTGCTTGAAAATCATGTTCACTGATAAACTCACAGTCAAATCCAATGACCATAGACTCACATAGACTCACCTTGGGGAGTAAAGGACTCCCCAAGGAAGGAACAGTTTTTCTAGGACTTCTCAAGGTCTACTTGATACTATCTACAACTCTCCTTTGAGAATGTCCTAATAGCAAATTAACACAAAGAATAACCAAAACATCAGGGAAAGATTGACCCTAAAGGTATGATCGTTCTAGTTGTTCCAACTTACTTGTACCTTGGTGGGAAAAACAGAAAAGAATGTGCTGTAATCACTTGTCCATCAGCCCTGAAACAGGATGATGGAGATGAAATGAGATGATGGGGAAGACCAGCGGGGAGCCCAGAACCTCTTCTATGATTGTTGGAACACAGATGTTTGGGCAGCTCACCCCTGTCGTGCCATCTTGCTTTCATTTCTTGCTTTATTTTTTATCTCCATGATTTTCTGTTAACTTCCTGTTAACATCCATCAGAAACGTAGCTCCAGTTCTGACCAGCCTAAGGGCAATAGGTTGAATTGGGTCATGGAATATATGAAATAACTGATCTAGTTTCCACAAGGTTCGTGGACTGAATGGAAATTATTCAGAATGCACTGAAGGAAAAAAATAATCATATTCTGTCTTTCTGTCTGGATTTCTCTCCTTCATGGTCTTTTTGTATTTGGTTCATGGGAATGTGTATCTCTAAGGAAACCTTTTTTTTTTTTTTAAACTTCAGCCAGTATCTGAATTATCTTGAGCTAATGATAATATGCCAGGCAGAAGGTATGGACAGGTGGAGATTGATAATTTCCAGTGAATATTTTCAAAGTTCCTCTGGATCATCTATACTGTTTTCCGGTTCATGTAACTTTTTCAAAAGTCACCTCCAACAGGGTTTGTAGTGTGGTTGAAATATGACACTACGAGGATGGCAGAAATAGAGAAAACAAGGGAGGCAACAAAATAAAAAAAGATCGGGCTTAACAATAATTTCTATTCACTGAACACCTATTCATTTGCTCAAAAAATTACTGAGTGCCTATCATGTGCTGGGGAACAGAGAAGTAAACAAATAAGTCCCTGCCTTCATATTAAAGTAGCAAGACAGACAATATACCAAAAATAATAATAGCGATAAGTGGTATGGTGAAAAAGAAAGCTGGTAAAGAGAGTAGTGTGGCCATGCTGGTTTCCACAGGGAGGGCAGGGATGCTCTATCTGAGATGGTGACCTGGAGGTAGAGGAGGGGATGAAGAGAAGTAGCAGGTCATGTACCTGTATACCTGTAGGAGGTAAAGGCATTCCAGGAAGAGGGATCAGCAAGCATGGGAGCTTCTAGAGGCCTGAGGAGATGCAAAGAAACCAGTGGGATGGGGCAGTGGGTTTGACAGGAGGAAAAATAAGCAGTGAGGTTGGAGAAAGAATCAGAGGCCACATCATATGGGGCCCGTGGGCCATTACAGGTCTTTGGATTTATTCTAAGTGTGATGGGAACTCGTTGGAAAATGTGCCGTTATTTGATTTACCCTTTTTAAATGTCACTGGTTTGCTGGCTTAGAATGCCCTGTAAGGGGACATAGTGGAAGCAGGAAAACCAGGCAGGCGGCTAATGCAGGTGGATGGCCAAGAGATGGCGGTGACTGCGCCTAGGGTGGAAAGCAGAGCCCCGGTGGAAGGGTCGGTGTGGAGAGAGGCTTTGAGGGAGGAGCCTGCAGGAATTGCTGACAGGGTTGGATGCCAGGTCTGAAAGAAAGGCAGGAGGCGAGGATGAAGGAAGGATCTGGGGGCCTGAGTAACCTAATGAGTAGTGACTGTGCGCTGGCCTTTACTGAGGTGAGGAGCACCGCGGGAGGTTTGCAGAGGAGCGGCTAAATGAAAACCAAGTGTTCTGTGTTAAACATGTTAATTTTGAGTCCCTATTAGGTGATGATACACAGCGGGAGCCGGGAAGAGAGGCAGGTGCTGGAGATAAACACTCGGGGTCGTTGGCACCTAAATGGAATCCGAGCCGCGGTCGTAAAGCAATTGCCTCACGAAGCGAGTGCATATCCAGAGAACGAGACGAATGAAGCCTGCGCCCCAGGACACGCTAATGTTTTGAGGTAGCAACCGAGGAGGATCCAGCAAAGAAATCTCGGGACGCGGCAGTGAGGTAGGAGAGCACAGAGGCGTGATGTCCAGGAATAGTAGCCAAGAAAGTGTTTCAAGTATATCAAATACAGTTGAGGGGTCAAAGATGAGCACTGGAAATTTCCGTAGAGTGACAACTCTAAAAGCCTGGCTGGAGTGTGGTCAAGAAAGAACAAGAGCCGAGCGTGCGGAGAAAACCAGTACCTTAGCAACGGTCTCTTGCCAAATGAGCGAAGCAGCGCTTGGAATTGTATTTCCCGTTGTTCCTTAGTTCTTTGCAGTTTAATTTTCAGCATGGCCTCCAGTCATTTTAGTATTGAACTTCAGAGTTCAGTGTTGGGGGTTGCAGTAAAAGCTTCATTTTGAACAGTTTAAGTAAGAAATAAAAGAAGGCAGAAACCATGCAGGCATTTCAATTTAGCATTCTTCTCTAAACTATGTTGTTACCATTATATTACTCTAGTTAATCATCTGATGTTAATATCTATGTAGCTTTTTCCCCTGTAAATCTGTCAAAGAGAAGTGAAATGGCAAAACATCCAAATGCCAGAGTTTTTTAAAGCACGTGTTGGATTTAATGAATGTTTTGTTAAATAGAAGTAGGCTTTGAGGACATCAGGTCTCTGAGATCATTTTGAAAGGGAAAGAGGAAAATGATAGACTTAATGTGATTGCTGCAGTGATTTTTTTCCTTTATTTTTCCTTTTGGTCTAGGGAGAATAGACCACAAAACAAAATGAGTCATTACCCAGGTGAAAAGTATACTCTCATACCAAAAGAACTTTACAGCAGCTTTCTTATCCCTACATGTACTTTATTCTTTCTTCATTTTGACTTCTACCGACTTTAACAAGGGTATTATGGATAAGAATTACAAGACAATATTAAAACAATGAGTACAACAGTTTGACCTAAATATATTTGCGTGTATCTGAACTTCACTCCTATATCAAGATCCAGCTCCAATAAACTTCCAATGAAATCTTTCCAATCCCTTCCTCCTAGGATAAATCTTTCACCTATAAATGTAAATAATATCCTATCTGTAAATCTCCTTCATTTTTTCATTTATTCAACTATTCATTGAGTGCTTATTATGGGCTAGCACTATTCTAGGTGCTTCAGATGCATCGGTGAACAAAGCAAAGATCCCTGCCTTATGGAGCTGAGATTCTAATGTGGAACAGACCTCGAACCATACACATTGTGAACAAGTAATCACCTAGTATTTAGAAGGTGATAGATTACTTGGTAAAATGAAATGTAGAGCAGAGGAAGGCGGTGTAAGGGATTCTAATTATTTTTTAATGTTTTTTTTTGTTTTGAGAGAGAGAGAGAGAGAGAGAGAGAGAGAGAGAGAGAGAGAGAGAATCCCAAGTAAGCTCTGCACTCAGTATGGAGCCCCAGGTGGAACTCGATTCCATGAACTGGAAAGCTAATGACCTGAGCCAAAATCAAGAGTGTGATGCTTCACAAACTGAGCCACCCAGGCATCCATCCAATTATTAAAGTAGAGGTTAAGGTAGGGCTTACTAAGAAAGTGAAATCTGAGCAAATCTGAGGATTTGGAGGGGAGGAAATTAACATAGTACAGAAGAGCATTCCAGGCAGCAGGAGGAGCCAATAGAAGGACGGGAAGAGACACACCTGACCTTTTATAAGGAACAGGAAAGAGACCAGAGTGACTTGAGGGAAGTGAGAGAGGGGAAGAGTAGTAGGAGATGAGATCAAAAGTTCATGATGTGGAGTATGAGGGGGCAGATTATGACAGTGACAGATTATGACAGGGGGCCGTTACAGAGTTCTGAGCTGAGAAGTGACATGGTCCAACTTCTTGTTCAAAAGGCCCCTCTGGCTGCTGAGAACAGCTTAGAGAGGAGTCGGATACAAGAGTAGAGAGAGCAATTAGTAGGCTCTAGCAGCTACCTAAGCAAGAGAGGATGGTGACATAGACTCCGTGCAGACAGCAGAGCTGGTAAGAAGTAGTTGGATTACTTTAACATAGCACTTTTAAATTTTTGTTAGATTTATGTGCACATCTTATTACCATTTCTAGACTATACACTCCTTGAAGCCAGGATTTGTGTTCATGCTTACCTTTCCAACAAGGGGTCCTCAGTAATATTTTTAATGACTAAACAAATGGCTACAAGACAAGAATCTAGCTTCTCAATATCTCTGGCACACACCCTGTATTTCAGGGCATATTTATGAATGGACAATAGCACCACCAAGAGCATCAACTTTGAATAAGAAGACTAAAAAAAATCTACATACTGCATAACTGATGGCAGAATAACGTAAAGAGAAAGATGCCCTCATATATAGGAGATTTATTTAATTGCTTACAAGTTTCTAGAAGTAATCTGCTTCTCCATTCTCTCTGCTTTCTCCTTGAGGTAAAATAGTAGCCAAGGGAGAAAGAAATTTCTGGAGAATTCAGGTTCATAGTACGTTTGTCATGGAAATACTATTATAAGAGCCAGTCGAATGACATTCTATAATGCTAACCCTTATTCTAGTTAACACTGCAGGGAAGAAATCTATCTCTGTCTTTAAATTCCATTATAATAAAAAAAACCCAAATGGATAAAAAATAAATACCTTCTCCAACACATACATATCTGGCATTACAATAGCCAAGTGATGCAATCATTTGCTATTAAATCACAAATTTCCAAAACTTCAATATAGCAAGAGGGAAGGAGAATGGGAGGCTAAGGAGAACTGCCAGCTCTCCAGCTTGAGAGACTGGGTGGCTGGAGGGCTGTACTCTAAGTAATGCGGGAGAAAAAGCAAATAAGGCACAAAGAATTGTTCTAAAAAATCAGAATAAGATGTCTGACATGATGCATATTTGAGATTACGACTGAATCTACAAATACATATTTGTGGTATGAAGGTCTTTACCCAATGAGCTTATCCATAGTCATGAAAATTAGATCATTAAGGAATAATTATACAAACTTCTTTCATTCCCATCTCCTCTCTAATGTAAAGTATCAACAAGGTAGAGACCAACAGACAGTATACAGTTTAGATATTTGTATTTAGTGACCAAACTGTAATTTGGTGAACACTGACATAAAATGAAGAGGAGAATAATAATAATTTTCTAAATACTTTATTTACAAATTAATAGTTGTGGCTTTTTGATTTGGGATTCCAACTTCAAATTACTTCACTAATTAGAATTCTGGTACATTTCAATACCCTATGAATTTCATTATTCAAAGACTTTCTTACCATAAAAAGAAGATGAAAAATCTCTCTGATCCTTTATCACATTTGCAGTAGTATTTCTTTTTCTGCTTCCAAATCTGCACTGGGACCATCAACAATGCCAACAAAATGAATCCCTTCTCAAGCAGGAGTCAGAAATCTGTTGTATCTCTCTGCAGAGCTCCCATTAAATAATTTCTTCAGTTTCAGTAATAACCAAAACTCTTGAATAATGTACTCTAGGATGTTCTGTTTCAAGATCTCTAACACTAGAGACATAGACGAGAAAACTTTATATCTTTAATATATATTTCTACACTCATAAATAATGAGTCAGCTTTCATTAGACTATAATGCACCAGTAGAATGCTTCCATTCCAAATGTAACCAGATTGTATCTACCTATTATAAAGTAGGAAAGCCCTGTGTACCCTCGCAATAAAAAGCACTGTCTGAATCCGTGTATTTCACATTGCAGGTTGTGACCCGTTTGTGGATCATGAAATCAATCTGGTGAGTCACAATCAGCATTTTCACAAAATAAAATAGAAAACAGTGGAGTAGATAATATCAGAGTGTGTTATATTTTTTAAGGATGTGTGTGGCTTTGTGAAAGTTTTATATGTATGAATGTACTAGGTCTTAATGTAAATTATTTCTTACCAAGGGTTGCATTCAAAGAAATTTGAAAGCCACTGGTTTAAATAATCTCATTGGTGGATATTGTTGAGAAATGTCAGAAGCTCAGATATGAAATGAAAATAAATTTTATGAAATATGAAGATTTGTTTTTGTATGATAGCTCCCTAAAAATCAAGCACTTACTTATTTCAAGCTGTCAAATATCTTACAGAATAATACCTAACAAATAGGATCAAAGGTTTCTCCCACACTGTGTTTTATTACTAAGAGTATATGCTCCAACATCACTAAATGACAGATTCTCACTTGATTGATTTAGCCTTTCTGTTTAGTAGTAATTATGGACAGAGGTCTCATTTAGTGGCATTAATATTGTATTTAACTTAAAAATAAATTCAAAAGTTGAGAGATAAAATGCACTGTATGAGTCCTTAACCAATGAGGACCCTTAAAAGATACGAAAGCAATTGAAAATCCACAAACGCATACGTTCTCATTATATGTAACCTATGTACACACTCCCGAACATCATATTAGTATGTACAAACCAAAGCACAGTCTATATTTAAAGAATAAATGACCATAAATACAAATCTAATGATTGTGTTTCACTGTGATTTTATGAGAAGCCTAAATAACATAGAAGTTACATACAGTGCTTTACTTATATTACCAGGAATAAGTTCTATCCATGGAAATAGTGGAAAAATCTGGCCTAATTTCACAGTACCTAGTTATTGCTTGCCCTGTGATGCCCAATTTATATTTTGGCAAAGAGATTTTAAGTCTGTAGTTACCAATAAAGTATCAATCATGAGTTTTACCTGAACTTGAAACACTCCTCTTTTGAGAGAACTATAGGAAGTATGAGTTTCTATTTTATTTCATTTCTATCACTCCATTCCTTAGGTTCTTTATAGTGTTTTTAAAAATCCATAATATAATTCTATGAGAGTTAACATAATAGACTGTAACAGCTGTTATGGTCTATTGTGTAAATAAGTAATTACAGAATTTACAGACTATCATGTAAATATGTAATTATGGACTTTTTAAAATGTGCATTATTTACTCGATAGTCTATCGTTTACATATGTAATTATGGACTTTAAAACATGTATTATTTACTCAGTCTGTAACAGCTCCTTGGGACAGAGTCGTTCTGGCCTATCGGGTAAACATGTAATTACAGAAATTTTTTAAATATGTATTATTTATCTGATAGTGCTGCTACAGATTATCACATCCATACGTAATCAGATTTAAAAAAAAAATGGTTGTCATTACTTTGTATAATGCTTCCACAAGTCAATTCAGAGATTGCCGGTTCATGGATCAGTTACTGAAAACCATGCAGGGATTCCATCATTTAGGAGATTTGCAAAGAATAGTAGTGTTCTGCAAGTTACCTAAATATATTTTCAAGTTTCCAAAAAGTGATCCCAAAAAGAACAAGTCATTTTGAGAGAAAGGATGCTTTGATGATAGTCTCTAGCTTCAGGTACTAATTTCATTTTTCCACAGTTACCTACATTACCATAATACTTATTTTAAAAAGCCAGAACTTCTTAACATATTTGGTCTCTTTGAAGGAGCATATTTGGAATGCATTATACCTGTTGTCCCTTTCCATTCTCAGTTATGCATATCTCCTTACGATGACAATTTAAACCACTTGCCAATTTCTGTGGTGTAAATACTCCCACCAAAACACATTTTAAGCTACCAGAAAGATCTCACTTAACTTGGACTGTCCCTTAACTACCAAACCATAATGGCAGTTGGGAACCCATTTCAGCATACCACTACCTTTCAAGCCATTTCACATTTCAGTTATTGGCTTGTGGTATCTGAACCTTATTTTGCGGTAGACTCTGAAGAAGTCGGAAACAAAAGCCCAGTTGCTAAAGGCACATGCATCAAGTGTTTGAAATTTAAAACTCAGTGAGTCAATAAGAGACCCTGTAGTGACCTATTCCCTGGCTCCAAAAATGCTGCAATCCCCATCCTGAATGTGTTACACAGCACTGTGAGGATAGGAGGGCATTGTTGGCCATGACCAATAGGAAGCCAATCTTTGGGTGACACATTACAGTTGAGGTGCACCTATGAACATCAGTTTGGCAAGAATGTTCTAGAGGTGATTAAAGTATCAGATGAGTGACTGGGATGGAGAACTTTTAAGATCTCTCCTAATCCTATGATACTGTATTTTGTGATTTAATAAATGAATGAAATAAAGGTCAAATATATCACATTTCAAGAAGCCATCCCTAGTTCCACAGTTGTGTACTAACAGATTTAATTGTCATTTCTTTCTCTTTAACATTTATTCATTTTTGAGAGACAGAGAACACAAGCAGGGGAGGGGCAGAGGGAGAGGGAGAGACAGAATTTCAAGCGGGCTCCAGGCTCCAAGAGGTCATCAAAGGGCCCCACACGGGGCTCGAACCCACGAACCATGAGATCATGACCTGAGCCAAAGTCGGATGCTCAACTGACTGAGTCACCCAGGCTCCCCTAATTACCATTTCTAACTGAGTAATAAGTTATAAGCTCAGCTGGGCAACTCTGGAAGACGAACCTTCAGAGAAATGCTGTAAAAATGAACTTCAGATACTGACAATACCAAAACTAAGGATGTTAGTGTCGTGTCTTTTATTTTTTGAGATGTGCCTTTAAACATCTGATTGAATATCTATAGATAAATCATAAAGATGGGTAATCTATCCACTGGTTATTAATTATTTTAAGTATCCCTAATTTCAGGTTAAGGGAGAATACACTCATCCCCTTGTAGAGCACAGACAGGGCACGATAAATTCTCTGTATAATAGGTAGTGTTAAACACATCAAGCTGTGTGGTCAGTATAATAGACTGTCAGGGTGAAAGAGATTTCGAGTAATTCCATCCAAAGGGAATGAGATATCATATACATTTGTCTAAGATGCTCGTAAGATTTTGTTTCATTTCACCACTCAAAACACCCTGCAGAAAGCAGGACCTTCCACATGCACTAAATTTTAGTTGTGCTGGAGCCTTTATCAAGACCTGACACCACGGGTTGCATACCTTCAGGGAGAGATTGTGTTCCCAAATGTTTAAATCCCTATGTAGAGCAAAACACAAAATATACATTACATTAGAGTATCACATGGCCAACGACTGGCTAGAGCATGCCTGGAAGAGGGCAGGTGCTGCCTGCCAGAGGCTGCAATTTAATATCCTGCTATAAAAGCAATAGGAGGCTCCTGTTCATCTGAAACCTAGAACCTATAATAAAAACAGTGAACAATTCAAAACTGGCACATTACTCCTACTGGCTGTTTAGGTGCCAGGATTTTTTACCATGCCAGAGTCGCAAACTGTGTATAGTACCCTGAAAACAACTGAGCCCTTCTTATGTGCAAGGTGGAATTGTGGGTAGTGAGGGCTTTACTATACGGGAAATTCTGTTTTCTTTGTTTTAAGGAAATGAGCATAATATATGTCCCGGTGGTTATTTAGGGAAATCGCTTATTCTGGGTTCATTAAAAGGCTTGAACTACATAATTTTATATAAAGTAAGACTTACAGCAGTTAACAGTCTGAGGCACAGAAATGGGAAAGGTAAGCCAGAATTTATAAACATTCGTTTCATCCAGGTGCACCTCACTTTAAACAATAAATGCATCCCAGGAGTGAAGTGAAAATAAAATACTTACAAATTGAATCATGTTTTAAATTAAACTAGGGATATGGTTACTTAAAGGAGGCTTCAGCTGGTTCTTTACTAATGTGGATGACCGATTTGCAATTTATCAGTTTATGAAATATGAATTTTCAGATGTCAAATTTTAAAGCAGAGTACATCCATACATATATTTATATGTGTGTATATATACTTACAACTACATATCCTTATAAATATTCTCAAAGTCCTACAGTTAAAATCAAAATACAGCAAAGACATTCATGTTTAGCTTGATCCATATGGATTTTCTGGGTTTAAAGGAACATATAAAATATTTGCTTGAATGAGGATGTGTTAGAAAATGAAAAACAAAGGTTTCTAGCATTGCAGTTAGTTATCTGTGAAGTGGGAGTGTCGAGCAGTAAAACTCTGTGTCCACTTGGCTGCGACAATTAATATGGAGCTATTTTCAAGGTGGGATTATGGGCAATGGAACCTCTAGGGATGGGCTGTTTTGCCCATGCGTTAAATCCTCATTTTGTGTGAACTTAATGAAAAGATTGCAGTATGTTCTGTCAATGGTTCCTAGAGCATGGAGATGTCTCTTTCTTTTTCCCCTGAGTAAATGTAGTGAGATTCGTGCTGCATTTTATGGATGGCAACGTAAAGAAAGTGTGTGCTTTTTACTTTGTTTAGAAGTCCTGAAGATAGACTTAAAATCATGTAGGGAAATGCAGTTGGTCTATGGATGGAATATTGACTGGATGCACAATCAGTGGATTTGTAAACTTTGCTGTGTTTGGGGAAAACCTCTAACATTATAAAATATCAAGAAGAAAGAGTTGAGTTTTTCTATAGCATTTTAAATTAGGCATGGCTATTTTCAACAGAAGCTTGTTGGTCTGCTCTAAAAAAGTTTTTATTTATTATTCTAACTAGTTTGAATTCACAAGTGTGGTGTGCTATAGCCAGAATAAAGACTTGCTTTGCACAGAAATGTTCAGATGCTGTAATACAGGCAAGCATATGCTTATCTTCTTTTGATAAAAGACTGCTTGAGGATAGCAAATGCACAATACTGATAATAACAAAAAGCCCAGGGTAGAGTGGACAGGGACAGAAATCAACAGGTGAGGCACCCTTGGTGTACTTGCCACTAGGTGCCCAGTCGACCTTTGGGCAACCGTAGCACAGCCCGCATACCCTAGATCCATCAATGAGGAAGGGTTCACTGGAGCTAAACTATGTGTGGACATCTGCATGAAGCCGAAGTCCATCCAGAAGTATGCATATAGTCAGGGTGCTCCCTCCCTTCACCCCTCCCCAGTCCATGACTTATGCAGGACCAAACTTGTTTTTCCCTCATGTTGCTGAAAAACACATCACCTTGGGACTCCGGCTACCACAAAATATCCAGGGTCCTAGCAAACACCTCAGAGGCTCTGCATAATTTGCACCCATGACCCAGTTACCTCGATCTCAGAATTCTGTCCTTATGTGGAATCCAGACTCCAAAGTTTTGGAATTAAACGGGTCTTGATTCAGTAGTCCAGAGCTTATTTTTGTTTTTAACACCATGGAATTTGGGTGGTAGAAGGAGATTTTAGAGATAAGTCAAATCCCTTCACTTTATTTTTTTTTTAATGTTTATTTATTTTTGAGAGAGAGAGAGGAAGGGAATGCACGAGTGGGGTAGGGGCAGAGAGAAAGACAGAGGATCCAAAGCAGGCTCCGTGCTGACAACAGAGAGCCCAATGCGGGGCTCAAACTCATTAACTGCGAGATCACAACCTGAGCTAAAACCAAGAGTCAGATGCTCAACCAACTGAGCCACCCAGGCCCTCCTCAAATCCCTTCACTTTAAGTTTGAGAAAACTAAGGCCCAGAAAACTGACCTGAGCTGGCAGTCCACTGGCTAGTGGCCCAGCCATAGGCGGATCTTCATTCTAAGGAAAAGGAAAGAACCCTGATTAAGCTAAACGTAAGGTGCTGTATATGTTACCTCATTTCATACTGGCAAAGCCCCTCAGAGGCACTCATCTTTATCATCCCCATTCACAGAGTAAAGCAAGTGAGATCAGAGCAGCTGCCTGGGGCATCCAGGTGGCTCAGTCGGTTAAGTGTCTGGCTTCAGCTCAGGTCATGATCTCACTGTTCTTGAGTTCGAGTCCTGCGTTGGGCTGTATGCTGACAGCTCGGAGCCTGGAGCCTGTTTCAGATTCTGTGTCTTCCTCTCTCTCTCTTGCCTCTCCCCTGCTCGCACTGTCTCTCTCTCTCTCAAAAATAAAATAAATATTAAAAAAATAATAACAGTTGACTAACTTGCCCCAAATCATATACCTTTTGAGCAATTTGCTGAAAAACCATTCACTGATTTGGCCAATTTACCAAATGATGAATTTGAAGAATGGCCAGTCTGCTGAGTTTACCAAGAACTTCTTCTTTTTTTTTTTTAAACATTTATTTATTTTTGAGACAGAGAGAGACAGAGCTTGAACAGGGGAGGGCCAGAGAGAAAGGGAGACACAGAATCTGAAACAGGCTCTAGGCTCTGAGCTGTCAGCACAGAGCCCGACGCGGGCTTGAACTCACGGACCGTGAGATCATGACCTGAGCCAAAGTTGGACGCTTAACCGACCAAGCCACCCAGGTGCCCCAAGAACTTATTTCTTTAAACTATGATTTTTACAGCAATTCATATTATCCATAGTAGTGAAAGCTTTTGAAGATTACTTTTAACGTTTTAGTCAACTGTTTTTATGTTGTCCTCATGACCACACGTTTTAGGAATAAATTTGTATTGGTGATTAATATAAATCAAATTTGAGCTCTTAATTACAAGGTCCATCATAAAATCCCGTCTGGGCATTCATACTTTCTTACTATTGCTTATAATGGTATCTGCTTTCATCCTGAATCTTGTGCTAACCACGTCAACATAACAAAGGAGCAGAAGTCATAAACTTTCTGCATTTTCTGAAATTTCTAGCAAACTGAGTTGCATGGAATGGCTCAACAGCCTATAACGGTATTTCCAAGATTTCATTTTGTTTAGTCTTAGTTTTAGTTCGTTTTTTAGTTTGCCACAGCCATTTATACCCCACAGTCCAGCAGCTCATTTGTCAGTCCAGACCAGCCAAATGTCCTTTCCTGTTTGTTTCACATCTCAAGCACTTCAAAAATGTTTAAAATACATTGCAAGTAATCCATTTAATTTATCCAGTTAGCAAATCTCTGAATCAAAAAAGGACAAAAAGCAACGGGCCCAATTAAACGAGTTGGGTGACAGAAGCTCATCTTATTCTTAGGATTTATAAAAGTCCTTGAATTTAGAACAAGGACAACAGCATGATGTGAAATAAATGAACTGTAATTCCCCAACGTCAGGGACCAATACATAAAGAAAACCTGGAGTATACTGAATTTTAGAGCTTATCAACTAATGTAAAATGGCTACAAAAAATAAAAATTAAGAGTTCAAAACTAATCTAAAACTTTGAAATAGCCTTTCAAGCTGCTATGGCCGCCTTACTCAATGGGATCTGTGATAAACTTAAGAGAAGCATCACTGAAGGAAAGTGTTAATAAATCTGTGATTTGGCAAATTGGCCCTTCCATGAACTATTTGATAGGGGAATTGGATTTTGGTGAATTGGCTTTCAAAGAAATGGTTTTTGGAGAAATAACGATTCAAGGAATTAGTCCTTCAGAAGGTTCTTTTTTTTTGGGGGGGGGGCACATTGATACACTTTCCGATCACCAGAAGGTAAGGTACGGAAACGTGTCTGCGGACTCCAAAACTAACATTCTAACCTCCTACCCTTTCCAATTAACCACATAATTGGATGTAAAGTGGAAAGATTTTTGAAAGTCCTTAGAGCCCAAGAAAAGAAACATGGACTGAAAATGTTAGACCACTAAAGAAGTTCCCCCTTAGAAGTATTATAAGTATATTAAATCAGATCTCAGAGTTGAGTTCAATGCAAATCCTGTACTATTTGTCCCAGTAGAAGAGTAAGATAGAGTGATCTTGACGTGCCTGGTAAGAAAGCGCTTTCCCTGATACCAAGAACCTTAATTTGAGCAAGACTCAAACATTTATATTCATATCATGTGGATCTGTCTGGCCACAGTTAATTTGAGCATGTCACTTTATTCCCTGTACAGCATATCTAAAGCTTTAAGGCAGATTCAGGGAGCCTTTTCTTCCTGAAACACAAACACTACACAACTCTCTCATTAACTGCAACTTTCACGTCTGCACTGAAGAGAAAATAGAACTTAAAGCTCTGTCCTACCTAGTATATGTCAAACAGCACAGATTAGAAAAGGTGTGTTTGACAATGGCATTTTATTCAGGCTTGTGAGGGAAAGAGCCGGACAAGTTGTAAACCTGCATAACCATGCAACAAAAATAACTGCAACGATGTTTAAAAGATATACTAAAATGAAAATGTTTAAGATACTTGACAAAGGCAAAAGTTTGCCTGTTACTCATTTGATGTCACCCCAATTTGTCACAACTGTTGAAAAGGTATGCCTCTACAACTTTAGAGCTAAAACCACTCCCAGGTCTTGTGGAGCCACAGGTGGAACTGGGAGTGTGTTTCCAGGAGTGGGGAAGAGAAAAACAATTATTTAGTAATATTTTCAACTTGAAAGTGTCTAGGTCAGTTCTGTTCACAGTAATATAATGTAAGCCACATACATATTTTTGAATGTTCTAGCTACATTTTAAAAAGTCAAGGACAGATGAAATTAATTTTAAGAGACAGAGCATGTGCAGGGGAGGAGCAGAGAGAGAGAGGGAGACACAGATCTGAAGCAGGCTCCGGGCTCTGAGCTTTCAGTAGAGAACCCAATGTGGGGCTCAAAATCACGAGCCATGAGATCATGACCTGAGCTGAAGTCGGACGCTTAACCGACTGAGCCACCCAGACACCCCTGAAATTAATTTAAAAAATTTTTTTAACGTTTATTTATTTTTGAGGCAGAGAGAGCATGAACGGGGGAGGGTCAGTGAGAGGGAGACACAGAATCTGAAACAGGCTCCAGGCTCTGAGCTGTCAGCACAGAGCCCTACGCGGCGCTCGAACTCACGGACCCGCGAGATCATGACCTGAGGTGAAGTTGGCCGCTTAACCGACTGAGCCACCCAGGCGCCCCTTAAAGTATATATTCTTTAACCCCCAATGCAACCAAATTTTAGCATTTTAACCTCATAATCAATATAAAATATTAATGAGATATTTTACATGTTTCGTAGTAAGTCTTCAAAAATCTGGTGTGTATTTTATACGTACAGCACAATTCAGTTTGGACTATCTACATTTCAAGCACTGAATAGCCACACGTGACTAGTAGTTGCTATATTGGACAGCTATATTGGACAGCTATATTGGACAATTGCTATATTTAGACTGTGTCTAAATCCACAGTCTCATTTGAAAAGGGAGGTTGCTTTGAGGGTATTGGAGTTGGGTGATTCCGTCTGGATTGGACTGCAGGTTGTTTATTGTTAATTCTGAACGTTAGCCTGCTAAAGGCTATAGGCCAAAAGAGACCTCCAAACTCTGGGCTATAATTCATACCTCAGTTAACATGAAATTAATATTACCAACTTGCAAAATGTTTGGGCTGTCCCCTGCTTTTCTCAATGTTTTCATTTACATCTAAGGCCAAATGGGTAAGAAGTACAGGAACCCTCTTCTCTTCCCTGTCTCCCAACTCTGGTCATCCTTCGTACTCTACTACATTTCCATCCACTGGATTGTCAAGAAACACCATTCCTGAGTGCAGTTTGCCTTTATACATACATATTTTTTTAGGTTTGTTTATTTTGAGAGGGAGAGTGGAAGGGGCAGAAAGACAGGGAGGGAGAGGGAGAATCCCAAGAAGACTCCCCACTGTCAGCACAGAGCCCGATGCGGGGCTCAGTTTCACGAACTGTGAGATCATGACCCAAGCTGAGATCAAGAGTCGGACATCGGATGCTTAACCAACTAAGCCACCCAGGCGCCCCTGGTTTGCCTTATATTTTGACACAGGATAGAGGTATTTCTACTCCAAGCCTCTGCCCAGGCAGCTCTGCTCCCAGCGCTCTGTGAACAGTGCTGCCTGCGTCCCCACACCTCCACCGCCTGGCTGACTCCTGATTGCTGTGTGGAGTCTGCTTTCTTTCACTTGCCCTTAAAACCCCCATGCCACCTCGAAAACCATCCCGGACTGCCTCAAAGACCCAGACCCAGTGCCCTTCCACCATGCTCTCTTGGCAAACACTGTGAGCTCTTATGCCACATTATTCCCAATATGTCTCTCACTCTGCAGCATTATCACATCTGCCTATTGTCCCTCTCTTCCCCCCCACCCCCAAGATGGCGAGAAAAAGTATCTTCTTGACCTTTGTAGTTACAGTGCCCAGTACAGAACAGGTACTCAAAGCTCATGGACATGAAATATGAAACAGTATAGAAAGTATAATCAAGTTCATTTTTTCAAATGATACATTGTTTAAAAGCGTACACCTAACATGTTTTATAGCCAAAATGAATGTAAAGTTCAACCGTTAACTTCTAAGTTCCAGGTATTGTGCCAGATCTTGAGGCTACAGAGGTAAACCATTCTCCAGACTCTCAGAGATGGCAGTTAACTGATGGTTAAGACGAAGGCTTCTCAAAGCCCTCATCGAGGGTGAATACCAAGCAGCCTGGGAAGTTATTTAAAAAGCAGACTCTGATTCAGGCCGTCAGGGGTTAGCCCCAGATTCTGCCTTTCTGACAAGCTCCCAAGGGCCACTTCTGGTCCAAGGATCCCACTTTAAGTGGGACAGGACTGTGGTCCAGGAGTCAGGAGACCTGAAATTTAACTCTGGCTCCTATTGTATGGATATGAGTCTTTACTCTCAGTACTGCCAAATCTGCTTGCTCAACTCTTTTTTTTTTTTTTTTTAATTTTTTTTTTTCAGCGTTTATTTATTTTTGGGACAGAGAGAGACAGAGCACGAATGGGGGAGGGGCAGAGAGAGAGGGAGACACAGAACCGGAAACAGGCTCCAGGCTCTGAGCCATCAGCCCAGAGCCCGACGCGGGGCTCGAACTCACGGACCGCGAGATCGTGACCTGGCTGAAGTCGGACGCTTAACCGACTGCGCCACCCAGGCGCCCCATCAACTCTTAAACTACCTTGGAGAAGAGAGTAGGTTTGGGCTGCTCATTAAATCACCTGGAGCTAATTTTAGAATGCTGATGCCCAGAACACAACCCACACCTACTAACTCGGAATCTCTGCAGGCAGGGGTCAGGCGTCAGTTTTGTTTTGTTTTGTTTGTTTCATTTTGTTTTAGTGCAGGGGAAGGGCAGGGGGAGAAAGAATCCCTAGCAGGCTCCTTGCTCTGAGCACAGAGCCTAATGCAGGGCTCGAACCCACAAAGCATGAGATCATACCCTGAGCCAAAATCCAGAGTCAGACTCTGAACCAACTGAGGCACCCAGGCACCCCAGGCATCAGTATTTTTAAACTCCCAGGGCTGAGAACTGCTGAAGTGTTACCAGCTGGATATGTTGATTATTAACTCAATTGATTGGTGTTAATGAGGTCAGAGATAAGCAAATGATGCTCCCCTGCCAGATGACTTTATTCTATTCTGGTGGTGGTACTTCCATGTCATTGTTGGTACCATTTCCAACACTAAAAAGGCAACACAAAACACAGACTTTGATACAATTGTGCACAGAAGGAAAGCTGTACTGATACCATAAAGAATCATCAGCCAAGCTTCCCAACTTTTTGCAGTCACCACCCTTGACTCATGAGATCAAATGAAAACAGGATTTTTTCCAGGGAAAAATAGTAAAACCAGACTCCAAGGAGCCACTGGATATTTTTGCCTTGCACAGGCAGTCCCATCCTAGGTTCTTTTTCAATTAGTTTTTAAATTGAAAAATTGAAATGAAAAACTCCAAACACTTTAAAACTATACTTTGTCCGTTAAAAGAAAAACCCTTTATAATTCTTACCACATCTCTTTGTGCTAGGTTAAGAGAGAAACATGCAAACTTCTAGTCTTGACTTTTAAGATGTCTTAGTTTCAAACCTGTTACTGTCTTTAATGTGAAAAAAAAAATTGGTTGAAGTAAGAAAGAAAACAAGAATTAGATTTTTATTCAACTCAAGTAATGAATTGCTTTGTAGCACAGCAGTAGCATTTGTCATTAAAATACTGATTTTCCCCCTTTAATTAGTTTTTGCTTTTGTCAAGATATGCTGCTCATGTTTTGCCAAAAAAAAAAAAAGATTATTTGTTTAACAAATTTATCAACAAATAGCTAAAGAGTATACAATACACCCAAAACATCCTAGGATTTGAGAGGCAAAAATATATGATGTCCTGTTATCTTCAAAGGCCTGAGGAGATTAAACTTACATTCTATGAAAAATATAGCTAAAATTATGAACAAAAAGTAATAAAAGCTAAAATAGTAGCTTTAAAGTGTTCAGAGAAGAGAGATCGCTCACTTCCAACTGGAATGGAGTAATGCAAGGCTAAATAGGGATGGGAAAGGTTTTACCTGAACCTTGAAGGGTGGGCAGAGATTAGATGATTAGCCCAGAAAAAGACAATCTATGACCAAGAGAGCATGAAGAAAGGAAAGCATAAGATGGGCTTAAAAATAGTGATGAGGGGTGCCTGGGTGGCTAAGTTGGTTAAGCATCTGACTCTTGATTTCAGCTCAGGTCTTGATCTCAGGGTTGGTGAGATCAAGCCCCTTGTTGGGCTCTGTGCTGACAAAGTGGGGCCTGCTTGGAATTCTCTGTCTCAAGAAAGAAAGAAAGAAAGAGAGAAAGAGAGAGAGAGAGAGAGAGAGAAAGAAAGAAAGAAAGAAAGAAAGAAAGAAAGAAAGAAAGAAAGAAAGAAAGAAAGAAAGAAATTGTAATGAGACAAGTAAAGAGATTGATGAGACAAGAGTATTTGACCTGGATCAGGTGAAAAGTTCCACTTCACCCAGGTTTAGATCCAAAGGGTTAAGGACTATGAACTAAGCAAAACATAGTTAGGCAAATTGGATTAATTCTTCTGTTCTCCAGGGACAGGGTAAAGGGGTAAAGTTGATAAAAATAAATTGGCATAAGAGTTGACAAAGGTAAGGTGATAAGGGGGGCCACAATGAATGTACCTGAAGGCTAGACTAAGGATTTTTATTTTAAAAATTTCCTATAGGTAATGGGAAATTGACTAAGGCTTTTGTTTGTTTGCTTGCTTACTTGTTTGTTTTAAGTAGCCAATGAGGGATGCTTGGGTGGCTCAGTGGTTAAGCATCTGGCTCTTGATTTTGGCTCAAGTTATGATCTCATGGTTCATAGGTGCAAGCCCCATGTCACACTCTTGAACTGACAGCATGGAGCCTGGATTCTCTCTGTCTGCCCCTCTCTTGCTCATGCTCTCTCTCTCTCAAAATAAAAAGAAAAATAAACATTAAAAAATAAATGATAAGTAGCACAATAAAAGTGATGTCTTCAAGAAGACAAACTTTGAAGCCATATATAGCACAAATTAGAGTGGAACAGAACTTGAGATGGAAGAATGGATTAGTGGAGCAATGAAGAGAGGCTGATCTGGATCCTAGCTATAGAAAGAAGGAGGTGTCAGAGAAATGGAGGAATGATAAAAAGTAGGACTCATTAATGAATAAATCTGAGAGGTACCCCTTGGTGTTCCATTCATAAACTCCCAACACTCGCTTCTTCATTCTGAAGCCTGCTTGCTGTGAATACCTGTGATCTCTGCTTGAGGTCTTCAGCCTGGCTGGGAGAACATGCTTGGCCCACATGCAGGATGAGCCAGAAGTACCAGAGAGCAGAGAGATAACACCCTTAGAAGCAGCCTGAACCAATAAGAACGGGGATGTGGAAGATAAATGCTACAGATTCCTCACCCCTCCATTGGAATAATTCTTAGTTCTACACTGTCCCTCAGAGTGCCCCAATGGGATTAAACCTCAATTTCCCAGTGGCAACTTGCTTGATAATGGACCATGTCTTGTCTTTCTTTTATGCCTTATCTCCTTTTTCCAAGGTCTCATCAGCATTTCTTGTATCACTCCCAAATAAACTTGTGGCACTAGTCTCCTTGCCTTGGTGTCGGCTTGCAGAGGAACCTAAACTAACAGTTAAGAAGAGAGTAGAATTAAAAATTAGGCAGAATAATGACTCCCCCTCACCCACCAAGATGTTCATATCCTCATCCTAAGAATCTGTCAATGTGATACTTTTCTGTGGCAAAGGGGACTTGGTAAAGTCCATGAAATGGGGACTAGCCAGATGTGTCCAATCAAATCACGTAGATTCTCAAAAGCAGAGAACTGTTCCCAGCTGTGGTTAGAGGGAGATGTGACAATGGAAGAAAAGTCAGATGCAACATTGCTGGCTTTGAAGATGGAGGAAAGGAGCCATGAGCCAAGGAATGTGGGTGGCCTCCAGAATCTGGAAAAGGCAAAGGAAATGGATTTTCTCCATTTCTCCAGGGCCCTTAGAAAGGAATGTAACCCTACTGACATCTTGACTATATCCCAGTGAGGCCATGACCTACAGGACTGTGAGATAATAAATTAGGGTTGTCCTGAGCAATGAAGTTTGTAGTAAATTTTAGTAACAGCAACAGAAAGTTTATACATTATTTTAAAATTACAGCCACTGAAATTTTGAGGCAGTCATAAAAAGTGAACTATAACAGAAGACATTGATTTTTTAAAAGATGCCGGTTTGAATGCTCAATATGTTGAGCTATGTGTGTGTTCTTGATAGTAGGATATTCTTAGATATTCACAGAGCCTCTTGTATATATGTAGTATCATTCTTCAACTAATTATGAGAGGGGAAAGATGTTTGATATTTGTTGTGTTTTAGCCAGGAAGTTATATCATTTAATCAGTTCTATTAAACTGTACATGATGCCTTTAAGAAGACACAGTCTTCAAAATGTGTTGGTGTAGGGGAAATGATGGCAATTGATAATAAAATACCATTGTCAAACTCACTCCTTCTAGTGCTCAGTTTCACCTGGGCTATATTTAGAAGCTTTAATTTGGAAAGGATAGTTTCCATGACAAATGTGTTATGTGAGTATATTCGTTGAATTTAAAACTTTCATTGAGTTGTAGCAACACACACAAGGGCTTGAAATAAGAATTTTGACACATTAATTCAGAGCAACTTAAAGTAGCTTCCAGTGCATTGTTCAAAATACATAATCCTGGACACACAGTTTTATTTGAGCATATAGTTCTTGCTTTCAAACACTACACCTTTGGAATATTATGGGGTTTTTTTTATTAAAAAATTTTTTTTAATGTTCATTTTTGAGAGAGAGAGAGAGAGAGAGAGAGAGCAAGTGGGGGAGGGGCAGAGAGAGAGGGAGACACAGAATATGAAGCAGGTTCCAGGCTCTGGGTTGTCAGCTCAGAGCCCCATGCAAGGCTCGAACCCATTAACTGTGAGATCATGGCCTGAGCCGAAGTTGGACGCTTAACCACCTGAGGCATTCAGGCACCCCTGGAATATTATGTTTTATTCCAATCCTGTGATTTCATTGGGTTACTTCATTTTTAGCAGCCGCTGCCTTTTCCTACTCTGTCCATGCTTTGCAGCCCCACCCAATCCTCACCCCTCCCCACAAAACATGTACAATAGGGACACGATTGAATATTAAAAACTCTAAGCCACTGGTGAGCTAGATTCGGCAAGAGAGTTGGGTCTGCTGCGTCTAGACAGAGTTCTGCAATAATACCCACACCTCCACCTAACCTCCCGCATATAAAGCCTACCTACTTTGTGATTCAGCTTCTGCCTAGTTCTGGTTCATATGCTGGTACTGACAGAGCCTAGTGGGGACCAAGGCTGGGGCCACGGTGGCTCAGCAGAGTACCTCCAGCCGCTCACCCTGACAAGATGCTGCTTCCACTAGCTCTTCTACGAACCGGCAAGAACTCTCTGATAGGATCTGGAAGTCCAGTGGCTTCTTTGAACAACTCTGCCTTCCCTTGATGCAGATTCTACCGATTTGGCTTAGGCTTGACCTGAGGCCTTTCTGCTTCCTCTGAGGTGAGCAGGAGTGAAAATGGGGAGAGGATCCTTTGTGCTGCCCCATTTTGTTTGCCACAGCCTGTGCCTCCTAACAGCCCGTGCTCCTGCTCCAAGCACAGAGCAGACCTCCAAGCCGTCTTAATTAAATCAAATTCTTACTTAAAAAACAAAAACAAAAAACCAAAAATCTTATCTATCTGCAGATTGTCAATGCCAAATGTTTTGCTTTTACTTCTCCCTTGTTCACAATATACCGTTCATAATAAAAATAAGCTCATGCCAAACAAATTTTAAATAACAAGGGTAAAGCCTACCATGTTTTTACATATTATAGATTCAGTTTGATCACTCCAGTGACAGGATAGGACAATAAGTGTTACTGCTTTCTCTGGTGGGCAATGCAGTCCAGTGTTTCAGAAAGGAATCTGCTTAGAGCACATCCTCTAACTGCAGATATGACACCAGATGCACAGCCCCCCTCCAGAAAAAGAAAAAAAAAATTCCTCTAAATACCAAGATAATTTGTAGAAGGGCTATATGGTTACAAAAGCATTTTGGCAGGGCTTAAGAAAATGAAATAAGGGAGAAAGCAAGTGCAAAAGACATTGAATTTCAAGTAAGAATGGGCGCAAACACTTTAAAGCCAAAAATAATCTGTGTACCCTGGAGCTTGGGGACCGTCTGCCTCGGCAGATCACAATCCTATAGCCATGTGTCCCCAAATGACTAAAAAAGATGATTCAAGAGGATTACCTATTGGTGCAGGCTTTTAATGCTGACAAACGTGGTTAGCTTTATAGGCAGGTGCCCTCCACAGCTTTTATTTGCTATGGAGTTTTTAATGTAGTTAATGCTGTTTTAATTCCATTTCTACTAGGATCCTATTTTCTCTGAGACTTGGTCCTGCAAACCGAGAATCTGCCATCCATAGTACCTTTCAAGAATGTCATTCAGAGACCTTCTTCTTTAAAATTATCTGTGATAGTTTTTTTCACCGTCTTTGCCCTCCCACAATCTTGACTTTGGTTCCAACCCCTGAATCAACGCTATCCTCCCTAAGGTCATCGGTGATCTCCTCTTTTCCAAATTCAGTGGCCTCTCATGATTCTGAGGACCAGTCTTTTGATTTTGAAACTATCAGGTTTCCTTGGCCCCTTCTCAGCCTTGATTTTAGAAATTTAAAAAAAAATCCCAATTCTCCTATTTTTATCTATAGAATAATTATTGAATTTAAATATATTTTTGTTTTTTACTTCATTTCAATCAGTGTTTACCAATTATTCCATTCAAAATCCTCTACCAGAAATTACTGCTCCTCTTGACAGAGCTGACAGAAGAACACTGAGCTTTGAATGAAGTTCCACATGAAAGAAACAATCTATACTCCTAATCTGTCATGTGATTGGGAGTATAAATTTTGCAAGCATCTTAAACAGTTTTTCCAGCATTACTGACCTATTGATTACCAAATGGTGAGATTAAAGAGTAATCACTGATGATACCCATTCTACCAGGATTCCAACTACCTTGGAATGTTCTAGAAATATCAGGAAGGTAAAGAAAGAAGAAACACACCAGGGATTTAATAATGCACTCTAGAGACTGATTTCTAACATATACTGATCACAGATGTGTGCCTCATTGGGGCCTAATATTCACACTTCATGGTAGGCAAAGTCTAGGCTTCGGCATTGCCTACAAAGAGCTATTCCTAGCCTGCAAGTTATGAAAATCATCACTGGAAGTCTTAATATCATGTGTTAAATTTGACGGTCACTCAAATGCACACAGAAGGATAAGAGGGTCAGGGTGCTAGCTACTAATGAGAAGGATGTTGATTTTAAATCTGTAATGTGTATACTTATATGCACTTTTCCATTTGGCGATAGTGTTTCTAATTGGATCTTTTTGTGTACGCGGCAAAATCTTTAATCAGATAACATTTTGCATCCCAAAATCATATATAGTTATGGTATTGAATTTTCTTTTCTCTACAAAAGGGTTTATTTAACCTCTTTAGTTAAAAATAATTTAAGGCCATGATGAATATTGATTAACCTTGGGAACCAAAGAGTAAACATAAAAACAATTCTGTACTCTAAGTTCAGGTTTAACAATGTGCTAATAGCCCATAATGAAGATAGCAGCCATCAGTTAATCAACCCATTAAGTTGGGATCAGAAGTGTCAACTCAAGTGCAGTCGACTAATTTACTGACCCTTAATGGGTCAGCAAGATCTATAACCCAAAGACTGATCTTTCTGCTTCTGTTTAAGTCACTTTGGAGGCCAATTCACTTCTTTCCATGATTATGATCTCTGACCTGGTATGGGCAGGAAGTCAACATAAAATCCATTTATGAGAATGTGCTTTGGGTTACTGAGTAATGGAATCTCAAGCTAACTAGTGAGTTAAGTGTCCGGGTAGAGGCTCTTTATGGAAGCACCAACTTTGTTTTTCTAATGTCCACACAAGTGTGAAAATTGACGTGTACAATCTTAAGTGAGAACTTCTGACTCCAGTACTGAAGGTCTAGGTTCTTGAGTTAGCTAAGTCTTTCGACCCACTCTCCTTCCTATACTGCTGTGAGTGCATTTTAGTTTTTTGAAATGTCAACAGGTCAAAAAGAACTGAGTAGCAAAATGGCAAAGTATAGAGCTATGCCTGCCCAATAAAAGTTTTGCTTGATGAAGGATGTAGTGGGTTGGATAGAAAGTTGCTTTAGTGATTAACAAGAAAAATGGATATACTTTGGCTGAATCTAATATATGAGACTCAATTACCCACTCAGTGTGCTACTTTCAAGGGGAAGAAGAGAAAAAGTGGGAGCATATCTTCTTGTTGGGCCTTTGATAGGGCATAACAAAAATTATGAATCAAAAATCCATTCACTTGAATTGTATTCGTATAGAAAAGCTAGAATAATTGCTATGATAGTACAAGAGGTGTTTTGCTTTTTTTTGGTTTTTTTTTTTTTAAACATCACCATTTCTCTTTCTCAGGTGATAAAGCAATTTACTGTACTCCAAGTTACAATGTCCATTAGCAACCTGTCAGCTGTATGATGTCAGAGAATCAAAAGGATGTGTGTTCTGATGCCCTGGTCCCCAGCCACGCCTGGGCCTCGAATGCTTAAATGCTACCAACTCCAGTCCTGCTCTGACAGTCTGTCCTCCGCTGTGAATTTTTCCCCCGATAGGATACAAAGAGATAAAATATGAGATATTAACTCAGGTTCTGGAAAGGGAAAGCAAGAAAAAAAGAAAACTAAATGCACTAAACATTAAAAAAAAAAAAAAGTTTTATTGAAAGAAAAGCAGATTAACTTGAAGACCTAAAGATTTGTTTTTCTCTCTACAAAGGAAATGTGTCAGTTGCATGCCTATGATGCTTGAAGGATTCCCGCAAAGGAAACCATCTTTCCTGGGAGAATAGAGAGCCCCTCTATTGTTGGTGACACTGCCCTCTCCCCCCGCCCCCCCCCCCCGCCCCCATTTGTTGCCTTTGTTTTCCTCCCGTCATTAGTCAGCTCCCAGTACCAACCTCAGCACAAAGACACTCTAAAAGCCTCTGTAGGAGCAAGAGAGTTCCATCCTACCGGGGGAAAAAAGTGACCCCTGAGGCCAAAAAGATGAGGAAAGATTTCGCCTTTGGAAAGCTCTCACAGACGTGGGTGGCTTTGGCAAGTTCAGCCTTTACAGGTGACCTTTTGCACAGGTTGTCAACCTTAAGGCCAGCCAGAGAGGGGAGGTGGACAGGAAGGAGAGAGAGCGAGGTCGTGGGGACGGAGGGCATGAAAGAGGGGCAGGACGAGTAGGAGGCTGCAAGGAGGCCACTAGACCCTGAGGACCCAAGGCAGTGGCCCTCCCCCGGGGCTGCGTCTCTCAGTAACCATCCCCGCCCTCCGCACTGGCGCTTCTCGCCGGGTCACTGCCCCGCCCCACCTCTGGGGCTGCGGCGTGCTCCGCCCCGGTCCTGGAGCCAGGCGGCGGCCAGAACACGCCCCGGGGTCGCCAGCTGGGCTGACCACGTGGAGGGGGTCCCGGCTCTCCACGCCGCCCCGCCGCCCCCACCCCTTCCCCAAGGCTGCAGCAGCAGCAGCAGCAGCAGCAGCAGCAGCAGCGAAGGAACGGAGCCACAGCGTCACCGAAATCCACACAGAGCCCAGCTGCGCCGGGGGCAGGGGGAGGGGGCTGGGGCGACTGCAGGGGGAGTGGCGGGGGCGGGGGGGGCGCCGGGGGCCGGCGGGGGCGGGGTGGCGGCGGGGGCGGCGCGCGTGGCGGCCGCGCCCCGGGCCCGCGGCCGGCGTCACTTACCCGGCCAGGGCGCGGGGGCAGCTCGGCCGACTCCTCGGGGGCCGCGGCGGCTCGGGGCCGGCGGTCCGCGCAGCCCGGGCGCTGCCAAATGTAAACAATCCGCCATGATTTCTTTGTTTAGCTAATTGAACCTGCCGCCGTCTGGAGTCCCAGGCGCTCCCTCTCTCCCTTCTCTCCCCTTCCCCACCCCCCCCCGCGCTCTCTTTTATTTATTTATTTGTCTTCCCCCCGCTCCTCGGTCTTTCCCTCTTTCTTTGGTCTTAGTAGCTGCTTTTAATGGAAGTCGAGGCAGTCGGGTGGTTGGTGCAGGGAGTGCGGTGGTGGTTTTTATAAATACAGGTAAAATAATACCCAGATCTCTGGCTGAGGTGCAATTTCTCAAAGAGGAGGAGGGTGTTTCTCCTTTCTTTCCCTCTCCTTTCCCGCACCCCCACCCCCTTAGTAGACTCTCCTCCGTGGAAAGTGCCCGACGAAGGTGGCGCAACTTCCCAGTCACCTTTCCTTTCCGCCGAACTCTCGTCTCCAAGTTCGCAGGTGGATTTTGGACTCCGCAGAAGCGCTAGGTTCTTCGTTTACTTTGAAAACCTCAAGTGTAAGGGATGTCCGACTGCCTAAAGGCGTGCAGAATAGTCTCCACCACCCCAGGGGAGGAATAACCATAATACAAAGTGCTCATCGGGGGAGGATGACCTATTGGCGTCAATTCAACTCCTTCTTTAAGAAAACACCGGTATTACACACACACACACACACACACACACACACGCCTTTACACACATCCAAACTAGCACCTACACAGTGGAAAGCTCCCAGACAGTGGGGGCACTTCAGCCTTACCTTTGCATAAATTCGTGATAGTTATTGCACAGATATTCGATTGGGGAGGGGGTAGACTCTGAGCACATATTTGGGGTTTAAAACTTCGAGGAAATCTTTAGGTCCTGGCCGAAAGGAAGGCTTTACACCCCCTTGTGTATGTGTTCTGGGGGTAGAAATGGATCTGATGACCAGTTTTCACTATAGTTAATGCAAACATCATTTAACTTCTGTTCTAGGTGGATTTAGGACGATACTCCGGGTAATCCAAGACAGAAAAAGTCTAGGGTTATGGCTTCATTTATTTAAAACACTGCCCCTTCAGTCTCACTTCTGTTTATAACCACCATACCAATGACACCAAAAATAATTCAATATTTTAATTCGTAAGGGAGATTAAAAGGAATCTACATCTTGCAGTGAAACTGCCTCTGAAGTTATCATCAGAATTAATCTCATTAAAAGAAATTATTGCCTTACCTATGCTTATTCTGTGCGGGGGGGGGAAAGCACTACTGAGTGAAGTATTGTCATCCTTAGAAGTTGGGACCCACTGTTTACAGGTCCTGTAATATATTGATAATACATGTAAAAGGACCGTCTGATCCAATCTTAAGAGGACCAAACTAACAAATATTTGCACTATAGGTCAGTCACTTTGGTGTTCTTAACCACTAGGTCAATGAATAGGGATTCAAGCATTCTGATTATACATAAGAGAAAAGAGAAAGGAATTGTATTGCCAAGCAATGGAAATGACCCCCATCAAATCTATTTACATATGGCTTTAGTCTGTTTCCTTAGGAAAATTCAACAGAAGTTATAATCCTATTGTTGTTGTTGTTTTCATACTGTGGTATTCTCTCTACCATGCTAAATTTTACAAGTTGTTCCAAATTCTAACTTGAACTTGATCTTATGAAACCCAGCTTGATATTTACCCATTCCCAATGATTGTGCCTTCTCTTGGTCTCAGATATGAAACTTCTCAGCTTCACAGCTGTGTGATCAAGGCCTTTGAATGAGGGATTGGTGTACTGACTACATGGAAGAATCTTTTTTTAATTGTTGCACAGAAGTTAGACTTAGGGAGCCAAAAGTCAGGTGACAAAAGCAAATACGTTTTGCATTAATTTATTTAAAGACCTGGCCTGCTTTATGTAGGTCCAAACAGACATTAATTGTTTTCTAATGCAGTTGAATTTTGTGTATTTGCACCGTTTTCCTGTCCTCAGATTTATTTCATGGGCTGCTTGGCATGAACTGAGATTTGCTTTGGAAGTTGGAGGGAGAGAGTCAAGTGGAGCTGCCCTTGAGTCCATTCCAAATTCTCACCTCTCTCCTTAATGAGATGTATTTGAAAAACTCAATCTTCTACCTAGGTGTCTCCTTCACTCCCACAAGGCTACCATATTCACAACACTTCACTTATGATGCTACTAGTCACCAAATATGTGTGGGGTTTTTCCCACACTATGCAATTCTCCATGACACCAGCTGAGTGTCCTGCAACTTTTTTTTTATTTTTTAAAAGTGTTTTTAATGTTTATTTTTGAGAGAGAGCATGAGCAGGGAGAGGCAGAGAGAGAGGGAGACACAGAATCTGAAGCAGGCTCCAGGCTCTGAGCTGTCAGGACAGAGCCTGATGCAGGGCTGGAACCCACACACCATGAGATCATGACCTGAGCTGCAGTCAGATGCTTAGCTGACTGAGTCACCCAGGCGCCCCGGATGTCTGCAATTTAATTCCATTCTGACACTGTCTACCTGAAGATAGCATCAGATCACATAGGTTAAAGGCTCAGTCTCACAAGACTGCCTGCGTCCCATTTCAGATGCCCATCACAAGTAATAGGTCCCCAGGTTACCCATACTTTCTCTCTGACTAGGCTACCAATCAGAGGTTCCCATGACCTCCTTCCCTTTTAGATTCAATTAATTGATAGAGCAGATCACAGAACTCAGAAAAACATTTACTTACACTCAGCAACTTATTGAAAGATACAGATGAATAGCCAAAGAGATACATAGCTGTAAATTGGGGGGGGGGTGATGATTGTAGCAGCTTCTGTCCCTGTGGAGTTGGGGTGTGCCATTCTCCCACTGCAGATGTGTTTGCTCACCTAGAAGTTCTCTGAACACTGTACTTTTGGATTTTAATGGAGGCTTCATCATATAGGCATGGCCAATCATGAACTTCATTTTCAGTCCTTCTTTCTTCTAGACAGAATGGAGGAAGCACTGAAAATTTCAAGTGTCTAATCATGGCTTGGTCCTTTCAGTGACCAGCCCCTATCCAGGAGCCCACCCAGAGTCACCTCCATAGAACAAGAGCTGCTCCTAACATTCTTATCACTTAGGAATATTCCAGGTCAGGGACAGATGAAAGACCAAATATTAAAAAAAGAGATTTTCCTAGTGCTTTTACCTCTTAAGGAATTTAGGAGCCCTGGGTCAGGATAGGATCAGAGACCAGTATATATATTTCTTATTATTTCATCCTAGGTAAGATCACATTATAGATTTTCATATGTGTATCTTCCCTCCCCTATTAGTTAATGGCATTCTTTAAGCCTTCATGCCCAACAAAATGTTAATGGTATACCAGACACTTGTTGAAAATACGTTGAAATAATTGAAAATTGGTTCATGGCTGGATTTTTTAGTTTTTTGTGGTAGTCTGTTACATTGATGGCCCCAATTAATCATACCTTCCTGTATTCATGTCCTTATGTAGTCCTATCACTGACCATGGCTTTAGCCATGTGAATTGCTCTGGTCTCTAGAAAGTGTGATACAAGTAGAAGTTCGATAAGTCCTAGTATGTTGGGGCTTATCCTTTTGGGATGTTCCTTTTGGAATCTTTTAAACCTTGAAAGAAATGTAGGCTATTCTGCTAACAAGAATGGCCACATGGAGGAGAACTGAGGCAGCCCAGCCTAGCTACTAGCTAAATTCAGCTCTCCATGAGTGATCCCAGCCAGTACTACATGGAATAGAATAACTGTCCAGTCAGTTCATGGACAATAATTGTCATTTCAAGTGACTAAGTTTTGGAGTGGTCTGTTATGGAGCAGTCAATAATTGATTCCATTCTTACCAGTTTCAAAGACTAGAGACACGGTCATATTACTGTTGGAGACAAGGATTTATCAAAAGGATGTGGGGTCAAGGGAAAGAAGCTGAAAAACCAGTGGGATTTTACAGAACTAGAACTTCATTTGTCACCTCTTAGACCTCAATGACATAGTCACTGCAATGATGTAATAGCCATTCTGGTGACGGTCTTATGCTCTCACTTTGGAATTAAGATCTCTGAGGTTGTGAAGCAACCTGCATTCAAATCCCAGCTCTGCCCAAGGGACAAAACAGGGTGAATGAACAAATATACATCCCCCCCAACCCCCAGGAAATTATTTAAGTGGATCAGGAATGAGAAGAAAGAATGAGTAACATTTGGAAATTTTGGACTCAGACACAAACCAAATGCATGCAACTGGTTATCTAACTACCTCAAAGTCAAATTATCTCCCTATATGCGATGATCCTTGGTTGTGAACTAGGCACCTAAGGATCTGAGTCCTGTAACCTTTGAATTGGTTTTCGGTGTTTGTTGCTGATGTAAATTTACACACACACACACACACACACACACACACACACACACATACACACACGCGCTAATTATCCAGAGTAAAAATGCAGATGGGGTTGAGAAGAGAATAAGGATGTCTCAACACGGCAAATGACCAAGTTAGCTGCACTTGAGAATTTGAGCAATGTTTTGTCTTCAAAAGATGAATTTTCTCAGACCTCTAAATGCTCAAAAGGCTTATATAAACATGAAATAACATGCAATTATAAATTAAATCTATAATACCAATGAAATCTAAGTTAACCAATTCATTTTATGTGATAATACTTTGCCTAAACTAAGTTAACTCTAGCTTTATAAATATGGTACTGGTAATTACTGGCATTCCTATACTATGATGTATCAAGTGATTGACCAATGAGCCCACCATTTCTGGAATTCAAAATTATGTGAACTCTCCTTTGCATGGTGCTCCCTTATCTCATTTGGCTATCACTTGGGATACATTAACTTCTTATCTGTTTCAGTCCAGGATAATTAAAATTGAGCTGCTTAGCACTAACCCTAGACACAAAACAAATATGGACATTAAAATGATCAAGAATGTACTTATTTTGGGGGCATCTGGGTGGCTCAGTTGGTTAAGCATCCAACTTCAGTTCTGGTCATGATCTCACAATTCGTGAGTTTGAG
This sequence comes from Lynx rufus, assembly GCF_022079265.1. NCBI lineage: Eukaryota > Metazoa > Chordata > Mammalia > Carnivora > Felidae > Lynx > Lynx rufus. The sequence goes on along the minus strand of NW_025814896.1, from coordinate 77,011,641 downwards.
CCCCGCGTCCAGCTCTATGCTGACAATTCGAGCCTGGAGCCTGCTTCAGATTCTGTGTTTCCCTCTCTCTCTCTGCCCCTCCCCAATTTCACACGCGCACACATTCTCTCTCTCTCTCTCTCTCTCTCAAAAATAAATAAACATTAAAAAAATTATAAAAAGAATATACTTATTTTTAAGGTTAGCGTTGGATTAAAAATTCCATTTTGAGCAAGATTACTATGAGGTAAATAGCAGGGAGTGTCAGAACAGAGGTCTTGGGTTCAAATAATGTATATGACACTAATCACAATGTAACTTGACTAGGACTCTTAGATATTTCAATTTAGAAAAGGAAAGATCTGGGGTACCTGGGTAGCTCAGTCAAATGAGTGTATGACTTCAGCTCAGGTCATGATCTCAAAGTTCATGGGTTTGAGCCCCATGTCAGGCTCTGTGCTGACAGCTCAGAGCCTGGAGTCTGCTTCAGATTCCGTGTATCTCTTGCTCTCTGCTCCTACCCTGCTCGCACTGTGTCTCTCTCTCTCTCTCACGAATAAACATTAAAAAAAAAAGTAGAAGAGGAAAGATCTGAGAACCACAAAGGGATTTTTGGTAGAAATCATAAAGCAATGGATTTTTTATGGCAGAATTTCAGCAATGTGGCAGGTTGGCTTTGTAGTGCTTCTCCTGCAATGTCTGTTTCCTAATTCCTCGTGATCCTCATCTCTCCATCTTTGGTTAAATTTTTCTGTCCTCTAATTTTAATTCTATTATATCATCTCCCCTAAAAATTTAGGCATTTAGTAGTATTATCTTCATGGTTTGCTTAAAATTATACTGTTTACTTCCAAAACATGTCCATTAGTGATAAAACAACTCTTCTATTATGGCTCCTAAATGATCATTAGGTTTTCAGGAAATACATTTTTTTCCCCAGGCTCAGAAAAAGTTTTGGCTTAAAAAGATTATTTTTCAAATCCAAGGAGAATAAAAGTTGGAAAACTCATGCATTCTGTAGTTTCTGGAATGAGTGTAAGTTTCCAATATGCAGCAGAGTTATGAAAAGATCAAACCCTCCTAACAGTTTCATTATCCTTTGTTTTTTGGAAAACTATAAGCATAGTATCCATGGCAAACCCGAAGAGAAGAATTGCAGAGTCTTAACAATGCTTTTCCCCGCACTTGGCGCAGGTAGTCGGGAAACATGAATTTCCCACTTCTAGCCAGGCGCTTGGAATGGGTGCAGGACCATCTATGGGCACAGCTGCTGCTATACTTGAGGGGTCCCAGAACCCAGACACGGTTCTCTGAGCAGCCAAATGAGTATCTTCCCAACCACTACCACCTCATTCACTTTTTTTAAGCCTGAAATATTAAAATTAGCCCAAAGTGTTTTTAAAATTTAATTACGCCCTTTGGAATCCATCCTTTGGAAGACTGCTATTTTTCCTTTAAATAAACCAGGATCTGGAATGCATACACACATATGCATATTAAAAATATGATCGGAAAACATACTTGGCTATAGCACATAGCTTAGTAGGAAAAAGGGAGAAATCCACAGTTCACATTTTCACATGTGTTTTAAAAGATTCTCATGGTATACCTACAAAGCTGTTGTCAGTTCGGTGATGCATATGCTCGATTGTAAAGCACATCTTATCACCTATCTTAGTATTAACCTGGGGTGGAGAGGCGAAAATAATTCCCACGTTTCTATCCTTATGTTGTATGCTCCTTAAAGGTGGATACAGTAATGCTCTCTGTTTTATACAGAAGTAATAAATACTATCTTCAGGAGATGGTAATTATAATAATGATGCTCCCTTGACAAAAAAAAAGTAACAAAGGTATTTTAAATTGTATTTTTATTATGATAGGGAGATTTCAAATAATCTAGCTAATTTTGACTAATAACTACTGAGAATTAACATTATTATTTAATGCAATCAGTACTTGAATAGAACATAAATCCAAGAACTAAGCACTAGGGAAGATGTATAACACATAATGGTTAGAGATTTGTAATTCTCGAGGATAGAAAAGGAAGTACCCAAAGGAAATTAAGAGCTGGTTTTGTCAAACACAGAGATTAGATTTTCTTATTTCTAAAAATTACTCTGAAAAGCTTATACTTTATGACATATGTATATTCTTTTAATCTTCTAAAATCTACAACATAGATGAGAGCATTTTCTTTTTCACGACTTTTAATTTTATTTCTAGTTTCTTTTCCCAAACATCAAAGTGAACTGTTACTTTATCCTGTTTTCATAGATTGTTCGAAAACATAAAATATAATTTAAATGTTTACATATTATAAATGCTGTATCAACTGTTCACTGTCATAAAGCCACTTAGCATTGTGGCTGCATCTGAGAAATATACAAGCGCAGTAAAACTTCACTTAATATGCTCTAGCATTTCTTCAATAAACAGTGTGAAGTCAAATTCCTATGTAATTTAACAGTTGCTAGTAGCAGCTCTCTGTGATACTAGTTGAAAATAGCTACTCTGAAACATGAAGCGCAACACAAAAAAAATTATTCTATAGGTTTGCTCATTTCCCAGGGTTCTGTCCAGATCGAACCAACTGGTGCAGAAGCATGAACTTGAAAAAGAGCAGTAGGAGCACACTCAGGTGTTGAGCTATTTTAGCTGTTTCTCTCTCCCCCTCCTTCTGTTCTTCCCCTAGGGTCACTTGAAAACACAAATAAAAATGACTAGCATTTTAAAATGCCAAAGAAAGTAGGAAGTTAGATAAAACGGTGTGATGAGAAAAACAACTATTTTGAGTTGCTGCTCAGGCGTTTTATAGTGTGACCACCCTGCTCATACCCAGGGTCTGGACATTTGGAAAAGGACCTGAGCTTGGGATTTCCCATGCCTTCGCACACCTCTGAGTGCCCGCTTTGCTTTTCTTGGGCTACCTTTTTTTTTTTTTTAAAGTTTTTGCTTATTTATTTTGAGAGAGGGAGTGCACGTACACAGGCAGGGAGGGGGCAAGAGAAAGGGAGAGAGAGAGATTGAAAATCAGAGGCAGGCTTTGTGTACATAGACATTCTTTCTGTGGCCATTGCAACTATTCTGCCTACCTGATGCCATGGATTCAGTCCTATTCTTTCATTGATTTGGAGTGGGAAAAGATGAGAATACAGGGTGTTAAGTCACCTTCAAGAGGAGCCACATGTCCTCTGTAGGTACCAACCATCCAAAAGAGAATTTCTGGACCCTTGAGGGTCTACCCTGGGGGACAGTGATGAGAGGATGGGAAGCTGGACCTTTGAGGCCATTTTGTCTTTTTATTTTTGTTTATGTACCATTTGAATAGATTTCCTTCCTTCTTTACTTCCTTCCCTGTCTCCCTCAAACCTTCATTCCTTTCATCTCTTTCCCCTACCAATGCTAGAGAGCTAAATTTATTTTTTATTTTTTTTTAATTATTTTTTTTACATTTAATTATTTTTGAGAAATAGAGTGAGACAAAGCATGAGCGGGGGAGGGGCAGAGAGAGAAGGAGACAGAATCTGAAGCAGGCTCCAGGCTCTGAGCAAGAGGTCAGCACCGAGCCTGATGTGGGGCTCGAACCCACAAACTGGGAGATCATGACCTGAGCCGAAGTCAGACGCTCAACCGACTGAGCCACCCAGGTGCCCTAGAGAGCTTAATTTATTTAAACCATATCTAAGGCAAATAAAACCTGCCTGCATAAGTCACATAAGTCATTCTGTGACACTGTTTTAACATGCTTCTGTCATGAGTTCTGACACGACATTGCCTATTATGAGGATGTTAATAGATTATGAATTTTGTTATGATACCAACTCAATGTATTTTTATAGAGATTCCAAGTTTTTCTTTTCTTTTCTCTGTAGAGACTCCAAGCTTTTCAATTGAATGCCCCATCAGTAGAAACAGTCTTTGGAAATGAATACCTCAAAATATATGTTTAAATATATTTAAAGGTATGAATAAATATTTTATGTAATTTACATATATTTATATATGATACATATAAATGTATATATAGTACACAAATATATATCATATATAATTTATAAATCATATATAAATACAAATGCATTAAATAGATTTAAATTGTATGTTATACATGATACACTGTACATATATTTACTTATATATCACCGTACTAATACAGCATACATTTGCAAAACATAAAGTAATTTTTTAAATAAAGAGGAAATAAACAATATTATTAGAAGGTTTTATTTTGCTTTATTCATCAATGATAAATTCAACCTTTTCCTCTCTCCTATGATGAATATAGTATACTTTCCCCTAATATTCTGAGTGTATTTGTCAGTGTCTAAGCATGAAAAAGAAACCTAGCTAAGATTTTTTTTTTTTTTGGGGAAGGGAATTTGGTACTAGGGGTTGCTTAACAGGAAATAGTAGAGCTGAGGACCTAAGCGAGGGATGGTGAAGAGCTCAGAGGTTAGCAAGTGCAGGACACCTAGCAGATGTAGGTTGGGGGACCTGTGGGAGAAGAGGGGGACCAGGGGCCAGGGTTGACTGGCAGAAGCTGATCAGAAGACATAGCCACCGCCAGGGGCACTGCCACAGACAAGAGAGTCTGGGAGAAATGCCCTGTGTTCCGTCTGCCTTCTGGTCTGCAGTGTCTGGCCAGGCCTTTCCTGGGCAAACCCAGCCTCTTGCAGATGTCCGGACAGTACAGCCCACAGAAGCAGCTCTAGGTATGATACAGAAGGGCAGGGGAAAGGGTGAGAATGGAAACAAGGCAGACAGGGCCAGTACCTGCCACAGAACTTCCCACAGTCCTCTAAATTGTCCCTGTCTTTTCCTAGCTCTATATCTTGGCACATCTCCATCCATCTCACCAGGAGTGCCCTTCTTTCTTTTATTTGCCTGTCAAATGCCTATATGTCTTTCAAGAACCAACACATTTATTTCACAAACATTCATGCAGTTCCTATCATATGCAGGGTACTGAGTGCTGGTTCATCAGAACAATCAATTTCTTTTGGAAATAAGTCTATTTCTTAAACTTTTCTGATCATCAGATATATATTGAGTCAACATAGTCTGGTCATTCTGAGCAAGGATCCAGGACCTAGACTACCTGGGTCAAATGCTGGTTCTGCCACCTACCTGCTGTGTGAACATACCTCAGTTTCTTCACCTCTAAACTAGGAATAGTAATAACAGGTACCTTGTAAGATTGTTAGATGGATGAATTAAGTTAATATCTTGTGGCGTTGGGAATTGTTCCTGGCAAATAGTAAATTCTTTATCTGTGTCTGTTCAACTAAATATATAAATACTGACTCAGTCCTTTCTCTGTGCTTCCACAGCCCTCCATCCATATTCATTATAGAAATTCATTACATTGAGCTGTAAACTGCACATCTGTCACTTCCGGTAGAATATGAGCTCTTGCTAGGGAGTTCATGATTAATCATCTTTGTATTCCCAACACAAAGGACATAATAGATGCTCAATAAGTGTTTGTTTAATTAATTAATCACATTATCTAAGCCTCCCCTGTGTCACAAATCATGAAACAAAATGATGAGTGCCAAAGGAAAGATATTTTTAAGAGTGCAGAGAAAAGAGGGATTAGGGTACTGGCCTTGACATGCAGAGATGAGGCAGCATCTAAACTTTCAAAATTTGGCTAGGATCAGACATATTCAGCTAATCAGGAAAGCGGAGAGAGAATATGAACAAAGACCTGGAAGAGGGGCATGAGCAGGAGGAATGAGTGAAGGAGCTTGAGTAGACATGATTCAACAAGGTAGGTAGGAACCAACCTGTGGAAGGCATGTATAAAGATCCACTTTATATTCTAAGCCAAGGATTTTTAATCTCTATTTCTACATGATACCCTTGATAGATAAAAATTAAACCTGTGTCACTCACCTCAGTTTACTCAAGATTCAATATGGCTCCTTTTTGCTGTTCAAGAAACTCATCTATTTCTCTTTTATACCTTAACTGTTTTCAGCATCAAATGTACAGATGCTCCAAACTAGTCTGTAGTTAAGAATCATTACATAAGGTAATATGTAACAATTGGAAAAGTGAGTTAAGTATGTTCAAATTAATCTTCAAGGAGATTATTGTAAATGCTTGTTAATCACACTGTCCAGGGTAGTATCATGCACGGGAGTGCTCAAAAATGGATGGATGAAAAAGGACAATCAAGCTCAAGGATAAAATGCATGGCCAAAATTCTTCACTCAATAATTCAATAAGTGCAAAAGGATTATTCTGTACTTCATTACAGCCGGAGAATTTATTCTAAAATCTGAGAATTGAAACTCTTCTGTAAGCAGCTTTGTTTTTCTTCTTTTACATGCATGGTGCACTGCAAAGCTCCTGAGAGTTGTCATTTGGCTCTGACCTACTTTGAAGCACATTTCATTTTTCGGCTGGGAGCTGTGAGAATGCACACTTCCTCAGGACAGTAAGAAATGCCCATCTTTGGGATTAAATCGAATTTCCCACAAAGGCACTCAATGGTGAATTGGTCTCAAATAGTCTAAATCCCTTGCCTTCTGTGATGAAGTTGTTCTTATTGTTTAGTTTGGTGGTGGGTAGCTTTAGGGATCGCTGGGTGAGCTATAGTCTACCTGTTGGTCCCTTCTGCCCTTTTACAAAATTCCTGCATCTCTCTGTCCTTCTGCCTCCTTCATGGAACTTCTTTTCTCTATCTAGCAGTGAAACTTTGTGACCTCCTCTGACTGTGTTATCAGCAACTCTCTGTGAACTGGTCAGCAGGATGGAGGTATTTTCAGAACAATTCAGCTGACATATATAGTCCCTTCTGGGTACCAATTACTTCAAACCTCACACATCATATAAGCCCGTTGATAGTAGGAGAGAATGTTTTTTCTGCATTTTATGCTTTCTTATTATGCTAGGTTTTGCTTGTTTGTTCAAACCCAAGTTGAAAAATTTTAATAGCTTTTTTGCTTTACAGAATATAAACAAACAGGTTTTATTCTTATGGAGAGCTGGTATGTAGAACTCATTATTTTGTAACTTGTAAGTTTGGTAGTATAGGCACTTTCCTTGCATTATAATCTTAATATCTGCTTGCTTTGCTGGAACAGCATGTGATTCAGGGTCATTTTGTGGCTAGGTTTCAATATGGCTCCCAGTGACTCTTGTCTCCTGGTATTTACACCTTTAAGTAATCCCTTTTCTCGTTGAATAACATCTAAGAACAAATAATACTAAAATTTTTATGGAACCACAAAAGATCCTGGATAGCCAGGGAAATTTTGAGAAAGAACAAAGATGGAGGTATCATGGTTAAAGATTTCAAAATATACTACAAAGCTGTAGTAATCAAAACAGTATGGTACTGGCACAAAAACAGACACATAGATCAATGGAACAGACGAGAGAATCCAGAAACAAACCCATGCTTATATGGCCAATTAATCTATGGTGAAGGAGGCAAAAGTATACAGTGGGGAAAAGTCTCTTCAATAAGTGAGATGAAAAATGAAACTGGACCACATTCTTATATTATACATAAAAATAAACTCAATGGATTAAAGAACTAAATGTGATACCTGAAACCATAAAAATCCTGGAAGAGAAAACAGGCAGTAATTTCTCTGACATCAACCATAGCAACATTTTTCTAGTATATATACACACACACATATATATGTATATATATACACACACATACATACATGTATATATATATGTGTGTGTGTGTGTATGTACACACACATATATATATGTATATATATACACACACATACATACATGTATATATATACACACACATAAATACATATATATATATATATGTATATATAATATCCTTTGATCAAAGACACTGTGGATAAAACCAAAAATAATCTCTAGAGATTATTATTTTCTTCTCAGGAGGAAAGAAAATCAATTTTGGAGTAATATATTGTGTGTATTACTTTTCCTTTGCAGCAAGCTGAGATTAAATTTCTTCTGTATCAAAAACCTCCTCACGTTTCATGGAGTTTTGAGTAAAACTTAGTAACTAAAAAGAGTGTGGAGCATGAGCACCAATTACCGTCAGTGAATGTTAAAGCTTCTGTAATAGTCAAAAGCATGGTAACAGGAGGAATATCGTTTTCTCATGTACAGCATAGAGGGTTTGGGCAGAAAATTCTTTCCCATAGTGCAGAGGTGTTTTTTTGTTTTTGTTTTTGTTTTTGTTTTTTGTTTTGTTTTAATGTAGATACTTGAGTAAAACAGCTGCAGCTAAGAACAGAAGCTGTCTGTATTAGTATCTGTTGTTACATGTGAATGGGAGAAGATATTTGCAAATGATATATCTGACAAGGAGTTAATATCCAAGATATATATAGAACTTGTACTACTCAACACCAAACAAACAATCTAATTTAAAAATGGGCAGAGGAACTAATTAGCCATTTTTCCATAGAAGACATCCAGAGGTCCAATAGACACTGACAAGATGTCCAACATCACAAATCATCAGGGAAATGCAAGTCAAAATCACAACGAGGTATCACCTTACACCTGTCAGAAAGGCTAGAATCAAAAAGACAAGAAATCACAAGTGTTGGTGACAGTATGGAAAAAGAGCACCTTTGTGCACTGTTGGCAGGAATGTAAATTGGTACAGCCACTATATTACCCAGTAATTCCACTACTGGGTATTTACCTAAGGAAAGTGAAAATACTAATTCAAAAAAGACATATGTACCCATATCTTTATTGTGGTATTATTTATAATAGCCAAGAATGTGAAAGCAACCTAAGTGTCCATTGATAGACGAATAAGAAAGATGTGGTCTATATACACAATGGGATATTACACAGCCATAAAGGGGGATGAGATCTTGACATTTTCAATAACATGGATAGACCTAGAGAGTATTAGTCTAAGTGAAATAAGTCAGACTGAGAGAGACAAATACCATATGATTTCACTCATATGTGGAACCTAAAAAACAAAACAAATGAATAAACCAAAAGCAGAATCAAACCTATAAATACAGAGAACAAACTGAGGGTTGTCAGAGGACATGGACATAGGGCAAGTGGGTTGAGGGGAGTGGAAGACACAGATTTCCAGTTCAGGGATGAATAAATCACGGAATAAAAGGTACAGCATAAGGATATGGTCAATGGTATTGTAAGAATGTTGTATGGTGATAGATGGTAGTAGCTATACTTGAATCACTATGTTTTACATCTGAAACTAATGTAACATTTTGTGTCAACCATACTCAAATTAAAAAAAAAATGTTTTTGAAAGAGCAGGGAATCCTGGATTTCAAAATTTAATTGTACTACTTTGTAGCCTGTGACGTTGAACAAAGTAATTTTTCTAGTCTTTCCTTTTGTCATCTGTGAAATGAAGCAGTTGCAGCCTATTTGTTCATTCGGCCCTTTGCTTCATGTTTATTTAGCCTTTGCTATATGCCAGGCCCTGCAGCAGAAGTGAACAAGGAAGGCACACCTCCCACCTTCTTAGGACTCTGCAGCTTGCATTTAACATCACATGGCTTCATTTGGGGAATAAATTCAGGCTGTGAAAGGGTCTATAAAAGGAGTCAATTCAATGCATATATTTTAGCATCTATTAGCTGGTGCTTATATTCCAGAATCATAATCAAATGTCCCCAAATTAATAATACTAGGTCATATGTAGTTCTCTGTACTTTGCCTGGCACTTTCTTATTATCATGTATGAGCCTCTCTAGAACCATTTTAATTTTAGGTTTTATTACCCAGACTACACACCCACCCACCTCTAACTCTGCCTTTGGTTATATTAGATCCCCCTGCTGTACATTCTCACCCCTAACTAAATAATGAACCAGGGAATTTATTACAGTAGGCTTCCCCTTCAGTACTGAGCCATAATCTAGCTTATTACTCTATCCTAGTATTTAGAATGGAGAAAGTATTCAATATAATTTAGGGTGTGCATAATGATGAAGAACTTGAGTCAGAAAGGTTAAATGACTTGCCCTAAAGTCATCTACTGAATTTCATAAGCACTGGATTTAGGCTAGTACCCACACAGAAGTTTTCAGTGCTATTGGGTTAGACAGAATGGGACATTACCATTTGTCCTATGCCTTCTATTTTGATTCATTAAAACAAAACAAAAAAAATCAAAAACACTATGTTTTAGAAAAGTTTTATGTTCATGGAAAAAGAGAGGAAAGTACAGAGATTTCCTATATGCCCCCTCCCCACACATGAATAGGCTATGCACTTATCAACATGCCCCACCAGAGAGGTGCAGTTTATTAAAATTGATGAACCTACATTGACACATCATTACCACCCAAAGACCATAGTTTACACTACGGTTCACTCTTCCTTGATTCTTTTTTTTTTTTTTTGGTTGTAGTCACAGCAGGGATAGTGGCATACCAGAACAAAGGTGGGGAGAAATAGACAAGAGACAACTGGGTACCTAATCCCTTTTGTTTGGGGGTCTTGCTCCAGTTGGCAAACTCTCACAGTAAAAGAAATTTTACTAGTGATGAGAAAGGAAAATTGGACCCAAAATTTTAATTTTCGGATGGAAGTATTTTTGCATTAACTTGGCAGATAATTCCTTTGAAAATTAGCTGTATCAGATTTAAATTTCTTTTAAAATATTAGAAAAGGTAAAAAATGAGAAGTTGGTCTTAATATCTTTTTACTCTTATTATTTTTCCCTTTCCCAATTACAGACTCCTAATGAGTGGATATGTCCAAATGGAAAATATGTCTGTATCATAATAAAATTATATTTCTCTTTCCACCTTCAAAAGCTGGCTTCTTTGCTAAAGAAAACTGTATTTACTCACTTGCATTTTGTGTTTTTGCTCAAGTGTCAATTTCCCTGTAAAGTCTAACTCTATTAAAATATATTTGCCTGTGGCCATGCCATCTTTAAATTTTCCTTAATTTGCATGCACTTCATATCTTAATGCAAAGCCTAAAATGTCTGACACAAAGTCTATACATAACAATACTTTTGATTGACAGGAAGGTTTATTATGCATTGATATGACATCATATTTATGTATAACAATGACTTTTTGACTGACAACTAAGCAATGATAGAATTCTGGACACCTCGACACACCATTTTTTTTATAAGACAAACTAAAATATCCAGGTAATTGGCTGAATTTTTCAGTTTTCATGCCAATTGCTTAGCATGGAGTTTGAGAGGACACAGTGAGCTCATGTCTCTTTCTTTACCTTTTCCAGTGGTGAAAGATGATATTTTTGTCCCAGTAGAACATCATATGGTTCCATTTCTTTTTTTTTCTTTTCATGATTTTGTGTGTTGAAAGTTGGCAACTCTGGATGTTAAATAAATTGATTTTTAAAAATATAGGCATGCTTGCAACTGGTGTGTGGAATATGTTCAAGGAGATGGTACGAATAGAAAAATCTTAATGGGATTCTGCATTCTAGTCTCGTGAGAAGGCTCGGTCAGGAGGCATGATCCACATCAGTGCACACTGATGCCAATCAAGTAACACATCTTTCTAGAACACCTACCGTGCAGTCAGCATTCAGCACAGGGTTCAAACACAAGAAGGACTTAGAAAGTGCCACCAGGCAATACACATTTTAGTGTTAAATAATGTAGTAGACTGCAGGAATCCAGAGAAAGGCAATGCCAGAGTGGGAAGGGAAGTGCAGTGCCTTGTACCGTAAAAGACTTGAGTTCCATCTGAACTTAAGCCCTGACTGGCTGCAAGACTTCAGACAGGTTGCTTCACAGCTTCGTGTCTCAGTTTCCTCGTCTGCAGTAGGAGCTAGGGTGATCTCCCAGCTCTGTCGTTCTACAACTTTATGGAAGACGGGCTTCACAGAGCAAGCAAGGCCTGCACTGAGCCTGGGGAGCAGACATTAAAAGCCAGCCCTGGGGCAGCCCTGAATGAGTGACTGCAGATGCCCATGTCAGGAAGAGAGCCTGCTTAAGTCTGAGCTTCTGCAATCAAATGAGCCAGCTCTTCACAAAATCAACATTTAATTTAGCTCAATAAAAAGGTAGAATAGTAGTAGCACTACAGTAGTAGAATGTTCCTTCTCTCAAATAAATATACCGTTTTTTAAAAAATAGAAAGCATCTGGCTTTTAAAAACTGATTCAGGCACCTGTCATCATCATAATGAAATGGCTGGAGTAGCTGTGTGACTGCGCATCATTGGATTCTAGCCACCAGATGGGGGCATCTCACTCAATCACTCCTCTAGGAAAAAGTTGCAAATCATATGTTTATGTTGCAGTCATGAATTGCTGTCTTCACAATTCTACAGGTTCCCTGAATTATGCACACGTTCCTGTGTTCTTTACAGAAAAGAAATAAGATGGCCAACTCTAACAATTCCAGAAATAATAAAGTGGGACATTAGATTTGTCTCTGGCCTTGAGAACATCTGGAAAGGATCAAAGATTCTCCACTAACTGGAGGAAAAAAGCATTAGGATGTAAGCAACAGAAAATTGTTGACCCTCTTACAAAAATGACGACACTGTTCTTTTTTTTTTCATGTTGCCTCTTCTTATACCTTTGATACCTGTTAACTTAGATCAAGGTACTACTCCTCTTTTCCCAGTGGCTGTACATGGAGCTAAGAATTGAGGCACAGCCAAGCAGTTTGTATTCAGTGCTTATTTATAATGCACAACTTTCTTTTGCAAAACTAAAGCTACATTAGAGTAATTCTGCATTATTCTGTTTGGAAACATTGGACCCTATCTAAGGCCATTGGGAGTCAAAATTCATCTTCAATAGTAATGAACAAACAGAACAATTTTGACTTTTTTTTTTTTTTTTTTTTTACTGAAGAGAAACTAAGCCCAGTGTTACACCCTCAGAAAAGATGATGTAAAACAGATTCCCTAGTATAGTCCAAGGAATGATGGATGGCTATTTCAGGTGAAAATCATGATATTGAAGACCATTTTAAGAGCTAGAAAGTAAAATACAACTTATTACAGATTTTATCTTTTTTTCATGTTATAATTAATATAGCTTGGGTGATGCCAGTTTTGTTTTGTTTTGTTTTGTTTTTGCATCTGTAGGAGAAGAAATCCCTTCACGATGCTGAAGTTAGAGACTTTATATGTAAATAGTTATATCCTTCAATAGCACGGGCTAAGATTTCCCCAAATCTAGTAGTTCATATTTAAGATAGATAAAACTAACAGAGTGCCTCAAAGCTCTATGCTGCCATCATCTACTGTTATAAATAAAACAACCGTAAGCAAAATAATAAAATTCTGCAAACCAAAATTTCTGCAAGCGCCATGGGGACCTCCCGGAAATACAGTGGCAGAGCACCTGTGTCACCGTTGGCCGCCAGCCAGAGGTCACAGAGATGGGGTTTTGTGGCAGCCGGCAGGCACAGGCTTGTTCGTGTACCCCTGAGACACACTCGGAGGACTTCCAGAAATACTTTGCAGAGGATCCTTGCCAGGTGTTGGGTCCTGTGTGACCAGGTTTGCTGTTGTTTTTTTAGGGAGGCAGGTAGGGGGTGTCAGCTGTCCATGCAGCAAAATTTGGTATACCTTCTAATGTAATCTACTTTATCTCCACTGGCTGCTGAACTCTGGGTAGGACAACAGGATAATACTAATGAAAGGTAGAATATCTTCCCACACTTGAGGGACTCCAGTCTGCAAGGAGTGTCACTTCAAGATGGAAGTTCAGAAAAATGCAGAAATCTGTTCTGAATGCACACATTATCAAGGGAAGCATGATAAGAGAGAGGGAGAAGTGTGGACAGCAGTTGAACCTCCCCCCACCTCCAATTCTCTGCACATTTTGGAACTGTGAATGATGTTACTTTCATTGAAACTCTGGGATCTTTTAAAAAGTATATTTAGAAACCTGATCTTGTACTGATATTGGACACAGGGAGAGAGGCTGTAGGAAGAAGGATGTGGCTCAAACAACTCGTGACTGGAAATAATGTTAAATTTACATACATGGAATTCAGTCTCAAACCCACCCGTAAGATGATATTGGGAGAAATGGACATGGAGCTCACAGAAATGCTGGCCTTGGGAAATCCTAGAAGCAGTCACTCTCTGCATTTCCATCCAGACCTCCTTTCCTGACTGCCACACAACCTAACGGACAGACTCTTGCACTGCCCTGCCTTGCCATCAGGAGATGGAAGGTCTGGAGGAGCTTTAGACATCATGCCATCTTCATGATTAGCACAATCTGTTGGCACTTCAAAGAGACTTAATACCTATTTATGGAACCAATGGAAAAGGAAAGAAAATGGCACTATTCATTCCACTTGCTTTCAAATTGTTTTCTTTTTTCCTCTTAAACCTAGGCTTTTCACTATAAAACAATGTGTAACATTTTTGTTCTTTATAATTTGCCAACTTTTTTCTATTATACAAAGTAAGACTGTATTTTGCTTCCCATTTTTTCTGCCCTTTCCCCCCACTCCCTCCATCCACCTTCATTATGTTTAAGCTAGGAATGACCCTTTGGGGCACATGCCCTCAGTTTGTGGTCTTTCATTGCTCTGTTTCTATTCTTTCTTAACTTAATAACTCAATTCTTCATGACCTTTTTATTCCAGTGAAATAACCTGGTTATTTTGTACACACACAAGCACACATATAACCACATGAATGTGCATGTACACACACATGCACGCATACACACACTTTGAAATTAGTTCTTTTTTCTACAAGGCAAATTAGAATCACATCAAATTGAAACTTAAATATATTTCTATAAATACTTAAAAATGAGTATGTAATTCTGAGTTCCAAAAAAAAATGCAGAAATGGTTGAAAATGTGGGGAAAAACCTGTAGCTCCCTAGAGGTTAAAATTACGATAATCATTTTCATAATTCAAATGAATACATAATTACTAGACATCAACAGGGAAGATTTACGACTTGCTAAACTAACCCAAAAAATCAGTAGCTATCAGTATAGGAAAATGCACCCTCTTCTATCTGAGGTAAATTAATTTTGTTACTGAAATGTCATTATGTTCTATTTCCACTCTTATCACTTATTCAAACATATCCATTTTCCTTCCTAATGTTTCATTGCCAAGATAATTGAACTTTTCAGTTTTTATCTCAAGCTTATATTACTTAAAAATCTCTGTGTGCATTATTACAACGAAAGGGCAAAGGTAGAGCTAGGAGTTATTCAGCTATCATGGTTTATGATTGCATTGAAGCTCACAATTGATTATAGCTTCCTAACCTCTCTTTTCCTACTCATTACCCTCTTCATTTTATACCAGTATTTCCAGCTATCAGACTGTCTTTATTTAGGAGGCACAAAAGGAAAAACCAAGAAGAATTTGAAAATGACATACTTTTGTTTTGACGTTTCAATTTAATGCAGGTTTGAAAATGCTGAACTGTCTAAGGTATACTAAATATTCATTAGGCAGTTTAGCTTTTACTAAGTTCTAAATGAAAATGACCCAGCAAAATCAAATTGAAATTTCATAGAGTACTTTTCAAGTGTGGTTCTAAAACATGCATTAACCAAAATGCATTCATTTGGATGCAAGTCTCTCTTTCTCTAGAACACATACACACCCTAGGGTCTATTATGCTTTCAGTTCAATGCCTCCAAAATGTGTGTGGTGTGGATCAAATAAATAGTTCAACAGCTTTCGTAAGCAAACAATCTTATGGTCTGGTATATCTACAAACCTCTCGTGCTATTTCTTTATGCTTCCCCACTTACAAAGGTTAATGCAAATTTCATTTGAATGCAAGCAAAATATTCTGCATTATTTTCTACATAGGCAAATCTGTTCAGAAAGAGCCCATCAGAATTTACCCATGTGAATCCACCAGCCCTTTATGGACTTGTAGAAGCATAGCAAAATGCACTCACTTTTAGACGTCAGACTTGCCACTGGCCAGTCCTAGAATCACACTTCTTAGAGCAGGAAGGACTTAGAAATCATGTAGCCCAGACTTCCTTTTAGAAAAAAAATGGAGAGGGGTGGCTGGATGGCTCCGTCAGTTGAGCATCCGATGCTGGATTTTGGCTCAAATCATGTTCCCAGGGTTATGGGATTGAGCCCTGTGTCAGGCTCTGCACTGAGCTTGGAGCCGCTTAGGATTTGATCTCTCTCTCTCTGCACTCCCCACTCATACTCTGTCTCCCTATCTCTCTAAAAAAGAAACAATGAAAAAAAAAAACAAAAGAAAAACATTGTATAATTTAGCATATATTTAAAATAGACTATTTTGTCACTCCAAAATGTTCTTCTTTTCCTTTGGTAATATTCCTTGTTTTGATGCATGCTTTATTTGATATTAATATATAAGCACTCTAGGTTTCTTAATGCTTAATGCTTAGGTTTCACGGTATACGTTTTTCCATCTTTTTACCTTCAATTTATTGGTATCTTTGTGTTTAAAATGTATCCATTTTAGAGAACCTAAATTGGATCCTGCTCTTTGATCTGGTCTGACAATCTCTGCCTCTTAACTACACTTAGTCCACATGAACAATGTAATTATGTTATTTTTGTGCTATCCATCTCATTTTTTTCAAATATTTTGTTCCTCCTTTCACCTTCTTCCGGTTTAATAAAATAACTTTTTAAATTAACATTTTATTTTGTAACAGTTTTAGATTTAGAAAAAAAATGTGAAGACAATTCAGAGAGATTCCATACATCTCACACCAAATTTTCTCTATTATTAACATGTAACCTTAGTATAGTACATTTATTATTAATGAACAATATTGATACATTATAAGGTTCACATTTTATTCATATTTCCTGATATTTACCTAATGCCCTTTTCTGTTCCAGGATTCTATCTAGGACACCACATTACGTTTAGTCATCATGTCTCCTTTTTAAAAAAATTTTTTAACGTTTTTTTTTTTTAATTTATTTTTGAGACAGAGAGAGACAGAGCATGAGCAGGGGAGGGTCAGAGAGAGGGAGACACAGAATCCAAAACAGGCTCCAGGCTCTGAGCTGTCAGCCCAGAGCCCGATGCGGGGCTCGAACTCACTGACCGCGAGATCATGACCTGAGCCGAAGTCGGACGCCTAACTGACTGAGCCCCCCAGGCGCCCCTCATCATGTCTCCTTAAGGTCCTCTTGACTGTGACAGTTTCTCAGACTTAGCTTATTTGACATGACCTTGACAGATTAAAGGAGTAAGGGATTCTATACACTGTTCCTCAGCTGGGATTCATCTAACACTTTACACATGGTTATGCATGACCAGATAGTTTACCTATTTTGAAAGGCAGATCATAGATGTAAAGTATTATTTTGTTCCATGTTTCAAGGGTACAAAGTATCAACATGACTTATCACTGTTATTGTTGACCTTGATAACCTGGTTGGAGCAGTATTTGTCAGTTTTCTTCACCAAAAAGTTACTCCCTACCCTTTCCATACTGTACTCTTTGGCAGAAAGTCAATATATGCAGCTTACTGTTAGGGAGTTTGGAGCTTATGCTCCATCTCGATGAAGGTAGGGAGTCTACACAAATTATTAGAATTTGTTCTGCTCAGGAGATTTGTTTATTCCCTCCCATTTATTCAATCATTTATATCATTATGAACCCATAGATATTTATTTTATACTTTGGGTTCTAATCCACTAACTTATTCTTTATTTTATTGATCAAATTGTTCCAGTTTTGGCCATTGGGAACTCTTTCTGTTGGTTCCTGTGTCCATTTGACATATACCCCAACAATGTGGTGGGTTTTATTTTTTTATTTGTTTGTTTTATTTTGTTTTGTTTTAGCATTTCCTTACTCTCTGGCAAATAAGATGCTCCAGATTCATCTTGCATATTTTCTTTCCCAGTCCTACAATCAGCCATTTCCCTAAGAAGCTCTGATTATTCTATTCTATTCTATTCTATTCTATTTATTTGTTTGTTTGTTTAGTTAGTTAGTTAGTTAGTTAGTTAGTTAGAAAGTGGTATTAGAAACCAAGATCTGGGTGCTAGATGTGCTCATTGCTACTAGGTTATCATTGCTTCTGGACCCTCTCAGCTGACACATCAAGGAAATATACGTGTATACTAACCCTAGTATATAAACCCATGTCTCTGCTATGTTTATATGTAACATAGATGTTATATGTTATATTGATGTCTCCAGTTCTAGCCTATTACCATGTAGATCATTTATAAACTCTTCTTACAATGTGTAATACCCTACTCCAAGAGTGAGAAACCTGGCTCCCACCATCTGACATCCAGTTACTTAATGATTCAGTTCCAGTATTTGTGTGTAGTAGTATCAGATTTGTTCACTCACACGTCCATGGGAAACAACTTTATCAACTAGAATATAGCACGTATATACAGATTCTTTTGCCTTTTGTCTTACAGACCCCATTTATTTCCCAAGGTACTTAGGTCAGCAACTCTTTCCCATACTCTCTTCAGTGAAGCTGTTTTATTTTTTTTTATTTTTTTTTAAATTTTTTTTTCAACGTTTTTTATTTATTTTTGGGACAGAGAGAGAGACAGAGCATGAACGGGGGAGGGGCAGAGAGAGAGGGAGACACAGAATCGGAAACAGGCTCCAGGCTCTGAGCCATCAGCCCAGAGCCTGACGCGGGGCTCGAACTCACGGACCGCGAGATCGTGACCTGGCTGAAGTCGGACGCTTAACCGACTGCGCCACCCAGGCGCCCCAGTGAAGCTGTTTTAAACATTTGTAATAGGGACTCCTGGTGGCTCAGTTGGTTAAGTTACAGACTCTTGATTTTGACTCAGGGCTTGATCTCACAACTGTGATATCATGACCTGAGCCAGGCTCCCCATGTGTGTGGATCCCAGTTAAGATTCGCTCTATATTTGTTCCCTTCGCCTACCCACTAGTCCGCATTCAGGTGCACACTCTGCCTCTCTCAAACAACAACAACAACAACAACAACAACATTTGTAATAAAGATGTATTGTTTTGTCACATTCTTCATTTCATACTGAGATCCCATAGCTTCCTAAAAGGTTTTTTGAAAATTTTCATAGATTAAAATGTACTCTCTGTGCTATAAAGTTCTACAGGGTTTTTCCCCCCTCTTTTTAAATTGAAATATAATTAACATACAGTGTTATATTAGTTTCAGGTGTACAATGTAATGATTCAACAATTCTATACATTACTCAGCGGTCAACAAGAGAAGTGTACTTTTGATCCTCTTTATCGGTTTCACCTCTCCACCCCCACCTCCCCTCTGGCCACCCCTCGTTCTCTGTATTTAAGAATCTGGTCTTTGTTTGTCTCTTTTTTTCTTTGTTTTGTTTCTTAAATTCTACATTTGAGTAAAATCATATGGTGTATGTCTTTCTCTCATTAACTTATTTCACTCAGCATTATATCCTCTAGGTCCATCCATGTTGTTGCAAATGGTAAGATCTCATTCTTTATTATGGCTGAATCATATTCCATTGTGTGTGTATATATATATATACCACTTCTTTTTTATCCATTCATATATAGATGGACACTTGGGTTGCTTCTATATCTTGGCTATTGTAAATAATGCTGCAGTAAACCTATGGGTGCATACGTCTTTTGGAACTAGTGTTCTCATTTTCTTTATGTAAATACCCAGTAGTGGAATTACTCGATCAAATGGTATTTCTTTTTTTAGTGTTTTGAGGAATCTCCCTACTGTTTTCCAGAGTGGCTGTCCCAATTTGCTTGCTACCAACAGTGCACAAGGGCTCCTTTTTCTCCACATCCTCACCAACACTTGTTATTTCTTGTGGTTTTGATTTTAGCTTTTCTGACAGGTATAAGATAATATCCCATTGTGGTTTTGATTTGCATTTCCCTGATGATCTGTGATGTTCTGGGCATCTATTCATGTGTCTGTTGGACCTCTGGATATCTTTTTTGGAAAACATGTCTATTCAGTTCCTCTGCCCATTTTTAAATTGGATTATGTGAACTTTTTTGGTGTTGAGTTGTACAATATATTTTGGATATTAACCCCTTATCAGGTACATCACTTGAAAATACCTTCTTCCATTCAGTAAGTTGCCTTCTTCTTTTGTTGATTGTTTCCTTGGTTGTACAAAAATTTTTTTTCCTCTGCTGTAGTCACATTCTATAGGTTTTGACAAAAGCATGTTGTCATGGATGTACCATTGTAATATTATACAAAATAGCAGCACTGCCCTAAAATATCACTGCCCTGTACTTCACCTACTCCCTCCCCCAAATTTTTGCCACCACTTATTCTTTATCTGTCTCCATAGTTTTCCCTTTTTCAGGATACATTTAACTAGAATCACACAGCATATACTCTTTGCAGACTGGCTTCTTTCATGGAGCGATGTGCATTTAAGATTCATTCATGTCTTCTTTGGATTCTGTGTCTCCCTCTCTGCCTCTCCCCAACTTGCACCCACGTGCACTCTCTCTCTCTCCCTCAAAGATAAATAAACATTAAAAAAAGATTCATTCATGTCTTTTCATGGCTTGATGACTCATTTCTTTTCATCATAGAGTAATAATCCATATGTGGATATACCACAGTTTGCATATCATTTCACCTATTGAAGGACATCTGGTTTGCTTCTAGTTTTGATGATTATAAATAAAGCTGTTATAATCATTCACAGGCAGGTTTTTGTGTAGACATGTTTGTA
Organism: Lynx rufus; assembly: GCF_022079265.1. Taxonomy (NCBI): domain Eukaryota; kingdom Metazoa; phylum Chordata; class Mammalia; order Carnivora; family Felidae; genus Lynx; species Lynx rufus. Next base: position 76,991,028 of record NW_025814896.1, on the reverse strand, counting down.
GCTCAGTTTGGTAAATAAATAGAAGTACAATTACTAAATTGTATGGTAAGATTATGTTTAGCTTTGTAAGGAATTGCCAAGCAATCTTCCAAAGTGTCTATACTATTTTGGTTTCCTACCAACAAAGAATGAGAGTTCCTATTGCTCATCCTCTGCATTAACTGATGTTGTCAAATTTAGGTTATTTTGTTTGTTTTGTTCTTTTAATAAATATGTAGAAATATCTCCCTGCAGTTTTAACCCGTAATTCCTGAATGATAGATAACGTTGAGTGTGTTTCCTTTGCTTATTTGCTATCTGCGTATCTTCTTTGGTGAAGTGTCTGTTCAGATCTTTTGCCCATTTTCAAATTGGGTTATTTGTTTTCTTTTTGTTGAGTTTAAGAGCTCTTTGTGTACCTTGGGTATAAGTCCTTTATACGAAAGATGTTTTCAAATATTTTTTCCGTTGGATTGTGGCTTTTTTCTTTCTTTCTTGATAGAGTCTTATGCAGTTCAGAAGTTTTTCACTTTAATAAATTCCAATTTATGGGGCGCCTGGGTGGCGCAGTCGGTTGAGCGTCCGACTTCAGCCAGGTCACGATCTCGCGGTCCGGGAGTTCGAGCCCCGCGTCGGGCTCTGGGCTGATGGCTCAGAGCCTGGAGCCTGTTTCCGATTCTGTGTCTCCCTCTCTCTCTGCCCCTCCCCCGTTCACGCTCTGTCTCTCTCTGTCCCAAAAATAAATAAACGTTGAAAAAAAAATAAAAAAAAATAAATTCCAATTTATCCACGTTTTCTCTTGTGACTCATGCTATTTGTGCTTTATCTGAAAACTCATCACTAAACCCCACAGTTACCTAGATTTTCTTTTATATGTTCTTTTTTTTTTTTAACTTTTTTTTTCAACGTTTATTTATTTTTGGGACAGAGAGAGACAGAGAATGAACGGGGGAGGGGCAGAGAGAGAGGGAGACACAGCATCGGAAACAGGCTCCAGGCTCTGAGCCATCAGCCCAGAGCCGGACGCGGGGCTCGAACTCACGGACCCCGAGATCGTGACCTGGCTGAAGTCGGACGCTTAACCGACTGCGCCACCCAGGCGCCCCTTTTATATGTTCTTTAAGAAGTTTCATAGTTTTGCGTTTCACATTTAGGCCCATGATGCATTCAGGTTTATTCTTGTGAAGACTAAAAATCTGTGCTAGATTCACTGTTTTGCATATGGACATGCATTGTTCCTGTACCATTTGTTGAAAGACTATTTTTTCTCCACTGAAATGCAGTGATAGGCAGAATAATGCCACAACTCCACCAAAGATGCTCATGTCTTAATTCCCAGAAATCGTGAATATGTCAGACTACATGGAAAAGGGGAATTAAAGTTACAGATGGAATTAGATTACTGTTCAGATGATTTTAACAGGTGAGCCCAAAATAATCATGAGGGTCCTTAAAAGTAGAAGAGGGAGGCAAAAGAATCAGAGTCAGATAAGGAGATATGAGGATAGAAGCAGTATCAGACTGGTACAATATGGGAAAGGAATTGAGTGGCTAATCCTGGCTTTGAAGTTGGAATTGATCCATGAGCCAAGGAATGTAGTGCCTCTGGAAGCTGAATCAGGTAAGGAAAATGTTCTTCCCTGTAACCTCCTGAAAGGAACTCAGCCCCGCAGGCAACTTGATTTTAGCCCAGTGAGATCCATGTCAGACATCTAAAGTCAGGAATCATAGGGGTGCCTGGGTGGCTTAGTTGGTTAAGCGTCTGACTTCAGCTCAGGTCATAATCTCACCATCAGTGAGTTCTAGCCCCGAGTTGGGCTCTGTGCTGACAGCTCAGAGCCTGGATCTCACCATCAGTGAGTCCTAGCCAGGAGTTGAACTCTGTGCTGTGTGACAGTTCAGAGCCTGGAGCCTGCTTCAGATTCTATGTCTACCTTTTTCTCTGCCCCTCCTCTCCCTAGACTGCCTGTCTCTGCCTCTCAAAAGTGAATAAACATTAAAAAAATTTACACTCTGGAATCATAACATATTAAATTTATGCTATGTAAACCATGAAATTTGTGGTAATTTGTTACAATGGTAATAGTAAACTAATACAATTGCCTTTGCTTTTTTGTCAAATATCACTGCCCATATTTCTATGGGTCTATTTCTGGGCTTTCTGTTCTTTTCAATTGATCTGTGTGCCTATTATTTCAACAATACCATATTGTCTTCATCACTACAGCTTGTTAGTAAGTACTGAAATCAAATTGTCTTCTTTTTGTTCTCTGTTGGCTTTTGCCTTTCCATATAAGCTTCAGAATAAATTAGTTAATACTATAAAATAGCTTGCTGAGATTTTGATTTGAAGTGTGTTGAAGATCAAGCTGGGAAGACAATACTGAATCTTCCAATCCATGAATGCAGAATATCTCTCCATTTATTTAGATATTTACTTACTTTCATCAGAGTTTTGTAACTTTCCACATGTAGATCCTGTGCATATTTTGTTAGACTTATATTTAAGCATTCTCTTTTGGGGGGGGGGCTATCATAATTTTTTTTTAATTTCAAATTCTGGGGCACTTGGATGGCTCAGTTAGTTAAGCATCCAACTCTTGATTTCAGCTCAGGTCATGATCTCACACTTCATGAGATCGAGCCCCACAACAGGCTCTGTGCTGACAGTGCAGAGCCTACTCAGGATTCTCTCTCTCTCTCTCTCTCTGCCCCTCCTCCACTTGCACATGCATGCATGCACTCTCTCTCTTTCTCAAAATAAACTTAAAAACATTTCAAATTCCAGTTGTTCATTGCTAGTATATAGTAAAACACTGACTTTTGTATATTAACCTATATCCTGAAACATTTGTATACTCAATAAGTCCATGAGTCTTTCATTTTGGAGGTTTTTGTCTTCTTTTTTTTGGCAAATTTTTGGGATTTTCTGCATATATATTCATTACTCTGCAAATAAAGACATTTTATTTCTTCCTTTCCAACTTGTATACTTTGTATTTATTTTTTTCATAGAATTAAACCAGCTAGGTCTTCCATTAAAATGTTAAATAAGAATGGTGAGAGAGAGGATGTCCTTGACCTATTCCCCGTATTAGGATTAAAGCATCTAGTTTATCACCATTAGGTAGAATGTTAACTGTAGGGTATTTTTGTAGATGTTCTTTATCAGTTGAAAAAATTCTCCTCTATTTCTAGTTTCCTGAGAGATATTATCATGCATGGGTGTTGGATTATCTTAAATGCTTTCTCTTTTCTTATTAAAATTTTTTTAATGTTTATTTCTGAGAGAGAGAGAGAGAGAGAGAGAGAGTGCAAGCTTAAGGAGCCTGAGTAGGGAGGGGCAGAGAGAGGTGGAGACACAGAATATGAAGCAGGGCTGACAGCTCAGAGTCTGACACAGGGCTTGAACTCAAGAACCGTGAGATCATGACCTGAGCCAAAGTTGTACGCTTAACTGACTGGGCCACCCAGGCGCCCTCCTCAAATGCTTTTTCTGATTCAGTTGGTATATCATATAATTTTGTTTGTCTTAGGCTGTTGATGTGCAGTACACTGATTGATTTTCAAATTTTAAACCAACCTTGCATAAGTGGAATAAATCCCACTTGATCATGATGTATGATTCTTTTTATACATAGTAAAGTTGATTTGCTAATATTTTATTGAGGATTTTTGCATCTATGTTCATGAGAGATATTGGTTCATAGTTTTCCTTTCTTGTACTATCTTTTTTTTTTTTTGAAGATTTCAGTGGAGAGTTTACTTTAGGAAGCCAAATGCAGCCAAAACAAACAGCTAACAAAACACATGCTTATGTTTGTTTCTATCCTAGTCTTGATTTTTAAAAATATATTTGCCAATAGGTTTCATGTAATATCAGGTATGTTTTATTGCTGCAAGAGGAGCAGCATCAATATTGTCATGAGGGGAATAAAATCTTTGAAAAAAATATTAAGATATTTCCAAAGAAAGCAGAATGTGTGTGTGTGTGTGTGTGTGTGTGTGTGTGTGTATATTTTCCCCTGCTTCTATTTTTGGAAGAGATTGGTAGAGAATTGGTAGAATTTCATCCTTAAATGTTTGGTGGGATTCACCAGTGAAACCATCTGGGCCTGGCACTTTTTTTTTTTTTAATAGATGTAGGCTTATTCAGATGATCTGTTTTTTGTGTGTAAATTTTGGTAGTTTGTGGTATTCAAGGAATTGGTCATTTTATCTAAGTCATCAAATTTGTGGGTGTAGAGTTGTTTATAGTATTCCTTTATTATCCTTTTAATGCCCAGAAGATCAGTATGATGACCCCTCTTTCATCTGATATTGACAATTTGTGTCTTCTTTCTTTTATCTTAATCTGGTTTAAAGGTTTATCAATTTTATTGATCTTTTCAAAGCACTAGCTTTTGATTTCATTTATTGTTTTACTCTTTAATCTCATTGATTTTTATTTATTTATTAAAAAATATTTTTAATGTTTATTTATTTCTGAGTCATAGAGAGACAGAGCATGAGTGGGGGAGGGGCAGAGAGAGAGGGAGACACAGAATCTGAAGCAGGCTCCAGGCTCTGAGCTGTCAGCACAGAACCCAACACGGGGCTCAAACTCACAAACCATGAGATCATGACCTAAGCCAAAGTCAGTCGCTCAACCGACTGAACCACCCAGGCGCCCCAATCTCATTGATCTTGCTTTATGCTTAAATTGCTATTCTTTTCTAATGTAGTAGATGTATGACTTTTTTCTAAACCAGCATCAACATTTAAAAATTTTATTTGGAGCATTCAGTATATTTACATTAATTTTAATTGCCTATATATGTAGACTTACTTATATTATCTTATATAGACATAAGACATATCTATGTGTCTTTAGGTAGATTTTTTTTTCTCATTTTATTTCCCCCTTACTAGTTTGGATTTTCATTTTCTATTTCTATTTTATAGTTCTTACTTTAGGAAGTTAAATAAATTTAATTTACCATATATAAAGTTTTATTGTCTAGAGTTGGTCAATATTTCTGTCCTTCTCCTGAACAATTGAATGATTTAGAGTGCTTGATTCTAGTCACCTCTCCATTGAAAATGCTATTCTTTTTGGGAATTTTAAGTCTACTTTGTTTTTATTGTTTATATACTTTTATATTGTTGCTTTTTTGTTTTATATAGTTGATTTTGATTTTAGATTTACTCAAATATTATTTTCATTTTAATTGCTTATTGTTTCTTTTTTTTTCTTTTTTTTTTTTTTTTTTTTTTGCCTAAAGGTGTATCTTTTAGAATATTAGTTAGTGAAGATGCATTGATGGTAAAAATCTATCAAAGGTTTTTTCTGCTTGTGGGTTTTTTTTTTTATTTGTTTGTTTGTTTCCCCTAGGAATTTTCTTCATTTTACTTCATTCTTGAATGATATTTTGCTGGCTACACTCCTTTGGGAGTGCAGGTTGGCAACTGTTTTCTTTCAGTCCAGCAAAGATATTTTCCTACCTTCTGTCTTCCATTTTTGCTGGTAAGGAATCAGATGTCAGTCTAATCAGGGGTCAACAAACTATAGCCTGCCTGCCAAATATGAATTACAACTGTTTTATTGGAACACAACTATTCTTATTCATTTACAAATTTTGTAGCTGCTTTTACTACAATGACAGAACTGAGTATTTGCAACAGAGACCACATAGCCTTCAAACCCTAAAGTAATTACCATCTGTTTCTTTACAGAAAGAGTTTTCCTGATCCCTGGTCTATTATTGCTTTTGTTAATGTAAACAGGCTCTTAAGATGATATCTTTGCAGTTTACTGCTCTGTAATTTCAACACGATTTGTCTAGGTCTAGACTTTTCTTTTTATGTTTGCAGTTTTGGGGGCTTCTTGAAGGTGTGGATTATTGGTAGTTACTCATTCTGGAAAATTTTCAAAATATTTTTTAATTTATATTATGCTCTTTTATTTTTATTTTTTCTATATGTAGATTTTATCTATTTATTTTTTTATAGTTAGCGTACAGTGTTATATTGGCTTCAGATGTACAAAATAGTGATTCAAAATCCCATACATCACCCAGTACTTATCATGAGAAAATTTCAAATCTTGACCTGCTACCTGATGAAGTTTTGGGATCATGGTAGGGTTCAGAGCTGATGGTCAAGAAAGGATTCTTGAAGATATCTTTGGTGTAAAAAGGTCATTTTATTAAAGCAGGGGGACAGGACCCATGGGCAGAAAGAGCAGCACTGAAGTTGTGAGGAATGACTGGTTATGTACTATGTACTATGGACTTGGGGGGAGGTAAAGTCAAAAGAGAAGTTTCTGAAGAGATTTTCATATGCTAAAGACCCAACAGATTACTGGAGGCCTAGCTATTATCAAGCTAAGGTTGTTTTTCTCTCTAGTAAAGCATTAACATCAAGATGGTAGGGAGTTCCTGGACTTTAGGCTATTGATAGGATTTCTTTTTTCTTGTAAACTCATGGAGACTCATCAGTTTAATCTTTCCTGATTTTGGGTAGCTGGGAGTGTCCAAGGAATATCATACATATCCCACCTGGGGGGAGGGGTGTGTGCTAGCTTGTACTTTGCCCTTGGCCTCCCTTATGCCTCATCACTACCTTCTCCCTCTTTTCTCCTTTTTAAAAAAGAAACTGTCTCACTCTTTGCTCCATATCTCTAGTATCACTTTTGTATATTTTTCCATCTCTTTGTCTCTTAATCTACATTCCAAATAATTTCCCAATAACCTTCCAGTTCACGTACTATTCCTCTTTCTGCTATGCAGTTTATATAATCCACTGAATTTTTAATTTAATTATTCTAATTTTCATTTCTAGAGGTTCTACATGGTTTATCCCCAAAAAATACTTGTTCTCTTTTTATATCTTATTTTTCCCTACTCATTTTTCTCAAACTGTTCTCTTATTTCTGAAATATATTAAATATAGTTCTTTTATAATCTGTAGTTGATAATTCATATATCTTCATTCTTTACATCTTTTTCTCCTATTTATTATCTTATGTAGAACATTATCAGAATTCTTTAATTCCAATTTTTAGTTCCAAAAAGCATATGCATTTACTAGTGTCATGTTGTGGGGAGCACAACTAGACCAGAACTACTTGAAACCAAAGTATTATCCATTTAAAGATTCTTAGAGAACCTCACCAATGTAAATTGACATACAAACCCTGAGGGGATGCATTTCAAGGTAGAATTGTTTTGTTTTTTTTTCCCTTTTCATTAAACACAGTAGTTTAAGGCAGGCAATTTTCCTTGCATTCTGAGAGGGGTTGGTGTTGGGGTGGGGTATTCAGAGAAGGCAGAATTGGGTTTGTTTCTAACTTGTCCCTAGGAGAACACTTCTGGGATCCCAACTTCACCAGGTCACCAGTGTTTTTATTTGCCTTATAATCATCTTATCAATGCATTTAAGGAAGTAGAAAAAAAGTATTCAACATTATAGTTGTTTTCAGCAGAAGGGTAAGGTAAATACCTAGTCTGCAATAATGATAGAAAAGGAAGTCTAAATCCCCTCATTTAAATATCAGCATTTTCAGGTCAAAGGAAGGTAAGAGACTGAGGTCACACAATTCTGGTTGCCCTAATAAAGAATTTATTTTTGAATGTTCCTTAAAAGAACAAAAATATGGTCTTAAGAAAATTCTTTTTAAGGAATTTAGAATTAAGAAAATAATAATTACTGGGATTGAAGTAAATATCCATCAATATTCCATAGGATAGGTCCATTATTAAATAGTCTAATAAGTGCATTTCGAGTCACAGAAAATTGTCATTTGATTAAAGATTTTAATCAGATTTGAGGTCATTTCCATCTCAAATCAGTGTGCCTTACACAAATGTCTTTATTTCATTTAAAATTTTCCCAACTGCCCTACTTCCTAAACACCAAGGGAATCACCAGCTGCTATCCTGGTATTTAAGCCCAAATCTCTGGCATTATCTTTACTTTCAAATCTTTCTTCTTTCACATATACTCATTTATCAACTTTAGCAGCTTCCTTTGCTCTGTCAGTCCCTTGTTAGGGTCTGGCTACTTCCTGATTAGAATATTGTCAGTTTCATTCTGGCTTTCTAGTATCCCACATCTACCTATAAAATCTCCAACCTTATTTAAAAGCATACATAAATGACACACTCACTACACGCACGATTAGTCTATATGTTTTGTTGAGGCATCTTTCTATATAAATAGGGGGTCTAGACAGTGGTTCTTCTAGGTGATGAATGTTCTAAAATTGGGAAATGGAGAGTAAAAGGGGTTTTAGTTTTCGATGTGATATTTTGATTTTTACAAAGCAGTGTACCTTAAACTACTTTGTTAATATAAATAAAAATAAAGAAAATACTTGTGCTTACAATCGCAGCAGTGTCTCTACGCTTCAGCCCTTTGTGGCAGCTCTTTCCCCTCCTACACATTTTGGCTTTGTCACTCCATTCCTGTTTAACATATATAGCCCTTGAATTCCATGGCACGGTTCATACATAGGTCAGGACATTCCCTCTTATTATTATTTTTTTCACACCTTCTATTCTCTGGCTCCAAGCAGAGAAAAATAAATACAAGGTGCATTCTTTCTACTCACCTGCCAGGGTGGGAGTTGAAATAAATTCCTTAACACAGGTTTCTGAATATTCTCCTTTCAGAAATAATTTTCCAATTGTTGCCTCGAATGTTTCTACATGCCTGACCTTCCTGTTCTCTATACTTAGTGAATGTTTTCCACCCTGCACCTCCTCCTCTACCTGGTCTGGAGTCGTAGAATTTCCAATTCTTAATCTTCACTTATGACCTCTAAACTCAAATCCTGACTACACTGGTAGTAGTCTCTGTTTAACTGCATCCACTTTTAAACAACTACTAGAGTCAATGAATTATCTAGAATGAAGTTCAGAAAGACATAGAAACAGAAAAATATCAAAATTGGATTAAGAGAGAGAGAAAACAGAGTGATGAAATTCAACACATAGAGTCACAAAAGAAGGTAATAGAGACAACTGGGAAGACAAAACATTTGAAGAGATAGGGAATGTAAAAAACATGGATCCTCATACTCAAGAAACACAGCAAACACCCAAAAAGGTTAAAAAAATTTTTAGATGTATTACAGTGAAACTGACGAAAACCACAGACAGAAAGTTTAAATGTAGCCAGAGAGAAATGACAGAATACCTAATGAAAGAGAATCAAATAGTCAGATACCTGATTTTTTTAATAAGACAGTGGAATATCTTCAAAGTGCTGGGAAAAAAATAACTGTCAACCTTGAATTGTATACTCAGTGGAACTTTTTCAAAGACAAAGACAAAATAAAGGCAAACAAACAAACAAAAAAAACCCAGAGTGTTCCATAAACAGACCCTCCGTGAACTACCTTCTGCGGCTCACTTTAGGAAGAAGGAAAACAACCCCAGAAAGATGGTCTGAGATTCAGAAAGAATCATTAGCAGTAAGAAGTATTACTTTCCAGGTAAAGTTGAACAAGCTCTAATTATATAGAGCAATAATAATACTGTACTAGTTTCCTGTTTCTACCATAGAAAATTTCCCCAAATATAATGCCTTTAAAAACACAAATGTATCATCTTAGAGTTCTGTAAGTTAGAAGTCTGACACAGATCTCACTGGGCTAAAGTCTTGGTGTCGGCCAGGCTGCCTTCCTCTCCACTGGCTCTAAGGGGAGAATTTGTTTCCTTGCCATTCACATCTTTAGAGGCCACCCATATCCTTTGGCTTTTGTCCCCCTTCATTTTCAAAGTATCTTTCTGAGCATCCTCTAGGTATAGTCACATCTACCTCTGACCACAGCCAGTAAGGTTACTCTGCTTTTAAGGACTTATGTGATTAGATCAGACCCAGGATCTCCAGATTAATATCCCCATTTCAAGATTCTTAACCTTAATCACATCTACAAAGTTCATTTTTTCATGTAAGTTAACATATTTGTAGATTTGGAGAATTAGGATGTTTGACCTTTGAGAAGTGAGGGTATTATTCTGTCTACCACAAATGCTGTCTAATATTTGGAGTTCATGCTTTTCTGGATAGACTTGTAAACCCATATTGAGAAATACCAAGTACTAAACTAATGGATAAGAAGCCTAAATATTATGAAGATATAGGTTCTCCCCTAGTTTATCTATTGTTTAAAAGAAATTCCAGCAAATATCTCATAAAGTTTTTCATAAATTTATGAGGCTGATTCTGAACTATATATGGAACAGTGAAGATCCAAGAAAAACATAGAAATCCTAAAGCTATAGAGATTAAAGCCATGCAATACTAGTTCAGGGATAGATGCCTGGAATAAAATAGAACCCCCAGGCACATTTCCACACATATTTGGAAATTTGACATATGACAGATGGGGCAATGTATGTCAATGAGGAAATGGTAGACTTTTTCAAATACATGGAGCTTGGACTACTATTTATTCAAATGGAGGCAATGAATTACAGCCTTCCTTCTAATCACACAAAACATTAATTCCGGGGCGCCTGGGTGGCACAGTCGGTTAAGCGTCCGACTTCAGCCAGGTCACGATCTCCCAGTACGTGAGTTCGAGCCCCGCGTCAGGCTCTGGGCTGATGGCTCAGAGCCTGGAGCCTGTTTCCAATTCTGTGTCTCCCTCTCTCTCTGCCCCTCCCCCGTTCATGCTCTGTCTCTCTCTGTCCCAAAAATAAATAAACGTTGAAAAAAAAATTAAAAAAAAAAACAAACATTAATTCCTAGTTTTTATTAGTTGGGTATGCTATCTTCCTTAACTCCTCAGATTACAATGGATTAACCCTGAAGAGGTTACTTACTGGTATCACGTTCCAATGCCTATGTGTCGGGGAGAGATGTACTGATGCCCTGATGCTTATTATTACTCACAGACCCAGTATCCTCCCAGCTGATGGCTCTGCCATTTCTTTGGTTTAGTTCTTCTCTGATTCTTCTGTGTCTGGCTGGCAGATAGGGAATGAAAGTGAGCATGGCAGACTATACAGGAAATTTTAGGGCTCAAAATATATTCTCGTGGCTCCACCAAACTATAAAACTGGCTGGAAATGTAGTCTTTCTAAATGTCAAACAGGAAAATGAAATGTATCTCTACTACATAAGTGAATTAAATAATTCAATGTGAAAGGCAACGCTAAAACTTACTGGAAAAATATAGAATTTTTTTAAGCGCTCAAAGTAGGTAATATTATCTTAAATAAGACAAATAAGTACACGCCATAAAGGAAAGATTGATACCTTTTAAGCATATTAAAATTAAGAACTTTTGTTATGTAGCATAAAGAAACTTAAGTGATTAGCCACAAATTGGAAGAAGTATTTGCTGCACATAACAGACAAGGACATAGTTTCTAGAATATATAAACAAGTACTAAAAATTATTTAAAATAGGAAAGGGAAAAATCCAGTAATAGAAAAAAAACGACAAATATGATTTCAAGTAAGATGAAAAACAAACATGAAAAATGTTCAACCCTTTCCACTATTAGGAAAATACAAACTAAACCTCAATGTGGCTTTAACTTCACACCTGCTAGGCTGGCAAAAATGTAAGAATCTGACAATGTTAACAACCAGCAAGGTTGTGGAGAAAATGGAACTTTATATACTGATGGTATGTATGTTGGTGCAATTACTTTGGAAAATAATATAGAATTAACTTATAGAGTGGAACCAAATCTAGCAATAATATGGACAAAAGTAAGTCACTCACATGGTGTCAGTAGTGATGTGTTCAACTGTGTTCAAAATAGAATTAGTTACTATAATGGGAAAACCACAATAGTAAACAATCCAAATGTCTATTGAATGGATAAGGTGGGGGTACAGCCATAGAATTCACAACAGTGAAAATGAATTAACTACAACCACACACACACACGCACGCACGCGCGCGCACACACACACACACACACTTACAGAACATGGATTCATTTCACAAACATAAGGTTGAGTGGAAAAAAGAAATCATGGAATATATGCAATTTGATTTTACCTATATGAAGTACAAAAACAAGCAAAACTAAATAGATTGTGTCAGGATACATATACATCAGGCCAAACTATGAGGAAAAGCAAGGAAATGAGCAAAACAAAATACAAACCTGTAGCTTTGTCTGGGCATGATGGAAATCAGAAAGAGAAAGAGGAGATTTTAAAGCTACTGATAATGTTCTTTCTTAAACTGGGTGGTGAGAACATGGGTATTCATTTTATTATTCTTCCTTAAAATTTCTTCATTATATTTGTATAAAATATTTCATAATAAAAGATGAAAAAAGAACTTATTCAGTAAATATTTTCTGATACACTGAAAATGCTTTTTAAAAAGCATAGCACACTACCTAGCACAGAATAAATGTGAGCTGTGTGTTAGGAATTTATTTTTGTTGTGCTTGTGTCTTCCTTAAGTCTTCATTTTTGCCTCTCATTCATCTTCTTTCCCTTGGCTGTGTTCTCCTTCATTCCTGCCACCACTTGGTATTTATTGTCATACCCTTCTGATGGGAACTGGTAACATCTCAGGCCCAGGGATCCTGAGACAAAGGAATTTGGATCTGGGACAGATTTCATCAAGTATGTGCCATAGGAAGAGGTGAAGCTACAAAAGAGGATGTAAGTCTATGTTCTGAAAGTGATTGGCTTTTTACTGTAATAAACTGCAGGATGCAAAGTAAGCTTGATGGGAAATGTTTTGTAAAAGTATGGGACTATAAGGATAGAAAGAAATAAAGGAACAGAGCCAAATAAGATTACAGATTCTATATAATTTGTTGTATTAAAATAAATTTGTATTATGGTTATGTTAATAAAGTAGTATATAGAAATCTATGTATTCCATAATTGGGATCTCTCTGAATGTGAGAAAGATAATAAGGAAGTAATTTAGTACAATAAAGTATCACTATGCAAAATTTGTTTCCTCAAAAGTCTTTGTTGAGTTGTAAACAATGGAATTTCCTTACCAGTAGATGCAGATTTTCACTGAGAACTCAGAGTAAGAAAAACATACCAAACTCAGGATTCTGATCTACAAAGGCTCACTACTTAGTTCCTTTAGGTGGGGATGGGAATGTTGTAATAGCTCTCAAAGGTAGAATACCACTAAGTACTAAAGCCAAATGATAGGATATAACAATCTGAGAAAAAAAGCCATCTAGAGATTATATATTTATATACACACATATGTCTGCACATAAATACGCATATGCATATGTGTATATAATTTTTAGAGGAATTTGAGTTCACAATTGTGGAAGCTAATTGGATAGTTGTAAGGTTGTTGCCTTTGAAACTGATGCTGGAATTGGAAGTCCACTGGGAAGGCAGAGTCAGGAAGAAAGGATGAAAAGTGGAAAAGTACAAGAATAAGCTGGAACCTACAAGCACAAGTTGGCAGTTTCCTGTTGCTCTGATGTTGATGATATGAGTGTCTATAGGAGAAGCTGGCATTCTTTATCACCTGGCTCAAGAGTTAGAGAAGCTAAAGAAGAATCCAAGAGAAGGTGGAACAGTTGCAGGTCTGGCTACTGCCCCATGCCATTGTAAGCCCAGAGACTAGCAACAACACATGTGAACATTTATAACAATGGCTGCTGCCTGGCTTCTACCCTCCAAATCTTGCACAAGAACTTGTATTTCCAACTGGCAACACAGTGGGAAGGGAATTCTGGGAAATGTAGTTCACTCCAATCAAATTGACACATTACAAAGCCACCACAGTCTACTATTTGCTATCCTGGAACTCAGACATATCTTCTCAAACTATACTTACTTTCCAAATAAAAACAATAATGAAATTATGCCTAACATGATACACCTATTTGTGCATACAACAGCAACATGGTTCACCCTTTCCCCAGAAGACAATACAAAATTCCTGTTTTTGTGGAAAATGTTCATTCTTTTTCTAGTCCGGTTGGAAAACTATGGCCTATGTGCTAAATTTATCTCTCAACTTGATTTTGTACAGCCTGTGAGCAAAAACTTTTAAAAATATTTTTTAGAAAATATTTTTATAGTGGGGTGCCTGGGTGGCCCACTCAGTTGAGGCTTGCTTCTTGATTTCAGTTCAGGTCATGATCCCAGGGTCATGGCATTGAGCCCTGCATCAGACTCCACACTGAGCATGGAGCCTGCTTAAGATTCTCTCTCTCTCTCTCTCTCTCTCTCTCTCTCTCTCTCTCTCTCTCTCTTTCTCTCTCTTCCTTTCTCCCCCTCTCCCTGTCTCCTCTACTCATTCTCTCCTCTCTCTCAAATTAAAAAAAATACAGTAATTTTATAATATAATGCTAAAATAACATAAATACAATATAAAATAACATCATTTATATATTTTATAATATTTTTTTAAAAAGAGTGTTTTTTAAAAAAAGATGCAGCAGAGACTATATATGACCTACAAAGCCCAGAAAAGTCTAAATATTTACTATCTGGTCCTTTATTAAAAAATTTTTAGCTAGCCTAGCTAATTCATGCTCCTCCTTTGTTATGCTATAACTTCAATACTGAGATATCAAGTAAACTACTATTAACACATCTTATGTAGATGGTGAGATAAAAGAAGGGAAGTAAAAAAAATATTTGGTTAAAAATATATACAAACATTCATATCAAAATATGCAAGAAATATTCATAACTGTTATAATTCTCATTTCCACAACTGGGCACTTGGTCATTGTCAGTATTTATAAACATTTTCTTTCTCAACCTAGTCCATAATCCTTTTTTCTCAGTACACAGCTCACCTAAACATATTTTTCTCTCTGATGCTGTGAGCCAAACCTTTATCTTGAAAGGTGCAGGCTTCTGGTTAAAAGGTGCTACCTAAATTATATTGTGATATTTTTCCATTTATTTTAATCATAGAACATAGGAATTCCTACAGAAGTTCTGCATTCCAGACATATTCCTCCTTATTTCCATTGTGTATGGCATCCCAATTTCCACTGATAGGATCTATTACTCCAACCTGTTGCCTCTTTGCCTGTCAATTCACAAGAATGCAAACTCAAAGTGGCAGTCTCAACTTCCCATTCAATGGAATCATTATTGTGTCCCCTGTTGAAACTATCCTCTCTCTGAAAGTAAGACTTCTAGATCAGCAAAACCTAAACCTGTAGAAACAGGGAGCAAAACTTTTGCTATAAGATCACTAGGGGCAATAGTGAGAGAAGCCACTCTCATTTCCACCTCTTGATTCCTAGCCCTGTGAATTCTTGCTATGAGAGAAATGGGATCATATTCTGGACATTTCACCACATCCTGGAGGATATTCCTTCAAATCCACAAGGTGTTACCACCCACTGACACTGTAACTGAGTTTCAAAAGGCTCTTCCATCATTCTATCAAGCCAGATGCATTAGGATGATGGAAATATGGTAAGACCAATGAATTCCATCAGCATGGTTTCATTCTGATATTTTGTTTGCTGTGAAGTCACTTCCTTAATTAGAAGAGATGCTATGTGTAATCTCATGCATGTAGTGAAGGCATTTTGGTGGTTTTACCTAAATATGTGCAGGTAGGGGAGGTAAGTCCATTTCCAGAGTAGCTGTCTATTCTGCTGTTAGGAATAAGTGTTGCCCCTTCCATTATGGAAGCAGTCTAACATGATCAACTTTATGCCAGCTAGCTGATTAATCCCCCCAGGAGGTGCCATATCAGGGTTTCTATGTTGGTCTTTGCTGTTGGTTGACCAGATACTCTCAAATATCTGTAGCCTAATTGGCCTGATGATTGAAAGCCCTTGTTGAACTCATATAAAATCTTCATCTTTGCTGCTTTGTTCATGAATCTATTGGGCAATGGCAGGATGGCTGGGGAAAGAGGCTAATCGATATCCATTTTTTATGGGCATCTTATCCACCTGATTACTAAAATCCTCTCTAGTGAAGTCACCTTTTGGTGAGCATCCACATGGATGTAAATATCTTCACACTCCATGCCCATTTGGAGAGGTCTGTTCACATTCCTCTTCCCCAGACCTCATCCTCACCAATTTTCTAATCACGCTCTCTCCAAGTCCCTGGTTATCCAGCCAAACCAATAGCCATGGCCCATGAGTCAAAGCATTTCCATACCTTTGGCTGTCTCTTTCCAGGCAAAATGTACAACCAGGTATACTTCTCTGCCACTTAAAGGACTTCCCTTTACCACTGTACTTGAGACCCATCCCAGAGTGAAGCAAGGGCACTGCAGCCATTCACTTCTGTGTATTGTTGTAATATCACACAAAATCAGTGGGATGTAAACCAAGCCAGGTTTTTTTTTCTTCCTTAGTCAACTGGTTATGGAGAAATCTTTATGAGTTTGTAGGTATGGAATAAGAAGGAAGGAGAGCCTAAGAAAGAAGCTACAGTCTTTTATAACCTAATCTTGGAAATAACACACTATCACTTTTGAGAAAGTCTATCAGTCACACAAACCAACCCTGGAATGATATGGGAGAGGACTACTCAAGAGTATGAATACTGACAGGCAGGGATCATTGAGATCTGTCTTGGAGGCTGGCTACCAAACAAAAATAAAGCAAATTTAGGGAATGTGGCCTACAGTCATTTATTGGAATATCAGTCGTGAGAGATCCCAAACTGTAGCTGACTAAGTTTTAAAATGCAGAGGCTTTGGGAACAATCTGTGGAGTTGAATCATTTGGAATAAATGGTTTAAATTTTTTTTGTTAAGTTTTATTTATTTATATTCAGAGACAGAGAGCGTGAGTGAAGGAGGGTGGGGCAGAGAGAGAAAATCCCAAGCAGGCTCTGAGCTGTCAATGCAGAGCAAGACTCGGAACTCACAAACTGTGAGATCATGTCCTGCGCTGAAATTAAGAGTTGAACGTTTAACCGACTGAGTTACCCAGGCACTCTGGAATAAATGATTTTTTTTAAAAACTTGGATTTGGGTGTTGTGTATTCCATACTGATTTCTTAATATGAAGTTTATGTTCTCATCCCCTTTGAACGCTAGGACTCACTGTTGATGTCTATCTTCATATCCTTTCACAGATTGCCAGCACATGATGATGAGCTTCTTCAAGAAGCAATCCCTAGCTTAGTTGGAATGAAAATATTTTAACATTGTTGGTTGACTTTAAACTATTCACATTTCTAACCACACTCCCAGCAAACTTAATATTAAAAGGGCTTAATGAAGCATACTTCCAAATTTAAATAAGTTAATTTTGTTTTGGAAGAGTCTTTACATTTCTTAAAATAGCTAGAAACACCCTATATCAAATTCAGTTTTGGAAATTAATGCACAAGGTCAAGAATTGGATATATTGTTTATCCATCCATCCACCCATCCATCCTTTAAGTAATACTAATGCTTGGTTTTATATTAATATTTCATGGGATTCCATATAGTGATTCCATGTAGTTCTGCTAAGTGCCTGGACTAGAATGATGGTAGTGGAGTAGAAAGAAACAAACAGATGCTAGAGATATTTTAAAATGTTTCTTAAGTTTATTTTGAGAGAGAGACGGAGCACAATCAGGGGAAGGGCAGAGAGAGAGAGGGAGAGAGAGAAACCCAAGCAGGCTCCTCACCACCAGTGCAGAGCCTAACATGGGGGACTCGAACTCACAAACCGTGAGATCATGGCCTATGCCAAAATCAAGAGTAGATGCTTAACCAACTGAGCCACCCAGGTGCCCCTAGAGATATTTTAAAAGGTAAGAGGGAAAGAAGATTTAGCAGATAAAGAAGATAGAGATGATGAAGAAGATAAAGTGACTCACATGTATTGAGAAAAAGAGGGTAGTCTTGCCAATGACAGAAGCAAGGAAATTGAAAGGGAAGCAGGGACATGGCATGCAGGGTGTGGGATGTGATGAGTTTGAGATAATGAGAGGTCACTCACGTAGAAGTTAAAATGTAAGAATGAAACCTATGTAAAAGATTGGAATTATGAAGATTGTTTTCATATAATTCTGCAAATATTTGCCAAGCATCTGTGACAATAAGCATTATAAAATTATGAAGATAAAAATGGACTGAAGGAAGAAAACTAACATTTATCAGGCATCCTAAAACATGACAGGCAGCTTATTAGAAACATGTTTTGTTACTCCCCATTTTTAGGATGCTTTGGATTTTTTCAGAGTGATTAAACTGTTTCTGCCATGTCAAAATCTGTGTTATTTCAACGACACCAGTCTGCCTCACTCTTTTCTCAGTTTGCTTACACTCTTATAATGAAAAGGAATGCATATGTTAAAATACCTTTAATATAAAAGTGCATGTGTCAAAATTCTAATAAAGGAGCATAAAGTGAGGACCATCAGAATCTGGATGAGAAACATAAACTCTATTGGCTCAGGTTGTTCAGGGAAACTTCAGTGGAAGAGGTAGCATTGGAATTTACTTTACAATGATGGGAAATAACTTGAAACAGAGATGGGAAAGAGTGTTCCAATTTTAAGAAGAAGAAATAACAAATATAAAGCAAATAGGAAAGCTAGGAAGTTTAGAGCTTTGTGATTCATGCAGCTGGCTGAAGGTTAGACTATTTGGGAGACATGGTTAGAAATAATAAGGTATCAATTGTTGTTAAGTGAGGGCTTTGAATAACAACCTAAATCTGTAAGCTATTCAGAAAGCAAAGGGAAGATATAAGAGGCTATTGAGTGGGAAATGATGTGATTAGTGCTATGTTTTAGGAAAATTTTCCTACCTGCTGGCCAAAACAATTAGTTCAGGATGGTTGAATGAAATGCAGCCACTAGACATACTCGCCATTGTTTTATTCTAGAATTGTTGGAGAAAAAAGAATCTCTGTTTTCTCGGGATGTGAAATTGGAAGGTGTGAGCCCAAAGATGCTGGGAGCTACCATTGATTGATTGATTCATTCATTCATTCATTCATTCATCCATTCATTCAATATATAATGAACATTTGCTCTGTGTCAAGGACTTGTCTGGGTTCTGGAGATAAAGTAATGAACAAGGTAGAGTCAGTCCTTTCTTTTGTGGTGTTTACATCCTAGTTGAAGAGAAAAATAAATACAAAAATAAAATAAGAAATAAGAAAATTTCAGATAATAAGTTCCATTAAAAAACTAGAACTGGATAGCAAAATAAAGAGTGACTGAGAGTTTCTCAGATTAAGATCAGAAGATCAGGTTGAATGTTACTTTAGATAAGGTGATCAAGCTATGTGACTTGTGGGAGGAGACTTTTGAGTTAAAATTTAAGTGATGCAAAGGAAGAATAGTTGTTCTGGGCAGAGAAAGCAGCCTGGGCGAAACTTCCAATTTGGTCACCTTTGGCCTGTTTGAAATGCAGAATGCAGATAAGTGGAATAGGAGCAAGTCAATGATGGCAAAAATGATAGGAGAGGAGGAATTACCAGTTCATATTTTTGTGTTTTAAAACGTTTTATAACATGTGATGGCTCATTTTACGTGTCAGCTTGGCTTGGCTGAAGGGTGTACAGATATTTGGTTAAAAATTATTCTGGGTACTGTGAAGATGTTTCTGGATGACATTAACATTTGAATCAGTAGAATGAGTAAAGCAGATTGCACTCCCTAAAGTGGGTGGGCTTCATCCAATAGAAGAGATTGGATAGCCTGAATAGCCTGATAGACAGCCTGAATAGAACAAAATGGAGGAGCAGAAGAAAATGTGCTCTTTCTGCCTGTCTTAGAGCTCAGTCATTAGTCTTCTGCCTTCAAAGTGAGATTCAGACTTGAACTTATAACCATCTACTTTTCTGTTTCTTAAGCCTTCAGCCTTCGACTGGAACTATATCATCAGCTTTTCTGGGTCTCTAGCTTGTTGACTACAGATTTTGGGACTTTACCTCCATAACAGCATAAGCCAATTTCTTATAATAAACATGCATACATATATATACACACCTATATATGTATATACATATGAAACATATGTACATATAACACGCATTTTATATATACATATGTGTGTATATGTGAATATGAACGTGAATATAAATATAAATTTCCTAGTGGTTCTGTTTCATTTCTCTGGAGAATCCTAACTAATGTGGACACTCATGAATTACTCCCATATTTTAAAAAATGTGATATTTCAAAAATAAAAAATGGAAAGACATTGAAAAACTGTTGGCCAAATTACTTGGGCAAGTAATCCGATTGCAGTTTCCTTACTGTCAAATGACAGTAATAATAGTTCCTACATCATGGCGTATTGTGAGGATTAAACAATAATTTATTTAGAACCAAGATTGATATAGTAGTGCCAGTTATCAGTTGTTGTTGCCAAAGAAGAGAATTAGTAACTAAGTCTGGTTCTTTCCTGAGAGGAAGGAGAGCAGGCAAAAGAAGCCAAGAAAGAGTGGAAAGAGGAAGCATGAAATTTAGGAAATAAGAGTACTACAAAATCTAGGTAAGAGAAAATACTAAAGAGGGAATGGTCACACATTGTAAATGCTGCTGAGAAAGCCATACAGAAGAATATACAACTAACTTCTCCTCTATTTGTATTCAACAGTCATTATCCCAATGGCAGACACTTATGAGCTCACTTTTCTATGCTGTCTTGTTCTTCCATACGTTTTAAGTCATATTCTTTTATATGACATCCGTACATCATTTTTCTCTGTGTATGATCTCCTCAAGCAGACTCTGCATTCTTCAAAGCTAAAACCAGATTTTTCCCAAATGATAAATTTTTAGTTTGTATTCTCCTACTTCATTTTGAACACACACACACACACACACACACACACACACACACACACACACTCTTAGATGGATACATGAGATCATCAACAAAAACTTGACCTACAAATATCAATAAAGACAGGGTGCAAATTTTTAAAAAATTAGTTTCAGGGGCACCTGGGTGGCTCAGTCGGTTGAGGATCCAACTCTTGATTTTGGCTCAGGTCATGATCTCATGGTTCATGGGAACAAGCCCTGCATCAGGCTCTGCGCTGACAGCACGGAGCCTGCTTGGGAAACTTTGTATCCCTCTCTGCCTCTCCTTCTCTCTCTCTCTCTCTCTCTCCCTCTCTCTCTCTCTCAAAAGAAGTAAATAAAATAAAAAGTTTTAAACATAGTCTATCGTTCAAAAAAATTTTTAGCAAATGCTTTTATACAGGAGCATTGGAGCTTATATGCTTCTGTCAGGAGATTTGCTTGGATAAATTTTAAATTGTATCCTTATCACAAAATAATAAAACCAATACTATCTCTTTTGTATATATGTGAGTTGTTCTCTAAATCTAGCAGTAGGATCTCTTACAGATATTGCCTTAATGGAGATTTTAAACAAATAATTTTCATTGTCTACTTCTATTAACTAATTCAGTAAGTGAAACAAAATGTTTCCCATTCTTTCTTCCTTTTTTTTCCTGCTTTATTCAGTTACTTTAGTAATTTCTACCCAGATGAGTAGAAATAAGTGAGGCTCTTTTATCTTGAAATAGATCATTTTTATGGTTGCAGACATTATCAAAGTTTTATAAAAGTTTGGCTTATAGCCCATCATATCTATAATGAGCATTTTCTTTTTTAAATCCCAAAAAGCAACATTTAAATTTTATATGATAAAGTAAATCATCCCCATTACAATGCCTTCCTTGTTTGCTTAAAGAAATTCAGAAATAAACTTTCATAGTGAAAAATCCCAGAGAGTCTTTAAAAATATTGTAATATAGATTTGTGCATAATGAGTATAGAAAATAAGTGATAAGTGATGAAAATAAATCTTCATTGTGCTATTATAAAGTGAGAGATTGTACATCTTGAAGCCTTCATCTTGGCCTTAATTTGGAAAGACTCACTTTCAGTTGATGACTCTGCTTCTAATTTCTCTGAGAAAATAGAAGCAATTCACATGCGTCTACCACCAAAACAGCAAACTTACCTACATCTAAAGCCATGCTTGTATCCTGGTTTTCCTGCTGTTACTAGAGATGAACTGTAATACAAGTCCTACCTCCTGTCCAACTAAGGCCACTACCTCAGTGGATCCTGTTCCCTCAGACCTACTCACCTACCTCTGCAATTGTCCCCTCTGTCTCCTGTGTCATCAATTTTTCCCTCTTTACTAGTCATCAAAAAAGTGATTTTTTGAATCCAACTGTCATTCCATCTACTGCTCTCTTTCACAGCCTCCTTTCTTAGCACAGTTTCACCTCATGAAACTCATTTATCCTCTGTCCAATAACTTTTTTCTCCATTCCCTTGTGAACCTACCATAGTCAGGTTTTTGTCTTACTAGTCTTGTCACCAGCTCTTGTCAAAGTCATAAAAGACTTTCACGTTGTCATATCCAATGGTTAATTCCTATCCTCATTTATTTGATCTACCAGCATCACAGATATAGAGCATTTTTCTTGAAATACTTAGTCACATGAGACTCAGAAAATGGTGCTTTGGTATATTTTCCTACCTGACAAGGCACTCCTGGGTTCCCTTTGCTGGGCCTCTTTATTTGTCTGATATTGAAACTTTGACATTACTCAGCCGAAGTCACATTCTCTATGTGATCCAGCCTCATTGTTTTTGTTATCATCTATCACTGATGACTTCCAAACTGGTATTTCCAGTCCATGCCTCTTCCCTGAGCTGTAGATTTGTATTATTGACCTGCTTATTCAACATCTCCATTTGTGGGTGCAACAGCTACCTTAAGATTAATCAAAAACCAAATTTTGATTACTCTTAAAACTTCTGCTTCTTTAATTTTGCCTCAACAAAGGGGTACCTTAATCTTAATAACACATCCCATCTATGAAAGATGTACCTTAAGAAATATGTCCAGGGGCACCTGGGTGGCTCAGTTGGTTAAGCATCAGGCTTCAGCTCAGGTCGTGATCTCATGATTTGTGGGTTCAAGCCCCATGTCGGGCTCTGTGCTGACAGCTTGGAGCCAGGAGCCTGCTTTGGATTCTGTGTCTCCCACTCTCTCTCAGCCCCTCCCTTGCTTGCACTGTCTCTCTCTCACAAAAACAAATAAAACATTTAAAAAAAAAACACCTTGTTTTTAAAGAAATATGTCCAGAATCTAATTGCATCTCATCTTCCTCCAATACAGCCATCGTGGTTAGTATAAGACACTATTAACTCTGTTTCCCTTGATCTGGTTTTTTTTTTTTCCCCTTTGGAATACTTAACCTGATTCATGGGTTTAATTGTCCCCCCAAAAGACATTTTGAAGTCCTAACTCCCAGTATCTTAGATGTGACCTTAATTAAAAATTGTTATTGAGGGGCGCCTGGGTGGCGCAGTCGGTTAAGCGTCCGACTTCAGCCAGGTCACGATCTCGCGGTCCGTGAGTTCGAGCCCCGCGTCGGGCTCTGGGCTGATGGCTCAGAGCCTGGAGCCTGTTTCCCATTCTGTGTCTCCCTCTCTCTCTGCGCCTCCCCCGTTCATGCTCTGTCTCTCTCTGTCCCAAAAATAAATAAACGTTGAAAAAAAAATTGTTATTGATAATGTAATTAGTTAAGATGAGGTCATACTGGAGTAGGGTGAGCTTCTAATCTATTATGACTAGTGACCTTATGTGAAGATGGCCATGTGAAGACTTACAGAGATACATAGGGAGAAAGCCATGTGAGGATGGAGGCAGAACTTGGAGTTATGTTGTTACCAGCCAAGGAATACCTGTGGCTACTGGAAGCTGGAAGAGTCAAGGATGGCATCTTTCCTAGAGACTTTAGAGAAAGCATGACTTGGCTAACACCTTGATTTTGACTTTTAGTCCTTAGAACTGTGAGAGAATATATGTCTGCTCTTTTAAGTCACTTAATTTGTGGTACTTTGTTATGGCAGCACTAGGAAATTGCTATTCCTGGAATATCGTGTATTTGTTTTGTATATTTATTTAGGTACTTGTTCATTGCCTACCCAACTAAAATGTGAGCTCCGCAATGGCAAGCATTTTGTCTTTTTTTTTTTTCATGCTGCATTGCTTGCCTAAAAGAATGATTTGTCTATTGTAACTAGTAAAACCTCAGAGAATAGGTATTAGATTCCATCCTATTCAGTTAGGGGCAGTATCCATGACATTTGCTATATTTTTAAAGGTTGCTTGCATTTTGGAATAAAAAAATAATATTAAAAATGACCCGGGTAATAGGAAAACTTTAACACAAAACCAGGACAAATTTCATTAAGAATGTATAGAACATAAACATAAAAGTTAATAAGGTATAGAAGTATAATATCTACAAACAAAAAATAAGAAGATATAGTGCTGAGACTATATGATGTTAAAACTATCCTGCTACTCTAGCAAAAATAAATCCAGGAAGGAAAAATCAAGTGTTAATTTAAAAAAAATTATCTAGAAAGGAGGGGGAAAATAAGTTTGAGGAAACAGGAATGAAGACTTTCTAAATATTTTATGCTATATAACGTTGATTTGGGGAACAAATATTTTTCCATTTCAAAAATTAATTTAAAAAATAAGTCCTGAAATTATGGAAAACAAACATTTTTTTTCTTATTTGTATTTACATTTGAATTGGAAAAGCAACATGAATTCATTTAACCTAACTGTTTTCTTTCCTCCCAAATAAGTTTGTCTTAGCTTTGTCCACTGAAAAATCCTAGAAGCAATGACAAGCTAAGAAAAATGAACATACCTAGAAGCCATTTGTGGCATTTAAATACCAGTCTCCACTAAAAGAGAACACGACTTCATAGAAAAAAACAAACAAACAAAAAACTAATTCCAGATCAGGGGCAGCAATTATACAACATGAACTGAGATATCTTGGTAGATTGGAAATCACAGTCTCCATCAAATCCCATGATGTGTCAAATGGACCCTTGTTGACCCAATGGTCAACAACAAGGGCCTCCAATGGGCCAAAGATGGGACAATTTGAGGATCAGAAAGAATAATTAATGCAATTGGGGTTGAAACCCTTAAATGCTGTCTTATGAATTCAAAATGATCTTTTAAAAGAAAGAGAAATGGGGAAAGAAAGAGAACTCCAAGGTAAGGGGTGGGGGCAACATCTTTTTGGACACTGCTGAAAGTAACTTAGCACCACCACCTTACTCTGAAGACTTACAATTTAAAGGAAAGAAGTAAACATTTATTCTGCTTTTCTTATATAAACTGCTTTGTAAACTAGTCCAATAGTCCCATTGCTGAGGGAAGAAGAGTTTGTGTTTATAAGCAAATTTCATAAATTTGCAATTGATGATAGAATTGGAAAAAAAATCCCTCTCTTCAAAATAAAGTAAGTGATTCAGGCAAAACACATCAATGGATGAACCATTAGGTGAAAAGTTGATGGAAAGATCAGGAGGTCAACACTTCAACTCATTAATCAATCTTAGCACTAAAAGTGGGACTTAAGACTGTACAGTGCCACTTGATGTGAAACATACAATACCACTTATAAATTATCTTTGCTGTAAAATGCAGAACTTGAGTCTAACCAGGCATTTAAGAGTAACCTCTATGCTCAACAAATACAAAGGAACAAACTAAATGACATCATAAGAAAACAAATAGACAAATCCAGACTGTGAGATGTTCTTCAAATCAGTTGACCTAATAAATCACAGAGAAGGCAGAGAAGGGGGAAAGGCAGAAGAAAGGGGAAATGCTCTTGACCATCAGAGGCTTCAGGGGCATATCAAGAAAATGTCATGTGTGGACCTTTTTTGGGTCCTGATTGAAACAAAACAATTCTAAAAAGACATTTTTGAGATAGTTTGGGGAGATTTGATTATGGTACTGGGTATTAGATAACATCAAGGAGTAATTAGTAATTTTGTTAGGGGTGATGACATTATAATGATTGAAAAAAAATCCACATTTATTTAGAAAAAATGTACCAAAATGTGTAGCAGTGAGTTGACATGATGTTTGGGCTTTATTTTTAAATAACTCAGCAAAGAAAAAAAGAAAAAGGATAAGAAGAGGCAAATGTGGCAAAATCTTGATAATTATTGAATGTAAGTGACAGAGATATAGTTCATTGTATTGTTAGTTGCCTGTATGTTTGAAGTTTTTCATAATAAAAAGTTTTTAGGCTATTCCTTTTGAAAATTAGGAGATGATTCTTCAGAGAAATTCCAACTGGGTGGCCATGCAGAAGATAGACTGAAATATGTTAAAGGGGCCAATTGGCAATGGAGAAGGGTGGGCAGGATGTTCAGATTCTTGTGTACCCAGAGCAGTTGAAGTAGAGAAGCTGAATGGAAGAATAAGTACAGAGAAGATAATGTGTGTGTGCACGTTTGTGTATATATGTTTGTGTTTGTGTGTTTTAGGTTAACAATGAACATTAAACATTTTGATAGGTAAAAAAAAAACTAGTAAGTAGTAACATACCCATTATTTTCTAGCATGTAAATTTTTGAGATCTGGGTTTATCTGAACAGTGTAATTATCTCCCATGTTCACAGACATCCAAAACAAAAATAATTGATTGAACTTGATGCTGGAAACATGTACATTGGACTAAGTTTAAATGTTTGTGCAAATGCACCTCCCCTAAATCCACTTTCAAGTCAATGCCAGCCCCCTCTTGGCTTGCAGGGTGAGGCTGATGGGCTCTCTGTGTCCAGCTCCTCTTGCTTCCACCAGCCTACCTGGTTGTTCTTAAACCCTGCCATTCACTTACAAAACACCTTCAGTGAGGACTCCCACTGCCTTGGGGAGAGTAAGCAAATCCTTGAAAGCTCCCCACTGCTAAACTCCAACTTTACTTTTTAATTTTTACTATATTTTATTTCTCATAATCTTCTTTCTTTTTTCTTATAACCTTCTAATGAACCCTTTACTGTAGCCAAGTTATCCCACTCATTCTTCACCTGACACACCTTATTCATCGCACCTTTCTAAAATGACATAAAGAAAAGATATATTTTAATCAAGATCCAAGGATGACAGTTGGGTTTTGGTCATCTATGCCTTCTATTAGCTTAAAACTGTATATGTGCCTACATACCTGCAACCTTTACCAGAATATTTTGCTCCTCAAGGTCCAGAGACATTAAATATATTAAAATGGAATACAAAATATGCAGTTTGTTGTGTCCTTAGAGATCTTTAAAAAGAAAAGAACCATCTGCCCTACATGATAGATGTTCATCTCCTGAAGGCAAGACAGTGTTAAATGATCCCCAAAGTACTTTCTAGTTACATGTTTTAGTAATGGAACTTCTTTCTGCTACTAACAAAGCTCAGCAATGTATGGAGCACTACTGCTCAAGACCAGCAGTATTAGCATTACCTGGGAACTAACTACAAATACAGAATTTCAGGCCCCATCCAAGATCTACTAAATCAGAATCTGCATTTTATTCTTTCTTGCTTTGTTGAAGATTAGTTGGAAATAATAAAATGCAGATTCTGATTTAGTAGATCTTGGGTAGGGGCTAAAATTCTGCATTTCTAGTAAGTTCCCAGGCAATGTCAATGCTGCTGGTCTTTGAACAAATGGTATTGGGAAAACTGGGCAGCAACATGCAGAATGAAATTGGGCCACCTTCTTACACCATACACAAAAATAAATTCAAAATGGATGAAAGACCTAAATGTGAGACAGGAAACCATCAAAACCCTAGAGGAGAACATCACAGCAACCACTTTGACATCAGCTGTAGCAACTTCTTACTAGAGGCAAGGGAAACAAAAGCAAAATTGAACTATTGGGACTTTATCAAGATAAGAAGCACAGCAAAGGAAACAATCAACAAAACTAAAAGGCAACCTTTGGAATGAGAGAAGATATTTGCAAATGACATATCTGATAAAGGGTTACTATCCAAAATCTATAAAGAACTTATCAAATTCCACACCCAAAAAGCAAATAATCCAGTTAGGAAATGAGAAGACATAAAGAGATATTTTTCCAAAGAAGACATACAGATGGCAAACAGACACATGAAAAGATACTCATCATTAAGGAAATATAAACCAAATTACAATAAGATACTGCCTCACATATGTCAGAATGGCTACAATTAACAACACAGGAAACAACAGATGTTGGCTGGGATGCAGAGCAAGGGGAATCCTCTTTTACTGTTGATGGGAGTGCAAACTGGTGCAGCCACTGTGGAAAACAGTATGGAGTTTCCTCAAAAAGTTAAAAATAGAACTACTCTGCATCAAGCAATTGCACTGTTAGGTATTTATCCAAAGGATACAAAAATACTGATGTTTATAGCAACATTATTAACAATAGCTAAATTATGGAAAGAGCCCAAATGTCCATTGCCTGATGAATGGATAAAGAATAGAATATTACTCAGCCGTCAAAAAGAATGAAATCTTGGGGCACCTGGGTGGCTCAGTTGATTGAACGTCCAACTTTGGCTCAGGTCATGATCTCACAGTTCATGAGTTTGAGCCTGCATTGGGCTCACTGCTCTCAGTGCAGAACCTGCTTTGGATCCTCTGTCCCCTCCTTTCTCTGCCCCTCCTCCACTTGTGCTCTCTCTCTCTCTCAAAAATAAGTTAAAAACATTTTAAAAAAAGAATGAAATCCTGCCATTTAAAATGATGTGGACGGAGCCAGAGTGTATTATGCTAAGCAAAATAAGTTATACCATGTGATTTCACTCATATGTAGAATTTAAGAAACAAAACAGATGAACATAGGGGAAAGGAAAAAAAAAGAGAGGGAGGCAAACCATAAGATACTCTCAACTATAGAGAGCACACTGAGGGTTGTTGGAGGGGAGTTGGGTGGGGGCATAGGCTAAATGCATAATGGGTATTAAGGAGGGCACTTGTTGTGATGAGCCTTGGTGTCATATGTAAATGATGAATCACTAAATTCTACTCCTGAAACTAAAACAAAACAAAAGGAAAAAAATCTGCGTTTATAAGATCCCCAGGTGAGTCATGTGCACATTAAAGTTTAAGACCTGGAATAGTGTAGCCACTTCATATAAAGTGTGTGTGTGTGTGTGTGTGTGTGTGTGTGTGTGTGTGTGTATGTAAAAAATATATATTCATACTTAAAATATATGTGTATATACACTTAAAATATTGAAATGTTTTATATATAACATATAAAAAATTTCAATATATTTAATATATATTGAAATATTTTATATATAATGACATATATGTGTATACATGCTAGTTAAGAAAATTAAAGATTATAGTTTACCAAAGTGTAAACCATTTAATTTCTGTGCTTCTAAAACATTCCAAGATGAATGTTCAGAATTCTCATTGACTGTTGAAAAATGTAGCAGTTAGGTTTTTAACAGATATCTTTTACTGTATTCATTGTTTTAATAATATTTTAAACCTATATGGTAGATTGGTTTTTTTTATTAGCAAAACTCCAGCATTATGTTCAATCTTTTTCTTAACAGTCCTAATTTTACTTTTGGCAATCAAAAATGAAAGCAAGATCCATTACTTATTTTCTGGCCTTATTTACCTATTGATAGATTTTAAATGCCAGCAGCTGTGTTCATATTTCTTCACTTGAGTTATTTAAGCTACAAAACAATAGCCATATTATATTTTTTATGACTTCCCTCTAGCATCAGAAAAAAATGATTCTTGGTTAATACAGCTGAAGATTTTCTTGAAATTTCAACTTTTCTCTAAATGTTTCAAATTACTGTTAAAAATGAGAAATGAGTTTTTGCGTAGAAAGTTGCTGTTGGAGAAACTTCTGAAATATTAAACAACAAGGAAATACACCCAGAAATTTTAGTTCCTCCATAGTCTAATCTGGTTCTAGAAAATCTACATGATGTGAACAGTCTGAAAATGTATTCATTTATTCATTCTTTACTTATATGTACAAATATTTATTGTTTCCTAATATGTGGCAGGCAGAAATCTCAGCAGAACATTTCAAGTATAGATCCAAATAGAAAAACCTCCCTGCCTCCATGCAGTTTAAAACCTAGTGAGAGAAAACAAAATGTTATAAACAAATATACAATTGCATGTTATGATATGTTCTATTAAAAACTAAAAAAAAAACCCCAAAAAACAAAAAGGGAGCTATAAGAGAGAGTTTGATGTAACAGAATGCCTCTGAAGTAGTAATTTTTAATCTGAGGCCCAAAATATGAAGAGAGAACCAGAAAAAGAAAGCAAGGATGAGTATTCTGAGTTAGGAGAGAGGAAGTGAAAGAGGCACCTGGGTGGCTCAGTTGGTTGGCTCTTGATGTCGGCTCAGGTGATCATCCCAGGGTCTTGGGATGAAGCCTTGCATCCTGCTCTACACTGACTGTGGAGCCTCCTTAAGAATTTGTCTGTCTCTCTTTCTGTCCCTCTCCTCCACTTGTGTGCTCTCTCTAGCTAGAATAAAAATTAAAAATAATTTTAAAAAATTAAAAAAAGAAGACCAGAGTGATGGATGCAGAGCAAAGCTATGAGAGAGGGGTGCAAGATATCATGGGAGAGGTAGGTGGGGGGTAATTTATGCAGGACCCTGTAGACTATGGTAGGAAAGACTTTAAAGAGTGCTAGGCTAACAGTATATATTTACATATACAGGCATACATTTTTAAATGCTTTATTATGATAAATGTTTAACATATACAAGGAAAATAGACTAGTATAATGACCACTATGTACCCATTATCTATCTTCAGTAATTATAAACATTCTGTAATTTTTGTTTTACCGATAGTTCCCCGCATTCCCTATCCCCACATCATTATCAGTTTCTTTTTTAGGTAAAATTTATGTATTCTGAAATGCACAAATCTTAATGATTCAGTTTGGACAAATGGGTTCACCCATGCAACCTAGATCCCTATCAAGATATAGGGTGTCTATTACCGCCCCCTCCCGATTTTATTTTGAGAGAGTGTGAATGGAGGAGAGGGGCACAAGGAGACAGAGAGAGAGAGAGAGAGAGAGAGAGAGAGAGAGAGAGAGAGAATCTTAAGCAGGCTCTATGCCCTTCACAGAGCCTGATGCAGGGATCAATCTCACAACTGTGAAATCATGACTTGAGCCAAAATCAAGAGTCAGACGCTTAACCGACTGAACCACCCAGGCACCCAAGTGACTGGCTTCTTTCATTTAGCATAATGTTCTCAAGGTTCATCCATGTCATAGCAGGTATCAGTACTTCCGTTCTTTTTACTGACAAATATTAATCCATTGTATGAACATACATTTTATTAACCCATTCAAAAACTAATGGACTTTTGAGTTGTGTTTATTTCTTAGATATCATAAATAATGCTGCTATGAACATTCAAGTACAAGTTTTTATATAGACATATGTTTTTATTTCTACTGGTTATATACCTAGAAGTGAAATTGCTGTGTCAAAAACCTACATGGTAACTCTGTTTAACAATTTGAGGAACTGCTGAACTATTTTACAAAGTGGTTATACAATTTCACATTTCCACCAGCCATGTAGGAGGGTTCCAATTTCTTCGCATCCTTGCCAACATACTATTATTTTTCTAATGTGGCCATCCTAGTGGTTATGAAATGGTATTTCATGTGGTTTTGATTTACATTTCTCTAATAATGACATCTTTTCGTGTGCTTATCATTCATTTGTACATCTCCTTTAGGGAAACGCCAGTTCAAATCCTGTGCCCATTTTAAAATATGGCTATCTTTTTATAATTGTGTTGTAAGAGTTCTTTCTTTATTCTAAGTACAAGTCAGTTGTCAAGTATATAATTTGCAAATATTTTCTCCCAGTCATGATTGTCTTTTCACTATCCTGATGGTATTATTTGCAGTGTGAAAACTTTTAATTTTCATGAAGTTCAATTTACCTGTTTTATCTTTTGTCACTTATGCTTATTGTTGTCATATCTAAGAGACCATTGCCTAACTGAAGATCATGAAAATTTCTTCCTATGTTTTCCTGTAAGAGTTCTATAATTTTAGCTCTTACACTCAACTCTTACATTACAAAGTCCATTTTAAGTTAAATTTTGTGTGTGGTATAAGGAATTGGTCCAGACTTTCATTCTTTTGCATGTGAATATTCAATTGTCCCAGCATCATTTGTTAAGAATATTTTTTCTTTTCCCATTGGATTTTCTTAGAACTGTTGTCAAATATCAGTTGAGCATAAATTTGCAAACATCAGTTGAGCATAATAAGTCCATAAGTTGGGCTTATTTCTGGACTTTCAATTTAACTGCATTTATCTATATGTCTATCTTTATGCCAATATGTCTCTGTCTTAATAACTATGGAAGTGCCCAACAATGTATACTTTAATCTGATCACCCCCTCAGTGTTGTATGAATGAAATGGACTAGAAGAGGGCCAAGAATGGAAACAATGGAAATGATTAGGAGGTGATTACAACAGTTTCTGTGGAGAAATCATGGTGACACGTACTGGTGTCATTGTAGGGGGGTAAAAGTGGACAGATGTATTTTGGAGATACAGATAGGTTTTAGAGCGGGGTTGTGTCTGGGGAATGAGAGAGAAATAGTGGAAATAACTTCTGGGTGCCTTGCCTAATCAAGTAGGTGCATGGTAGAACCATTTACTGAGTTAGGGAAGATCAGAAAAGAGGCATATTTCTGGGGGGGTCATCTAGAATCTGCTTTTAAGATTATAGTTATGAGATGTGTTTGATAGCTAACTAGAGATGCCAATTATAGCCTTGGTTATAAAATTTCTTTCTTACGCTAGCTAAGATTAGGGTTATTGTACCTAGAAAACCCTTTCCCCAGACTTTAACTTGTTCCTTCTCATTATTCATATCTGGTGTTCAAATGTTTACCTCCCTCAAAAGACAATGTCTGAATCCTGCTTCTCATTTCCCTCAAACCCATGACCCCATCCTAGTTTTACTCTATCACATTATCCTGCTTCTTTTTTATAGCATTTATCATGATTTGAAATGATTATGATTACTTTTTTTTTACTGATTGACCGCTTCCACAACTAAAATGTAAATTCCATCAGAAAGAATTCCTTATCAGTTTTGTTTACTGCTATATATGTGGAGTGGTTACCTAATACTGCTGCTATGGACTGAATGGAATGTTTCCCTCCCAAATTATATGCTGAAGCCTTAATTCACAATGTGATGGTATTTGGAGATGAGGCTTTTGGAAAGTAATTAGGTAAGGTCATGAGGGAAGGGTCCTCATGTTAATATTAAAGCCTTATAAAAACAGACACCAGAGAACTTGCTCTTCTTCTCTTTCTCTCCACCATGAAAGGATATAGTGAGGAGGTGGGATCTGCAAGTCAGAAAGAGAGCCCTCATCAGGGAAGTGAATCAACTACCACCTTGATTTTGGACTTCCCACCTTGGCCTCCAGAACTGTGAGATATAAATTCCTGTAGCTTAAGCTACCCAATCTGTGATATTTTATTATGCCAATATTATTGATATTTTAAGCTGACTAATACACCTGAAATGGAAAAGATGCATTATTATTATTATTTTTTTTTTATTTTTATTTTTAATGAATGAATCCCAGGGCTCAGAAGATTAAATGAAGTGGGAGAGAAACGTAATTTGGGGAGTTTTCAACATTTGGATAATATTTGAACCTAAAATGGTGTGTAATATTAACCAAGGAGATAGAAAGAGACGAGAATCCAGGACAAATTCCTAAAGAAGTCTATGAAGGAATAGCTAGAGGGCAGGAGAAAAATCAGCCAAGACTATAGTTTGATTGGAAGAAGGGCAGAATGTCAATAGTGCCAAATGCTATTGAGAAGGCAAGTAAATTACTGTCAATTAGGCCATTAACCCATTAGACATCTACTGAACACTTACTAAATAGAAAGCTGGATCTAGGTGGGGAACATGCACAAATTATAACTACACTACTGTATGCAACAGTTTATGACCTAAGTCATTGCAATAAGCGTAACTCTAAAGAACACATTGGATTCTGGGAGGAGAAGTAGACAGGGGAAAATTCATTCTTTCAGTCATGAGACATATAGTTCTTGAGTACTATTCCAGGAGAAAGGAATTATATTAATGCAGATCAGTAATCCTAGAATAGTCCAGGCTTTTTTATTAAAATGAAGGGCAAATTACTGCTTCCAGAGTTTTTGATTTGCAAATACTGCAATTTCCTTTATCTTGTCTATACAGAAAACTATGTATCTTCCTAAGGATAGGAAAGAAAATGATTGATTGACATTGGGGAACCCACGAATGCAGTGCATTTGCAGGAAAACTCAACGAGGACTAAGATCAATCAAGCATTTTTTTGAGTACCTAATGTGTATCTAGCAGTAAACGTAATCTTAAAGTGATACAAAAGAAGTCATGGAAACTTATTATAAGCTTACAGTTAGACAATAGTCTTGTGCTAAACAATGGCATATGGGTGAGACATATACATAATGAGCATGGATTAATTTAAGTTCAAAGTATATTTTCCTAAAAATTAATTGAGATATTGTTCAGTAATGCATTCTGCATCATTAGCGCCTTCTACCCCTCACTTTACTTAGCCTTTGCTAAAGATATAATGATTTTTGTTCCATTATGTGAAAAAGAAAGATACACAGCCAGATATGCCATAACTTTACTATATTTATCACTAGGTAAAACAAACAGAAACTTACATCTTGTTATAATATAATATCTGAGGCTGAAAGAATTTTAACATTTACATTGAAAATGACCCCATTTTCCTCCAAGGGCAGAATCTGGCTATAAAAAGGCCTTTTCCCTGAGCTTTGCCCAGGCCATGATCGTGGGACTATCAGCTATAATGAGGGCTGTATGGCTAAGTCCCCATGCATTGTAGTGAATACTTATCCTGACAAAGTGTCTGTAGACATAATGAATGTAACAGCCACATTAGAATTATGGGCTGTAAAAAATATTGCACTATGAATTATTTGTCAAGAAATAAAAGATGCATTGTAATTTGCCAAGAAACAACTGTCTAATGTGTTTCCCTTTTTTAAAAAAAAATGTGCTTGCTTGCAAAATATTTGGAAAGTAAATTATCTATTACTATTGCTTGCTTGCTAATTGTCAGTAATAATCCCTTTCAATTACTATGGTGAAGTAGGTCAGCCAACTTTTAGTGCTTATGAAACTCGCAATTTAGAGCAAGGCAGCATATCAGCAAGTTACGTTTTAATATGATTGAGCAAATAGACTTCCTTTCAGTCCCCTTAACCCTAAACATGGATACAGAGCAGCCATAATGCTTAAAAGTAATTATGTTTAATTTTATTTACATTATTTTCATAAATATTTGTAATGACCATTCATTCCTGTTTTATTTATTAATAGCTTTTGTTGTCTAGAGAAGTTTTAGGCTTAGAGAAAAACTAAGCAAATAGTACAGTTTCCCATATATCCCCTTTCCCCCATTCACCAGCCATTTTTATTTATCCAAACTCTTCTTTGAGTATTTAATATTCTCAGGCAGCTTAGAAATCTGAGACTATCTGTATAGTTTTAGTGATGTGACTACCTTTTTACCATATTTACTTTCATATTTCCCCTGATGTTTCTAGT
Source organism: Lynx rufus (assembly GCF_022079265.1). Lineage (NCBI taxonomy): Eukaryota > Metazoa > Chordata > Mammalia > Carnivora > Felidae > Lynx > Lynx rufus. The sequence goes on along the minus strand of NW_025814896.1, from coordinate 76,955,644 downwards.
ATCTTGTCCACCAATATCTCTTATGCAGTTCAGCTCTGGCAGCCATTGAAGAACTTTGGACTGGTGATTTTGATAAATGTCCCTAGCAGAGGTAAGTGCAGAGGTTGTATTAGAACAGGGAGAGTCTAGAAGGAAAACCACAGTCTGGGCAGAAATGAGAAGGGACTAAAGCAAAGAAGTGGTAAATGGGTTGGGAATAAAGAGACAGATTTGAGAGAGTTTGGGGGTAAATTCAATGTAACCTAGCAATGAGTTAGATGTGTGCATAGAAGGAGGAGTGGAAAGAAAGCCTGGGTTGCTGGCTTGGGGTGCTGGCTGTTAACGGAGATGGGGAAATTTGAGAGGAGGCAAAGATTTGAGGAGGTAGGAAAGAGTGACTCAACATACTTAAGGGACCTCAAAGGGAAGAGTCCACTTTGCAGTTGAAACAGGGACATGGACCTGAAGACAGCCCTTGTATCCTGATGCTGAGTAAGTCACCCATGCATGGTGAAAAATGGAGGAAGCATGGCTAGATAGAGAACAGGCCAGGGAAACTGTGGCACCTGCAGAAGGAGAAGATCAGTTTCAAAGCTGCCAAATCCATGGATCTTTCTGGCATTTGGAAGCAGTAAAGGAGTGAAGCAATTTCATATATTATAACTTGGCATTCTCTTTCTAACCCCACCTTCACTGTCTGACTAGCTGACCATAGGCAAGTCATTTCATATTTCTCTCCTCTCTCATCATTCATTGAAAAGGAATAATGAATTTTGCCTAATTTACTTCATGGATTGGTGTAAGGTATGATAAATTAATAGGTGTGAAAAACATTCTCAGAAGTTGAATTGAAGACATTACCCCTCTTAAGTTGGAAGTTCTTTGGAAATTCTAACAGGGAAGGAAGGGGAAAAAGAGAATCAAGAAGTAAGAGAGAATGCAGAGCAGGCCTAGAAGAGTTGAGTACCCATGAACTGCAGTATTAGACAGCCAGCAGCTTCTTCAGTATTAATCCTTTATCCTGTCAAAGACTGTTATGGGTTGAATTGTGTCTCCCCCAAAAAAGATAGATGAGATCCTCACCCCAAGTTCTCAGAACGTGACCTTATTTAGAGTCATTACACATGTAATTAATTAAGATGAGGTCATATTGGAGAGATCTGACTGATGTCCTTATGAGAAGACAGTCCTGTGAACACACAGAGACCAAAGGGAGAAGGCCATGTGAGGATGGAAACAGGGGCTGGAATCATGTGGCTGCAACCAGGAATGGCAAAGATTACAGATGAACCACTAGAAGTTAGGGAGAGGCAAGGAAGGATTCTCCCCTAAAGGCTGCAGAGGGAGGAGCATGGCTCTACACACACCTCGATTTCAGACTCTGGCTTCCAGAACTGTGAGGCAACAAATGTGTGTTGTTTTCAAGCTTCCCAGTTTGTGGTGTTTTGTTAGAGCGGCCCTAGGAAACTAATACACAACCAAGCACTTTCTGTTAAAAAGTCTTTAATAGTGACCATGGTTTCTGTTCCAAAGCAGATGAATAATACACACATAGAACTGGGGTAAGTTATAGTCATAAAAAAGTAATAAATGCTGTGACTTTTTTTCCATCAATTGCATAGAGTCAGTAAAGGTCAGTTTCACCAGCACAAGAAGCCATTTATTTCAGGCATTAGGCCATAGAGTCAGCTGGCTGGGCAGTCTGATCAGCCTCAGTTTGATGGATTATCAGAGATTAATCAAGTGGCCCAGATGTCTTCCAAAATCCAGAAATGTGAGATGAATATATCCTGGGCATCATTTCTACCCACACAAGTCTTGGAATTGACATTGATTCAGAAGGCATTCTTGCATCCTGTTGAGATGGTACAGAAACAGCACCACTAATTCATACAAGATATACTAAGGAGCACTGGTCAAAGACTTAGGAAATACACGTTTTAGTCCTGACTCTGCCTCTTTGTAGGTTTTCAGGTAAACACTTGAGTAGATGTCTGTAACCTTTTGTCAAGTTAGCATATTTTCTCTTTAGGGATTATATCCCCCTCCCCCATGCTGACATCAAATGGCTCACTTCTTTTATCTCAGGGACAGATGGGTGGCCCTTGCAAGTTCTTATCTCTAGCTAAGCCAGTCTAAATGGTTTGCAAATGTTATATGGACAATGAGGTAGAATATTTATTTTCTGTACCTTGAACACTCAAGACCAGTGCTGGCAGCTGTCTTACTGCCACATGAAGCAAGTTTTCTTAAGAACAAAACCAGTATGCAAGAAAGCAGAACCAAGAGATAGAGAGAGAGACAGAGACACAAGAACATCATTTGAACCAATAAATTCAGTTGTGCCTTGAAGCCGTACTAGGATTTTCCAGTTATGTAAACCAATGAATCATCCCCCCTTCCTTTTTCTCTTTACATATGTTGAGATGGGTTTTATTATTACTTAGCCTCCCTGACTTTCAATTTTCTAATCTATAAATTAAAGGGATTACCCTTGAGTTTCTACCATCACCATAAGAGGAACACTCTTTGGCTGACTTCTTTGGCATAAGAAGCTCAAGAGACATATATAATAAGGTCACCCTAACCCACCCACAGATTTGAATCCAGCTTAGATCAGCCAAAACCCAGTAAACCTGCCAATAGGTGGGCAATAATAAAAGATTGATTTGTTAAGTGGTGATAATAAGAGGATTAGAGGCAGAGTTCGCTTAAGACATAGTTAACTTTGAAACAGAGTTTACGACAAAGCTAACTTTACACATGCTCATGTCTAAGAATAGAACATTAACAGGTAGATGCTTTCCCATCATATTACCACCAAGTCAACTTTCTCATTAGGATCTCTGGTCTTAAGTTTAAAATTGTTGATATTTTATTCCCAAATCTCTCTTATTGTCTCAATGAAAAACAAAAAGCTACATCTATTATGCACCAATAAAAATAAAATAGGTTCAAATATTGGGTTGAGCCCTTGAATTTTAGAGCTAGACTGAAACTTGGAGATTATCTAGTTCAATTTCCTTCTTTTAAAGATGAGAATCCTGAAGTCTAGGGGGCTTTCATGACCTGTCAAGGATCTCTCAGCTAGTTATGTCCAAGGGGACTAGACCCTAAGCTGTTTAATGTCTACTTCATTATTCTTTCTATTATGTCAAATCTCTTCTGGTGTTTACCAAATTTGGAAAGATTCAAAGCTAATGCTCCCTTCTGACCTCACTGTTTCTAATTTTTCTAATCATATTTGGGGCTTTTGAAAGCTATGAGCTTGCATATCAAAATTTCTTTTTGTCCAAAAAATGTAGGAAAAAAATGGAAGTGGCCAGTAAGTCTGATGCTTTGTTATTAACCTATTTTATGTGCCATATGTTTCTTATTCCATAAGAGTACGATGCTTCTGCCATTCAAAAAAAAAAAAAACAGATTTAAGTCACCACTCCATCTCTGTCTTTTATGACAGCAATTTTTTAAAGGTTGAACAGAGTTACCCCCACACCTGTTTCTTTTAAACTGAAAGGGACCCAGCTGCACTCTGCAGGGAAATCACAAAGACAACTGGAGATCTTGTCAATTTACAGCCAAGCTTGGCTGGAGAAAAGTGGATAGCTGATTTGAGAAGATAAGGGAATAAGTACATTTACCTGAAGATGAGCATGGCCTAGCTGAAGAGACCAGAGATAATGAGGAAGGCTTCCTTTGGTTTGGTGGGAAATCCATGATTCTGTAACATCAATCAAGACAGTTTTATCTGATTGCTAAGTTTCAAGAAAACCAGTGAACATTTAAAATAACTATACAGAAAGGGAAAAAAGGAAATAGGGGAAGGTAGGTACAATCATTCTCTGTTATGTAAAGTTGGAAACTAAAGCCCTACATGGTATGGAATTAATATTAAATTTCAATGTTATCACATTGAAGTAGGGAATTAAGGAAATTTTATAAGAACAAAGACTCTCCTTGTAGATTTCCAGGCCTTGCCTGCAAGGGATTTTGACCCCAGTTCAATGCACATGGAAAAGAAACAGTGCATTGGCATGCAAGGGCTGGGATAACAAAGTGAACTTTAAAACTGACTGTTTTAAGAAGTCTCATTGAGAATAATCACACATCATATATTCTTCTAGATGTTCAGTAAATGTGGATTTAAATCATTTGCATTCTACTTATTAGCTGGTATCATCTCTCCTCATGTACCTGAGGACTATAGCTTCAAGTAGCTCATCCCTGTACAATAGGCCGTACCTGGGGACATCATCTGAGGATGTTGACAGAGCCTCCCTCATCCCTTTCCCCAACACACACACACACACACACACACACACACACACACACACACACACACCTATACATGCTCTGCACCAAAAGTCCATGTTAGCTTGGCTTTAATACTCTGACTCACTCATGGGCAGGAATTAATCTCTCTAGCCCATTATTTTTAAGCTACCAGGGAACATTTAAATTTTAGACCTTGTAGGAGAGAAATTGGAAATACAGAGCCAGCTTGGATCATGGTACAGGTGGCAAGATACTTGGAACTGTGGGAAGTTTCAAAAAGAAAGGCGAGGAATGAACGAATGTCAGATGATATAAGCAACAGAAGGAACCACCTCCTTCCCAATTAATATTACATAAATATTTTCAAAATACCAACTATATGTAAAGGATATGCTGAAGGGTAAAAGGTCCCTACATTTAAGGTGGCTACTCTATGATTAAGAACATAAAACATACATGTCGAAAATATTAAAATATACGAACAGGGAATGACAATGACAAATGATGGGTTCTGGCACTAAGGACCATAAATGTTTAGAGATTAATGATATTATTTCAAGGTAGGTGTGGAGGGGGGAGTTCAAATAAGGATTCAGTACTAGAAAAGTGTTGAGCCAGAGCTTCAAGGATGGTACGATGCAGATTGAGATGAATAGGTAGAAATTCTACGGAAGGGAAAAGATATGAGCACCATGTGGAGGTGAGGAAATGCTGGAATCAAGTGCCGGGAGGGGACCATCTCTGGCACCAGGATGGAGAGTCTTGAAAGGTTGTGAATGAGAAAAAGACTGGAATGATGAAATCACGGGCTTGCTTTCGTGTAGTGTATGGGGAGCCTATTTTAAAGGGAAAATATCTGGTCCATTTTAGATTGATTGGCTTCTAATACCTGGGCAAGGCCCCTTCTCCATAGGACATTCTGCAACACGTCTATCCTCTGAAAAGTCCCCAAGGAGATGATTGCACCTTAGACATCCCCTGCCCAGACATCCATTTGGACACTGAGAGGAGCCCAGGGTCAGATTTGGAATTTGGAGGACAAGTAGGCCCCTTCCAACAAAATACCATTTTGTTTAATTTCTTGCAACCTGATGTCATTCCAAAAATCTACCCTGGTAGCAACAGTTTGTATTTCAAAATATAAGCCAAAAACATGACTCTGCCTTTCCCAGTCACCCATCGGTGGGTGCTTTTTCTCCCACTGGGCACCTGCAAACAGATCTTCTTGTTCTTTCTGTTCTTATCTGTTTTGTAATGTGATTGAGGAAGCAGTAGACAATTCAAGGTCCTCCCAGAAATGCCAGGGAATGTCCTCTTCAGGGACCCTAATTTCATAAGCACTTCCTCTGTGGGCAGTTAGCTGTTTTTACACTTTCAGTCTATATTGATTCTTCCATGGGAACAAGGTACTGCTTCTCAGCCCCTTAACTTCCAAGCTCCCACCTCCTCCCTTCCACATTCACAAGAGGAACAAACAGTTCATTTACATCCTTTCTAGTCACGTACTGGAGACTAAATTTTATAGAATTTATATAATTTTCAGGAATATGAGAATGTTCTCAATACTGAAACTTCTCTTGAAAACACTAAGCTAACCAGAAATTCTCACAGTGCACGCTTCATGAAGGGATAGTGGCATCTTAAGCAAATAATCTGCTAAATTAATAAACCTCATAAATTACAAAATCCCTGAATACCAACTGCTGAAATACAATCACTCTCTGACCTGAACCTATTAAATGAAGAAGTCTGCTGTGCATAATTTACAACAGTGCTATGAATGAAAAATAGCTCCTTAAAAGGGAGATAAAATACAAAAATGGTCTGGCTGTAGAAACAGAATTACTGGTTATTTCAATTCTTATTTATTCTAATATTGCTTTATGGGTCATCTAATAATTTTTATCTTTATCGTTGTTTTGCTCTCAATTGCTCAATAATCCACGATCAAGACAATATTACATTTTGTTGGTTGGATGGCAAGAGCAATGTGAAAAAGGAAGTATTCATCATGCTTGCATTATACATATGCTTAATGTTTCCTTAAAGTTATAAAATATAATATTGCATGCAGATATCTATCTATTGGTGATATTGTTGTCAATCAAATTAGTCATCTTTCAAAAGAAAGTATTTTGAAGGTATTAAATCAGTGGTTCTCAACGGGGAGTGGTTGTGCCTGTAGGGGAGATTTGCCACTGCCTGGATTCACTTTTGATTGTCCCATCTGGGGTAGGGAGTGCTGTACATCCTATAATGCACACCCATCTGAATAAAGATTTGTTCAACCCCTGACGTCAATAGTGTTGTTGTTGAGGAACCCTGTATTAAAGTGATAAAAATCAACTCAAGTTTCTAGGTATTTGGGGAAAAAAAGATCTCTCAAGAACATTTTCTTGACAAACTCTTTTGCAGAATTTTTCTCCCAAGCAGGCTATTCCGAATCAACCAAATTAAATTTAGAACTCACTGTCTGTTGGGGCACCTGGGTGCCTCAGTCGGTTAAATTTCCAACTTTGGCTCAGGTCATGATCTCATGGTTCGTGGGTTTGGGCCCTGCATCGGGATCTCTGCTGTCAGCTCAGAGCCCGCTTGGCATCCTCTGTCTCCCTCTCTCTCTGCCCCTCCCCCTTTCTCTCTCTCTCTCTTTCCTTCTCTCTCTCAAAATAAATAAATAAAACAAAAAGGAACTCACTGTCTGAATAAAAGCACTGAATAAAAGGATTAGCAGCAACCATCTTTATTAGTTCAAAGATTGCACGAGGGGTTCCCTTCCAGGAAAATGTAACCCAAACCACGAGAAAAAAGCTGGTAGAATGTTGGTTGCGATATATTTCATATGAGGAGTAGTTTGGACCCAGATGGGCTAAAAAAATGACAGAGAAAGAAAAATAAATATGTACTGACCCTCATGCTTATTGTATTAATGAAATCATTTTTAAAATCTTAGTCTCTACTATTTTGGGACTTTGAGGGAGAACACTTACTAGGATGTATTGAATAAAAGAAAAAAAATGAAAAGAGGCATATAATATAGCTAAGATATAGAAGCAACCCAAGCGCCCATCAATAGTAGAATGGATAAAGAGAATGTGGTACACACACACACACACACACACACACACACACACACACACCACAGGAATATTATGCAGCCATAAAAAATGATGAGATCTGGTCACTTGTGACAATGTGGATGGACCTAGAGTGTATTATTCTAAGAGAAATAAGTCAAACAGAGAAAGACAAATGTCCAATACCATACGATTTCACTCATATGTGGAATCTAAAAAACAGAACAAATGAATAAGCAAGCAAAAAGCTGAATCAGACCTATAAATATAGAAAACAAACTGATGGTTGCCGGAGGGAAGAGAGTGGAGGATACAGACTTCCAGTTTGGGAATTAATAAATTACAGGAATAAAAGGTACAACACAGACTACGACATAGTCAATGGTATTGTAATAGCATTGTGTGATGACAGATGGTAGCGTAACATATAGAGAAGCTGAGTCACTATGTTGTCCACTGGAAACTAATGTAACATTATGTGTCAACTATACTCAAAATCAAAAATTAAAAAAATAAAGTGATATAGATGACAAGAAAAGTAAAATAAAACAACTTAAGGAAAAAGAAAAGGGACCTGTAATTAGGGCACTAGGATATTTGTACTGCTAGGTCAAATTGTAAAAATCATAACTGAAATATGCAGAACTCTCTTCAGCTGTTTTTCTAGATCTAAAGTCAGTTTCGCTCTGGAACTCTTTCACTAGATAGATGTGCGTGCACATGCATGCATACACACACACACACACACACACACACACACTTATCATTTATGCTATTGGAAAATTCTTATTCTTTTCACTTGATGGTCATTCTATTTTTCTAATGTAAAAATATATGTCCCTGTAGTCAAATTCAAGATTCAAACTCGGTCCAATCAAGTTTATCCCACTCTCCCTTCTCTTGTCCTGTTCCAAGAAAGATATAAGTTCTCAGGAAAAGATATGCTTGTAAGATCAAAAGGTTGGAAAAAATTGTTAATGTCTATGCTGTCTCAGAACCAGACTCCACCAGGCTCTGGGACAAACAAGGTCCCAGACAGAAGATATGCGAGGGTCCATTCCCTGGCACATCTTTACCAAACCTATCTTTTGTTTCTGCTTCCTCTGTTTCAACTTTGTTTCTGGTTCCAGCGTGTGTGATTTTTGCTCTTTCTTATAACCAGTATCCAAATTCATTACCTCCCTTCCCACATAGGTTCTGAGTTTCTCTCTGGTACTCATGTTATTTTCTGTCTAGTTCCATGGACACCTAAGAACAGACCTTTCCTTTACACTCCTTTCCCCCCAAAAGACTGGAGTCCTACATCTGAATTTTGGGCAATGAATGGAAGCCTGTTACCTGATAGTAAAAGACCTGAGGTAACTGAGCAATTGTTGCGGGAGGAGGAGAAGTTGAGGAAGGCTGACAAATTCTAACAACCACCTTACCAGGTACTGGGATTTTTTATGGTTTCTCAGTTTGCGTTCTCTTAGCTTTTTTGGTTCATCACTGTCAATAAAACCCTGTTTCTGATTATGGACTTTTCAGTTATAAACTTGAAAAAACCAAGATGATTTCATGGCAATAACCACAGCCCTGATAAATATTTTAGAAGTCTGAAGTGGAAATAGTTTAAATGACTTACTTCATTATAAAATCACCCAAGTTCTCATCACGGACTGTAAGATAAAGGCAGGGTCCAAAAGTTCCTTATCCATTCCACACTAAACATTGCACATCCTTTTATACCCTCTGTAGTCACTTATTGTATTGTACCATCTGCTATAAAATGTAATGTACCTATTAGGTTATTTTGATCTTTAACTTTTTATAATTTAAAAATAATTGGTTTAAAGATTTCTGAAACCTCATTTTGTCATTAGCCCAATCCTGATGAGTCATTGCTAATTAATGGTTTTTTTTTTTTAAGTTTATTTATTTTGAGAGAGAGAGCACAGAAGTAGGGGAGAGGCAGAGAGAGGGAGAGACAGAATCCCCAGCAGGCTCCGCACCATCAGCACACAGACCAATGTGGGGCTCAAACTCACAGTGAGATCACGATCTGAGCCAAGATCAAGAGTCAGACGCTTGGGGCGCCTGGGTGGCGCAGTCGGTTAAGCGTCCGACTTCAGCCAGGTCACGATCTCGCGGTCCGTGAGTTCGAGCCCCGCGTCGGGCTCTGGGCTGATGGCTCAGAGCCTGGAGCCTGTTTCCGGTTCTGTGTCTCCCTCTCTCTCTGCCCCTCCCCCCCTTCATGCTCTGTCTCTCTCTCTGTCTCAAAAATAAATAAACGTTAAAAAAAAAATTAAAAAAAAAAAAAAAAGAGAGTCAGACGCTCAACTGACTAGACCACCCAGGTGCCCCATCTAATCCATGGTTTTAGTTGATTTGTTTGTCTGTTAAATAAGTGTGTGTATTACAATATGTGTCAAAAATTAGAAACTTGGACAAATTAAACTGCACCAGCAACAACACATTTTCATTCTGTCATCTAGTTTGCAAAGATGCTTGTCTGGTGAAGGTGCCGTCATCCTCCTTATAATGGAGAGCTTTTTAAAAAGCCAGTTTTATAGCTATTGGAAGTTTAGGAAAGGCAACAGACCCATTAGACATGAGCTCACCCGACTTCTTCCACTAAGAATGAGATACGGTCCGAAATCAGAGGTTCAGAAAAGAGAGGTCAGACCATCAGCCTCCTGGTTTAGCTGACCCTTCCGTGCGCTTCTGCACGCATGCTTGTAAGTGCATGTGTCATGGGCATTTTGAAGAAAGGAGTGAATGACTCCTGGGAACTAGCCTTCCAATTCCAAGATGGATGTTTTCAGCTCTTTGTCCTCTGCTTCTACTTGTCTCCCATTGTCAGTGGAAGGTTTCTTTAACTACTTGAAGACTTTGTCTTTGACTCTCTTTCACAGCACTTTTTACATTCTGCGTTCTCAGTGTCACTAAGTCTTGCTGATTTCTTTTTTTTCCCTGCGCACACAAGTGCCAGTACATCCACCTTCAATGTTGTTTTTTTTAATTTTTTTTTTCAACGTTTATTTTTTTTTGGGAGAGAGAGAGACAGAGCATGAACGGGGGAGGGGCAGAGAGAGAGGGAGACACAGAATCAGAAACAGGCTCCAGGCTCTGAGCCATCAGCCCAGAGCCTGACACGGGGCTCGAACTCACGGACCGCGAGATCGTGACCTGGCTGAAGTTGGACGCTTAACCGACTGCGCCACCCAGGCGCCCCCACCTTCAATGTTTTTAATCTCACTGCTCTCTTGTACTAACCTCTGTGGAAATCTCCAAAGTTACTTCCATGGGCTCAAAGGGTCATGCTCTTTTCTGAGCTCAACTCCTAATGGATCAGTTCCTTTTTAATTGAAAGATAAAATGCATCTCATGATAATTTTTTAAAATTTATTTATTTTGGGGGAGAGAGAGAGAGAGAGAGAGCACACATGCATGCGTGAGCGGAAGAGGGGCAGAGAGAGGGGGAGAGAGAATCCCAAGCGGGCTCCATGCTGTCAGTGCAGAGCCTGATGTGGGGCTCAATCCCACAAATGTGAGATCATGATGTGGGCCAAAATCAAGTTGGACACTTAAGCAACTGAGCCACTCAAGCGCCCCTCAAGATAATTTGTAAAAAAGGCATCTTATCCAAGCACCAATCTAAACCCCAGATCCCTGGCTTTCCACACATCTGTGCCAATGCTCTTTCCATGAACTTCTGCTGCTTCTGTTATCCTGAAGGATAAAGGTGTGATCCTTTATTCACACTCACCAAGGCAAATATGTAGTAACAGAAATGCATTCACATCATTGTGATGAGGGTGACCTACTTACAGTAGGGGCCTTCTGTCTTGTCTTCCAGACAAGAGGAACCACATTTCACATGTGGTTGTGGACCAATATTAAAAATGATGAATATTAAAAAAAACATTTTATTTTTTAGATTTCTTTCTTTCTCAGTCCATTCGTAAGTCGCTAACTTACTAAGGGAACAAAGGTGGTGCAGATACTTTCCCACAGTTCCTAACAAGAACTGAAGTGAATTTGTTTTAACTCCTTTTTCACCAAAGTAGATTGGAGAATAAAGGACATAGGTGGTCTGCATCCAGGCTCCATTTTTTAGATGGTAGGACTTGGTATTTCCCACACACGGGCAAGGTGGTATATTCTGTTGCTTAAGGTATATGGTAGAAAGTATTATCCCCAAATAGGACTTACATAGCCCAAGCAGCCATTAATATCTGAAATGAGAAGATGATACATTTATTCCCTTGATTAAGGAAGTATTTACTGATAAAATATTCTTTGTAGGAGACCACATTTAGCTTTGTTATTTCTTACACATTAATGTAAATCATTTACCCCTTGGGCATATAATAGGCAAGTGTTAGTTTGTGGGGGGGACAGAGGATAGGGCTAAAGTTATATAAAATTTTATCTATACACTATAGATAAAGGGGACTGCAAAGTTATTGAATGCACACCTATACATTTTTAGATGAGGAAGTCGAGATTCAGAGAAGGTCTATGGAATACAGAAGCAAGGGCTCTGACTCCCAGAGCAATGCTGGAAGCCACTGCCTCATGGTGAGCTGGAGCTCTCCTCAGACATGGGGAAGGATGTAAATGCCTGCAAATGTCTCCACATGTCGTTGCAAATATTTAAGAATTTTCTTATGCCCCCCTCCCTGAGGAATAGATTCTATAAAGAGAATGTCCAGTATAGAATTTTAGGGGTGAAATATACCTGAGGGATCAGCTAGTCTCAATCTCTCACTTTCAGCGTGAGGTAACTGATGCCCAAGATAAGTAGTGGAAGATCCAGGGCAAAAACTAGTCACCCCATTCCCAATCTAGTTCTCTTTTCGCTTTATCATGCTTCTGCAAAGACTAGACAATAAAAGTGGTTGCCCGACTTTCACAGAGAGAAAGAGCAGAATGCAAAATTAGGAGGGGTGGGTTACATGAAGAGCTGACTCCGACAGCATTTCTGATCTGGAAGGGGCGAGATTAGAGAGTGATGTACGAGAACAGGATGTAAGGAGCTGGCATGGCTAGTGCTGTAGTTCTCACAATGCCATCCCCAGACTACCAGCACCAGCAATACCTGAGAACTGGTTTAAAATGCAAATCCTTGACCCATCCTGAACCTACTGAATCAGAATTTCTGGGGGTGCACTCTACCAAGATTTTTAACAAGTCTATCAGGTTATTGCGATGCCCTGTAATATGTGAGAACCAATGTGTTAGAGAAGTCTTTATGAAACTTTTTTGGATCCAATTCTCAGGATACCAGAATCTTCAGACTAGGAAAAAGCCTTCTCTATCAGGCACATCTTTGTTCTGTTTGATCTCTTCTAACTATGAAGGTTACTTCTAACTATGAAGGTTACTATGAAAGGCTACTTTATGATTACTTCCATAAAACAGGCACAAAATTTTATTTGGCAAGTTTCAGGTGTACAACTTTATAATTTGATATCTTTATACACTACCAAGGGATCACCACCAGTCTAGGTACCCTCTGTCACCATAAAGTTGACCTCCTTCAACCATTTTGCTGGTCCCCAACCCCCTTCCCTCCCCTCTGGTAACCACTATTCTGTTTTCTGCATCTATGAATTTGTTTTTGTTCTGTTTATTCATTGATCTTAATGGGTTTTTTTTAGATTCCATGAATGAGTGAAATCATACAGCATTTATCTTTCTCCATCTGACTTATTTCACTTACCCACAAGTTTTATCTATGTTGTCACAAATGGCAAGATTTCATTCTTTTTTATGGCTGAGTAGTACTCCATTATATACACATATTGTATCTTTATCTATTCACCCTCGATGGACACTTGGATTGCTTCCATATCTTGGTCATTGTAAATAATGGTGCAGTGAACATAGGGATGCATACATGTTTTTGAGTTAGTATTTTCATATTTTTGAATAAATACCCAGAAGTAGAATAGCTAGCTGGTCATGTACGAGTTCTACTCTTAATATTGCAAGGAATCTCCATACTCTTCACAAACTCTTAACATGGGCAAAATATTAATTTAATTCTGTTTAATATTAATTTAATTTATTTTTAGGCTCTAAAATTCTTATTCCTTTTATAATTATTTCTCACTCTTTTGGTTCTATCTATAATTACTTAGGGTTTTTTACTCCCATTGTTTCCATGCATCTATATGATTTAGGATGAATATATCTGATACACTAAAATTGTTTGGATTCACCATAGCAGAGAAAGAGTATATTTAACTAAAAGTGATTTTTAAGGGATAATCCTTATTCTTCTAGGTTAATTCTATGTTTGTAAACTTTATTATTTGAATCTTGAAGTTGGTGCAGTCAAGTTCTAGTATAGATATATTTGGCTCCAATATGCTAACCTACTCGTTTCACACATTTTATTTACTAAACAAAAACAAAGAAGCCTGGTTGATAAATAGGTAACTAACATAGCTGGGCAAGGGGAAACAGCCCAAGAAAAATGAATGCAGAAATCTCTCCTGTGAACAAGGAGGAAATGGCATTGTGCTGTGGATTAAATAGACATGGGTTTGAGTCCCTGCTCTCCTGCCTAACAGAGGCAGTCACCTGGAGCGTTATCACTTATCCTCTTATCTATTTTCTTATCAGGAAAACAGGAATATGAATACCTGCTTTGTGGGTTGGTTTTTGGGTGTGTATCCACCCAATCAAACAATTGATGGAAGGTATTCATGATGTTCTTTCATTTCCCCCTGTTTTCTTAATTTTCTCTTGTACTATTTTGCCTTTTCAATATGCTGCTTTGTATTGTTAAGTGGCTTTCAACTGTCTCATAGATTCATTGAGGGCAGTGAAGCTGTCTGAGACCTCTTTATAATTCGTTTAGCCCTTTGTATGATGCTCTGCACATCTAAATGCAGTGGACCTCCAATTACTGAGGGATATTCAGTGTGCAATGGCAATGGAATAGAAAGTGTCACCGGCATTTGTCCATGGGCTACTTAATGTCAGTCCTGTTGCAAAGGATTGCGCTCTCTCTGGGGTCCCTGTTCTCTGGCTTTCTGAAACAGACAGCAGTCATGGGCTTTCGCCACATCAAAAGACCGAGAAAGGTTTTTCCTCTAAATAGAAACTGTAACTTGGTCTGAAGCTCTCATGATACTATAATGGTGCTTCTCAAAGTGAAATCTCTGGAGGAACAACATCAACATTACCCAAGAGCCAGTTGGAAATGCAGATTCTTGGGCCCACCTGACCTACTAACTCAGAAATCCGTGTTTTCACAAGCCCTCTGGGTAATGCTGATACACACTAAATTTTGAGACCCTGACCTTAAACAATGCCCTTGCTTCACCTTCCTAGTTACCATGGGTCCTGACCAGCATCCATAGTGTTCTTAAGGCAATATCTTATCAGGGGTAGATAATAGAATAGCAATGCCTATATTACACCAACAGTTAGGTAGAAAAAATAAAACATGGAATTTCTCAAAGTATGTTTAATGGATCAGTAATTTATAGGCTATTAAGTGTTATTTTTTTAAAAAAAGAAATTTCTTAGGCAAATGAATTTAGGGTAATAGGTTAAATAGGATTTCTTCCCTCAGAAATTTTCATTTTTATACTCAAAAACATTCTAAATCAAAATTTCCCCAAATTTATTTGAAAAAACCTTTCTTTTCAAATAGTTTGACACTACACTATTTTTACTCAGTCTTTAAAAGTATTAATGCAGCGGTTCTCAAGTGGGTTCTTATACTACCTGCCACCCTTCCCACCCCACTGGGGATAGTTGGGAATGTCTGAAGACATTTTTACACGTCACGATTGGATGGGGGTAGATGAGGGCCTGTCAGCTACTGGCATCTAGTGAGTAGAGGCCAGATGCGATGCTAAACATCCTCCAAATACACACAAAAAGCCCTCACAACAAAGAATTATCCAGCCCCAAATGTCAAAGTGTCGAGGTTGCGAAACCCTGTATTTCTCAATCAGGTATTTGGTGAGCTCCTTCTGTATATGCACACATTGAGCTATAGAACACAAAGACTTGTCTTCTTCGTCTTCAGAGTTTCCGTACCTACTACATTGCCTGACACAAAAGAGACACCCAATCAGAGCTAATTGAATGAATGGATTAAGAGAAGAATGAATGATTGGGGGAAACATGACTATTATATGTGAAATAAGAGCAAACTTTCAAGACAATATAAAAATCACATTATTTAATATAGCCAGAGAAATCCATGTCCAGGAAGGCTTTGAAAAGAAAGGAAGGTGGTAAATGATCTTAAATGATCAGAGCAGATGTCTCTGAGAGCAGAGGGCAATCCAGCCCAGGGAGCTATGAGAGACTACACAAAGAACAGGGGTGAGTTAGGTGCCATTACACCTTGCAGGTCAATGCCTCACAGCTTTATTCATGTGGTTCTATCAGCAGGGTCTACACCCCTCCTCTGATCCTGTCCACATCCTGTCACAGACAGGCAGCAAGTGGCAAAGATTACTAACTGGCAGCCTAAAAGCCATAGGTGTTGTGTTTGTTTTTGTTTTTTACTACCCTGGGATTTTGTTTGTCTGTTTATTTTTATTTTTTTCTCGATGTCTGTTTATTTTTAGAAGCTCTGTTTTCTTTTTAACTGTTTTGAGTTATCTAAGGAACATATTGTATGCCAGTGAACTTTTTATTTTTTTATTTATTAAAAAATTTTTTAACGTTTATTTTTGAGAGAGAAAGAGACAGAGTCCAAGAAGGGGCACAGAGAGAGGGAGACACAGAATCTAAAGCAGGCTCCAGGCTCCAAGCTATCAGCACAGAGCCTGATGCGGGGCTTGAACTCACAAGCCATGAGATCGTGACCTGAGCTGAAATTGGACACTTAACCGACCGAGCCACCCAGGCGCCCCTATGTATTAGTGAACTTTTAACAAACAATTCAAATAAAGCTCAAAGCTCCCCTTGACCTTCACTCAATCCACTGTCCAATGTTTGACACCACATTTATTTGTTTGACTGCCCTTAGAGGGATACCCTCCAGTTCATCATGTCTTCACCTACTATTTCACACCCAACTCCACTATCATCATGTAGTTACCTACCTGGCCCCGGAGGTCATTGGATTTGAGAGAAAAAGCACTGTACTTGAAGTTAGATGATCACCCTTCTCTGAGCAAACCTTGGCTGACCACTAAGCACACTGAGCTTTATTTTGCTCATTTCTAGGATCTGTGCTCCCTGCATGACAAGATTGCTGTGAGAATTAATTCAAATAACATCAGTAAAACTACTTGGCAAGTCGTACTTCCCTGAACAGGGAGTGCATCAAGTAGGAAGGCATGTATCTCCAAGAAGTCTGCAAGAGAGCAAAACCTTTCCCATTCCTTGATCTGTCAGTGAAAATTAAACAAAGCTTGAATTCCATTATGAGTGATAAATTCCATTATAAGCAATAATATACGTGAAGCACTTAGACATTACCAAGACAAAAGTGGTTCACAATTTAAGTATGTTTATTAATGCTTTAAATAATAGCAATCATAAATCTATTTGCTTTTATGTAAAAATATTTTACTTTCTATTAAATAAAATTGATACCACAGGAAGATGAGTTTCAGATACTTCCTGACACCCTACGAAACACTAAACAAATGTGAGATGTTATTACTATCGGTCTTTTAAGACCAGGCTAAAGAATTCTTTTCATAAAACCTTCTCTGACATTCCAACCTAACTCTCTTGAATTTCGGTAGTGGTTATTTCTCTCTAGTTTTCCTGGTCATTATGCATACACATGACCTTGCATTCCTCCTACTGGTGTCACGCTATTATTTAAATATTTGTGGAATTCAGATTCTGGTCTTTAATTGTTTGTGTGTTTATCCCATCTCTCAATCGGATTGTGGCCTTCTTTATGTCAGAGGCCATGTTCCCTGCTGTACTGTGCAACACGCCACACATAGTAGGCACCCAGTAAGTGTCTTTGATTTCATTTGAAGAGAGTGTTAGATCCCAGAAGTGCCGCAAGAATGTGTCTCTTAAAACCCCTCATCTATAACCTTGTCCCTTCTGGTATGTAACCAGAGAATAGCTTTGAAGTGAGGTTACAGTATGTTTCTTTCCTACTTGTTACCAGGAATGAAAGCTCTTGTTTTCTACCCTGGTAAAGTAAGATGATTTGAATCTGTCTAATGCAAAACCTGGTATATGCTGTTCTTTGTACTGAAGGTCATCTGCTAGAGTCTAAAAGTATCTGTTGGCAATAATTATTTAAGTGGTGTATTTCTAATCTTCAAAGGGATAGTTCTGTGTTTAAAATTAATTTCCTTATTTGTCTATGGTTGCAACTTAAAACACTTTTCCTTATATGCACTATAAAATGTTAATAGCTACATATAGAGTGACTTTACGACTGTAGTGTCATTTTTCTCAGCTTGATCAGCTCTTTTGAATGGCATCATTATGATCAAAGTTGTTTACAGTAATAAAGTATGAATAGTTTCGATAAAAAAATAGGCAGCATTACAATTAAACAGTATCTGGCATTTTAGAATGTGATAACTACTCATAATGCTGTCATAGAATAAGCAAGTCTACAATATAAACATAGTGACAAGAATGACCTGAACAAGTCTTTGAAGCACAAACAAGAATATGAATCGGGGAGGATGTGATGCCATGGGGTTAAGGGAGGAAGCAGAATATTCAATACACCTGGAGTCTTTCAAAGAAATTGTGAGCAGTTTATTAGCATTTTGTTTATACTGGTACCCTTCATCTAGTTCTATTTTTGCAATGAACAAGCAAAATTTAAAATTAGGACAACGTGCCAAATGTCTCAATAAAACTTGGGTCTTAGTACTTTGTTTGATAAGGTATACTGCAAAAATCAGTCTATTCATATTCATAGGGTATTTATTCAATTATATTACCATGCTATTGGAAAGCATAACAGCTAGAATGTATAAAATAACTCTATAAATCTTTATACCATGTACTAACACCTCTCCAAATACAATACTGTTTTCTTAATCAAGGCACTGATCTTCAGGTTTCTGTTCCTTTCCTTAGGGGTAGGAGATAAGAGAAATTTGACAAATCTCTAGTTAATCAATATTGGTACCGGTTTGAGCTTCTGAAACAATGTTTGAAAGAGGTAAACGATGGCACACTATTTCTTTGAGGGATAAAAAGGGTTAGTTTCAGCAATTTTAAGAGGGTAGTTGTCTTCCTAAATGCAGGAATTACACAGAAGCAGCTAAATATGATGAATATGTTGGTTCCTTTCTTGAAGAAGGAAATAAGTAATTTTTGACATGGTTCTTTTTTTAATGCTTATATATTTATTTTTGAGAGAGAAAGAGAGAAAAAGAGAGAGAGAGAGATAGCAGGGCAGAGAGAGAAATGAGTGAGAATCTCAAGTAGGCTCTGCACTGTCAGCACAGAGCCCAATGTGGACTCGAACTCACAAACTGTGAGATCATGACCTGAGCTGAAATCAAGAGCAGATCAACTGAGCCACCCAGGTACCCCTTGATATGATTCTTAATACACAAAGTAATTATAAACCTGAATAAAAATGAATAAAAGGGTCATTAAAGATTTATTTAAACAAATTGGGTGTGTGTGTATAAATATATATATATATATATATATATATATATATATACATCAATAACACTAAAATATAACTCACAATGTGATTAATTGATTTATTATTTTTAGTGAATAACAGAAGTGTTTTCTCCTGCCAAATATTTTAATTTGCCAAATGAATCAAGTCTGTCTTCTTAGATCTTCATTTAGGGCTTTCCACAATATGATCTTGACATCCTTGGACAAACTTATGGCTCCAGGCCTTTATAGGGACCTCCAGCCCTTCATGGTTCCTTGAATTTCCATGAATCCCAAATACACACAACTTCTACTACCCAACCTCAGCTTCCTCTCTATATATCTAACCCATATGTTTCTTATGAGATTATTCAATTTCCCCCACCTCTACTGTAACCAGCTTCTCCAAAGCTCCTTCTTTTGTTGAGTCTTCTATTTTCTGTACCATCTACTTGGCATGTATCCAGAGCTATTTTAGATTTCTGTTTAGCTACTTCTGGTTGCCTTTCACATAACATATCCTGACAACTATTTAGTGGGAATTTTTAATATTCATGAGATATTCCGATTATAGCACAGAGTTATCCAAGTGATGAAGCAAAAAAGCTATGTCCTTAGTCTATAAGTTTAAAAAGAATTTCTTGTAGATTTGCTTTTTCCACTTTCCTTTAAAGTTCGAAGTGTTCTTTCTCTCTTTCCCATACTCTCTGCAGGGTACAGCTAAGTTAAAAAATAGGGGCGCCTGGGTGGCTCAGTCAGTTAAGCGTCCGACTTCGGCTCAGGTCACGATCTCACAGTTCGTGAGTTTGAGCCCCGTGTCGGGCTCTGTGCTGACAGCTCGGAGCCTGGGGCCTGCTTCACATTCTGTGTCTCCCTCTCTCTCTGCCCCTTCCCTGCTCATGCTGTGTCTCTCTCTGTCTCAAAAATAAATAAACACTAAAAAAATAAATTAAAAAAAATAAAGCAAAATTAAGAAAACAAACAGAAAAGACCCAACCACTGAGATATAAGAATGTCAGCTGAAATACCTAAAAATAATATTCATTAGTATAAGCAAAATTAGACAACAGCAACAGTTCCAATCTGCAACAAGGGCAACAATCTAAAAGACAGTCCATGCTTTATGACGTTTCTGATTTCCACCCTTCCTGAGAGTAATATTATGTGCAAACTAAACAAGTGATTTCTAGAGAGGGAAAATAAAATAACAACATAAGCTTTATCATCACTTTACCAGGCTTAATAAACATTGTTTTTAAAGTAAAATTAGAAAGTGTTAAGTTAGTGGTTACTAGTTTAAAAGATCAGCAAATCTATTAATTTGAGAACAAACATATAAACCAAGCAACAGTTGGCCAATTCAGAGATCATCTTTGAACATGACCTGTGTTTTGTTTGTCACCTTTACTTAAAGCAATGGTTGTGGGAGATGGGGAAGTTGAGGACTTTGGTGTTAGACGTGTTGGTTGTGTATTTTTTGTTTCTGACAAATAAACATTGTATATATTTAAGGCATACAATGGGATGTTTTGATATATGGCTACATCATGAAATGGTTACCATAATCAAACTAATTAACATTTCCATCACCTCCCATAGTTACCATGTGTGTGTGTGTGGGGGGGGGGTAAGAACAATTGAGATTTATTCTCTTAGCAAATTTCATGTATCTATTATTATTAACCCTAGTCACCATGCTATAAATTAGGTCTCCAGAACTTATAACTGAAAGTTTGCATCAACTGATTCAATAGCTTCTCTTTTCTCCCACCCAGCAGCCTATGGAAACGACTACTTTACTTTCTGCTACTATAAGTTTGACCTTTTTATTTTAGATTTGACATGTAAGTGAAATCATGTGATATCTGTCTTTCTGTGTCTGGCTTATTTCACTTAGCATAATGACCTCTAGGTTCATCTATGTTGTCTCAAATGGCAAAATTCCTTCTTTTTAAAAATGAATAATATACCACTGTTTATATATACCACATTTTCTTGCCATTCATCTATCAACAGATACTTAGACTGTTTCCATATCTTAGCTACTATGAATAATGCTATGAATATGGGAGTGTAGCTATCTCTTTGAGATAGTGATTTTATTTCCTTTGGATATATACCCAATAGGGGGATCGCTGGATCATATAGTAGTTCTATTTTTAATTTTGTCAGAACTTCCATATCGTTTTCCATAATGACTGTGCCAATTTACATTCTGACCAACAGTGCACAAGGGTTCCCTTTGCTCCACATTCTCATCAACACTTATCTTTCGACTTTTTGACAATAGCCATCTCATCTGGTGTGAGGCGGTATCTCATTGTGGTTGTGATTTACATTTCCCTAATGATCAGTGATGTTGAGCATCTTTTTCATATACCTATTGGCCATGTGTATGTCTTCTTTGGCAAAATGTCTATTCAGGTCCTTCACCATTTTTAAATTGGGTTATTTGTTTGCTTTTGCTATTGAGTTGTATGAGTTCCTTGTATGTTTTGGATATTAACCCCTTATCAGATGTATGTTATACAAATGTTTTCACCCATTCCAGAGGTGGCCTTTTCATTCTGTTGATTATTTCCTTTCCTATGCAGAATTTTTTTTTAATTTTGATGTCATCCCACTTATTTATTTTTGTGTTTATTGCCTGTGTTTTGGTGTCAATTGCAAAAAATCATTGCCAGGATCAAAGTTAAGGAACTTTTTCCCTGTGATTTTTCTTGGAGTTTTATAGTTTCAAGTCTTTCATTTAAGTCTTTACTCCATTTTGAGTTGATATTTGTGTGTGGTGTAAGGTAGGGTCCAATTGCATTCTTTTGCACGTGGATATCCAACTTTCCCCATTGTATATTCTCAGAGACTTTGTCAAAAATTAGTCGACTATATATGCATGAATTTCTTTCTGGGCTCTCTATTCTGTTCCATTGGCCGATATGTCTGTTTTTATGCCAGCAACTATAGTTAGGTAATATTATTTGAGATCATAAATTGTAATGCCCTCAACTTCATTCTACTTGTTTAAGATTGCTTTAGCTATTCGGCATCTTTTGTGGTTCCATACAAATTCTAGGACTATGTTTTCTATTTCTGTGAAAAGTACCATTGGAATTTTGATAGGGATTGCACTGAATATCTGGCCTGATTTGGGAAGAATAGACATGTTAACAATATCATTCTAGTCCACAAACATGAACTATCTTTCCGTTTATCTTAGACACATTATGAAATGCCAGCACATCACAGGAAAGGAAAAAGGAAATCCTCCCCAAAGGAGGACATTCATATAGGCACACACATGCCTTGTCAGTCAGCATCTCAAACAGTGCCCAAAGCATCCCCTGAAGCAAACACCAAATTTAGGCTCATGCCACCATTGCCATAGTCTCTAAGATTTGCCTCAGCAACCTCATTTCTAAAAACCTCTCTTTAAAACTATTTTCACAAGTATACAAAACAGAACGTAACACAGATATCATGCAAGGCACCCTATCCTATGAGGTTTTCATCATATTAGAAGTGTGTTCTGAGTTTCTTCCAACACTTCTGGGAACTCTGTTGGGATGACAGTAAAGCCTAGAGCTTCCTAGTTTCCTCCTGTTCCAAGATCTGCTTCTATGGAATTAGTTTTGTCACATGCAAACTGTTCCTACTCCACATGGGAACACAGCCCTCTCTTTCTGAGATTACTGTGAAATCATCATTCACACAAGGCTTTTGTGCATCTAGCCAGCTTCATGAAAAGTTTAGAATGAAAGAGGGATTTTATATCACTATGCTGCTCAACCCTCTCTTTCTAAAGACATCTGCTTCTCTGTCTTCAGGATTGCAACCCACAATGGGAGCATTTTCTTCTCCTAATCCTGACATATATCTCCATTTCTTTTTTAGAAAATCATACCACTTTTTCATGAGAGTGGGCATTCTCTTCCTCTTCACAAGGCAGTCTATATGATGCTATAGGATTCAGCACTGTATGTTTGCTTTGAATTGAAATAATCAAAATAGAAAGTAAATCATGTTGTTACATCAAATATATATATTATTATCTTCTTTTAGCTTAATAAAGACTAGGCAGGACTTAGCTTTGAAATTGCCTCTTCCAAGGATTTAAATATTTAGACAATCTAAAAGTCTATCAGAAGGGTATAGCTAAATAAGTTATACATCGCTATTAAGAAGAATGAAGCAGTTCTCTATGAATTGACATTAAGATGTGTTGTTATGCTATTGTACGTAAAATATTTTAAGTTAAAAAAAGTATTGTGCCATTTTTTTGGTATGAATACATACATGTATTTGTAAGTCCGTAGAAAAGAGTCTACATAGGTACATGTCTCTCTGGGGGAGGAAAACATTTACTAGTTTTTTGTATTATTTTAATTATCATAATAAGTATTTCTTAAACTATTTTTATGGCACAAGCACCAGAGTATCTCAGAAAATTTCTACTAAACTTCAAGGAAAATGCAGTTCCTTTATTATTTGGCTTATTTGCAAACAAAAACATAATGCAAAAATCCTCAGTTTTCTATGAAGTATTTTTTCCTATCAATATTTGTTATTTAATTTTATTTCCTCATTTGGAAATTATTTACTCATATTATTTGGACATCTATCAGAACACTGAAAATTGATGAGACAGAAACCAATCCTGGTTTATACATTTCAGCCTGAGCTGATGATCAGTATAGAGCATTGTGTGTGGCCTTGGAACTGGCTTGGGGAGGCTAAGCAATCTTAGCCTCTTGTTTGACAGTTGTTTGACTGTCCCGCTGGACTAAGTTGAGAAATCACACAGCTTTGTTTACTGCCAGCAGCCATTCTGCTATCCCAGAGGAGCTAGCTTTCAGATGAAGCTGATGCTGAGGATGCTGGGCAGAAAGACAGAAACTGGGTGTTTGGTGATGTCATCAGCCTGATGGATGGACCAACCCTGAAACCTTCCCTACTCTGTATTTCCAGTCATAAGATACAAAAATTTTCTTTATTATTTAAGCCATTTTGACTTTGTTTTTCTATTGCTCTTGAAGGTGTTCTGTTAAAGTATATATATATATATATATATATATATATATATATATATATAATATAATATATATAATATATATTACACACACACACACACACACATATATATGAAAGATTTTATTTTTAACTAATCTCTATACATAACATGGGGCTCAAACTCACAACCCTGAGATCAAGAGTCACATGCTCTGTCGACTGAGCCAGCCAAATGCCCCTCTGTTAATATATTTTTTAAGTAAATAATCAATATAGACAAAAACTTCTGCATGATAATTGTCATCAGAAATGTTTTATGACAATGAAAAGTACAAATGATCAAGATACTGAATATTGGGGAACAGGCACATATGATATAATATTATGCAGCTATTCAAATTGATGTTATAAAGTATTTTTTAATTGACAATCCAGCTCCTATTCCATCTCTCTGGCCTTGGTAACTCTCGAGTATTCCCTGTCCTCATTCTACTGTCTCAACTATTTGCTTTGTCTCCTGTGGTTTTCTCTGACTAGAGTGCCTCTAAATTCTTCCTACTTGTGGCCTCATTCTACCTCCCCTTTAATTTTTTTTTTAATGTTTATTTATTTCAGAGACAGAGACAGAGCACAAGCAGGGGAGGGGCAGAGAGAGCCAGAGACAGAATCTGAAACAGGCTGCAGGCTCTGACCTGTCAGCACAGAGCCCAATGTGGGGCTCGAACCCACGAACTAGGAGATCATGACCTGAGCTGGAGTCGGACACTTAGCCGACTGAGCCACCCAGGCGTCCCTCTACTTCCCCTTTAAACTCTGCCCAGGTACACTTCATCCAGGAAACCTTTCCATAAACCCTTCCTTGTCCCCCAACTTGGTACTAGCCTCTCCTTTATGCACCCACAATATCTGTGGTTATCATTTCTCTAACTGTTCATGTTTCAACTACATGATTTTTTGTCTTTGTTCACAATGAGATTGTGAGCTGTTGAAGACAAAGACCAACTGGTTCTTGTGTATCCCTAATGTCCAGCCAGAGGCCTAGCATTGCATAGATGCTCTATAAATATTTGTAGACTGTGTGTGTGGATGGTTAGATGAATAAAGAATTAATCTTAATCATAGATATATCACGAATGGAGGATGGTTAGCGTCTAAATTTTGTAATGGTTTTCTGTATTTTTCCCAGAAATGGGAAAACTTGTGTTTAGAAAAAATTGGCTATTTATGCAGAAATGAAAACTAGATTTTGAAAAATATCACTCATCTCTTAAGCTCCTTTGTAAAAGTTTATTGACCAAGATTCATTAACAAATATTTATAATTGAGATAGCCAAAGACAAACTTAATAGTGTTATTCTCTCCTGAAAAATTAAATCGACTTACTCTTTTTGATTAATTTTGAAAGCTTTGGTTTAAGGTTATAGAAATCTGACAGAAAAATTGAAGCCATGATTGATTTACATGACACACTTAAAAATGCTGTAAAACATTGCAAAAGCTCTGTGACATCTTTAAAGGTGAACTCAGATGAGAAATGCTAGGTTTGCTGGGCAGGGAAGGAGCTCTATAGGTAGCATTCACCTCCAACCCACCCTTTCTGAAGATCCTGGTTGGGCAGTGTACTTTCGCATTCTTAACTGGTACCTTCAGGAAAACAGAGAGACCAGGCGGCATCATGCCCTCATCTTCTAAACAATGTTAATACTAAGCTTTCTAGAGAGATGTAACACAGTGGAGAATATAAAATAAATTCTGAATCTACATATCACACATTAGAGGTTCCAGGCTGGCAAATTTTCCCCTCCCTACTCCTGTCTTGGGGACCGTTGGATTAGTCATTTTTGTATGCACACTACCTGAGGGTAGATGACATACCACAGGCATTCCTAGGAATTGCCAACTAAATGGTTGTATCTATGTGGTGAGATTATCTACGACTATTAATTCTTTGGTTACATTCTTTAGTCTTTTCCACAATTTCTTGAATCTTTTCAAATTTTTGAATGATAGTCCGTTGAGAGAAAGGGGGAAGAAAAACCATATTCTGATATTGGGACACCTTTGTTCTCTTTTGTAATTCAGCATGCCCTTACTTATTGCTTTTGTACACCAAGATAGAAAGAGGTCTTCTCAGAGCATGAGCCTGTCAGATGCGCAGCCTCCCTGATGTTTTTCCTCCAGGTATCAAAATTTTTACTCTGATATCTACCTATGTAAAATCTGAACTCACAAGAGAGTAATAATGAAGAGAACTAAATATTTGTTTAGTACCTAAATGAGTTTGATACTTAGGTTACCCCCCCCCAAATTTACCCATTAACCCCACATCCCTTGGTAGTACCAATGAGTGACATGAGCATGGGAGAAACCTTTGACTTCTCTACAGTTTCCATCACTTCTAATAAATGCAAGTAAAGACAGTGTGATTATTCTTCAAATTCAGTTTTATGACAAATTCCATTGCCACTTACCAACAAGATTGCCATCCCTAG
Organism: Lynx rufus; assembly: GCF_022079265.1. NCBI lineage: Eukaryota > Metazoa > Chordata > Mammalia > Carnivora > Felidae > Lynx > Lynx rufus. The sequence continues at coordinate 76,929,243 of NW_025814896.1, read as the reverse complement.
GCCTCTCCTAGAAAGATGATCTGTAGCTACCACCATAGATATTATCCTCATTTTACAGATGAGAAGATTAAGTAAACCACTCAAGTGCGTGATTAGTGAGATGTAGAGCTCGGAAGAGAACACTTGTTTTTTCAACCCCAAATTCTCTCCTTTTCCTACTGTACCATACCATCAGAACTTTATAAAATCACAACATGATAGATTTAGAAAGATAGGTTTAGAATTATAGAATGAAGACCATATACAGCTTATTATCAAGAAAACTTAAGCCAAAGGATAAGCAATTCTGACATTAGTGGCTAAATTCTCCTCACTAGAAAATATAAAAGCCTCTCTACCAACAGTGGCTGAAGAAAATATTTCTGTTCTTTCCTAGTTTGAGATGTCTTTCAGATTGACATTCTGTTCTGTTTGTTTTTTACATTAGCTGATCTTCTGTAGCCCATGCTGCTTATATCCTAATGATCTCAATGTTGTAATGACTATATTCTTAGTTTAGCACTTAAATATTACTTGTAGATAAGATTCATTCATTCTCCTTTACATAATTGCTACAGGCTCTCATTTTTAAAAAAATTTTAATGTTTCTTTATACTTGAAGGAGAGAGAGACAGAGCATGAGTAGGGAGGGGCAGAAAGAGAGGGTGACACAGAATCCAAAGCAGGCTTCAGGCTCGTAGCTGTCAGCACAAGAGCCTGATGTGGGGCTCAAACTCAGGAGCTATGAGATCATGACCTGAGCCAAAGTCAGACGCCCAACTGACCGAGCCACCCAGGTGTCCCTACAGGCTGTCATTTTAGATGCAATATTAGTCAAGCATACTTCAACTAGCTCTGTGATTACTAGCTACTGTGTAGATCCACATAAGTCTAGAACACACTTTAATTTGTTCACTTCAAACGACTGGTTATCTTACTTGAAAATTAATTATCTGTATGTGAGCCATTTCTGGCCTTTTGTTTCTTGTATATAGAAGGGAAAACTTGTATAATTCCTCACTTTTGGGAAGAATGTGAATAGTTATAATCTGATAAGGGTTTTCCACCTTGGAGCTGAATTCACTTACTGTTACCTCCAGTATGACAATCTTACTATTCCTGTCCTGATCACAACAGCTAACTGGATTGTTTCAAGCTCACTAAACAACCAGAATTCTTTTTTTAAAAAAAATTTTTTTTTCAACATTTATTTATTTTTGGGACAGAGAGAGAGAGACAGAGCATGAACGGGGGAGGGGCAGAGAGAGGGAGACACAGAATCGGAAACAGGCTCCAGGCTCCGAGCCATCAGCCCAGAGCCTGACGCGGGGCTCGAACTCAGGGACCGCGAGATTGTGACCTGGCTGAAGTCGGACGCTTAACCGACTGCGCCACCCAGGCGCCCCAACAACCAGAATTCTTGAATAGAAAACTTCATGTTCTCTCTGTGCCATTATTCTTCTTCACTACCATTAATTTCCTCCCCAGAGCCATCTTGCTATATTCTCTTTCTCATAGAAGCAATGGATAAATTTCACAAGCCTCAATTGATTTTGGTCAGGAGTCTCATCTTGAAAACTCCCATACATACATGTCTCCATACATACTTGTATGTGTACAAATGACCACAATGTAGTGATCCACATGCACAACCCCAGATCTAGATCTCCTGGGTTTGAATCTTGACTCTATAGCCTACTATGTTTTTAAAGTTTACCCAAATAACATTTTTATATGTTTTGCAACTCCAGAATAAAGAAGAAAATGGAAAACTGGCCTTTGAATCTAATTTAAATTGTTAGGAAATAAGTTTTTTTTGTTTTTGTTTTCACCAGAGACCTCTCTTAATATGACAGTACAGGCCCTTACACAGATTAGGAACAAAATAAATTAATAAATCTACTCCATTGCCTACTTGCATTCTACTTCCAAGTTGTACTAATTCCTCTTCAGTAATATTTCTTAATATTTATCTATATATTTCATTTTTGCATTCATTAAATTGCAGATTTTGTAATTATGGAGGCAGCATGAACACTGTGGTTGTTCATTGTTTGGGCTTTAGAACCAGACTACATGGGTTGGAAACCTGTCCCATACTTTCAGTAGCTGTGTGACCTGGGGCACAACCTGTTGTTTGTTACCTTCAGATTTCCCTTCTACATAATGGAAATGATAACACTTTCCTCATAGAAAAGAGTAGTTATTAGGTTAAATGAGTTAATGCATGTGATGCTTTTAGATCAGAATTTGGCACATAGTAAGTGCTCAAAAACAGTAGCTATTATTATACTTGCAAAATGATTAATGCTTTTCTTTTTGCCTTTAGCCTATTTTAAGTACTTTTCTAAGGTTTCTAAGCAATCACATTTAGCACTTTAATGGATTATATAATATCCCATAGTTTACCCAATATTTTCCCCAAAATTGGACATTCATATTATCACCAGTTTTTTTTTTTTTTTTGTATATAAACACAGCTATGTGCATGTCTCTTCATTCAGGCCCCTCTCTTCCCAGCACCCTACATTTTGTATTATTCTTCTGAGTTAAGTTTCCAGAGGTTGAGATTTCTGTTTTACATAAGGCATGTAAATTTTTTTTATATTTTATTTTATTTTTTATTTTTAAAAATTTACATCCAAATTAGTTAGCATATAGTGCAACAATGATTTCAGGAGTAGATTCCTTAGTGGCCCTTACCCTTTAGCCCATCCCCCCTCCCACAACCTGTCCAGTAACCCTCAGTTTGTTCTCCATATTTAAGAGTCTCTTATGTTTTGTCCCCCTCCCTGTTTTTATATTATTTTTGTTTCCCTTACCTTATGTTCATCTGTTTTGTCTCTTAAAGTCCTCATATGAGTGCAGTCATATGATTTTTGTCTTTCTCTGACTGATTAATTTCACTTAGCATAATACCCTCCAGTTCCATCCACGTAGTTGCAAATGGCAAGATTTCATTCTTTTCTGATTGCTGAGTAATACTCCCTTGTATGCATATATATATATGGTATATATATATATATATAGTGTATATATATATCTTCTTTTTCCATTCATCCATCGATGGACATTTGGGCTCTTTCCATACTTTGGCTATGGTTGATAGTGCTGCTATAAACATGGGGGTGCATGTGTCCCTTCAAAACAGCACACCTGTATCCCTTGGATAAATGCCTAGTAGTGCAATTGCTGGATCGTAGCGTAGTTCTATTTTTAGTTTTTTGAGGAACCTCCATACAGTTTTCCAGAATGGCTATACCAGCTTGCATTCCCAGGGTTTTTTTTTAATCCTAGATTTTATACCTTTTCCTTCTGGATAAAAGAGGAGGTTTTCCTATACATGCAGAATTTGAAATTTAAGTTAATAAAATGTAAGGCCACATTTCACTTTGATGAAAGTTCATTTTGAAGATCAAGTTTTTGCTTTTTTTTTGGTCCTTGCTGGAATCTTGTAAAAGGAGGACTCGAGGAGAATAAGAAGCCTGTCAACGAATCTGAAACAGTGACTATTTAATATTCAATATGAATTAAAGTAGGTTTTGTCTTTCTGTTTAGCTTTAATTTGTTCTTACCAAAGCAGGAGGATATACCTAATATGTAACCAAGTATGCTATAAATCTATCTTGTTAACAGATGTTTCAATCATATGATCTCTCCAGAAGCAGGGTTTATTTGTTTGTTTGCTTTGTGTGGGGGGTCGTTTATTATTTTATTTCTGTGTGTGTGTCTAATAGCTTTAATGAAGTATAATTTACATACCACAAACACACTGCTAAGTGTACAATTCAGTGCTTTTTAGTAAATTGACAGAATTGTGCAGCTATCATCACAATTCAGTTTTAAAACATTTTCATCGCCCAAAAAAGATGTTTCATTTGCGGGCATGCCCTGTTCCCATTCTCAGTGCCTGCAGCAAATTACAAGGAGAAAAAAGTTTTCTTAAAAACAATCCAACTCCTCTGTTATTTACTTTTTAGATAGGTCAATAGGCTAAGGGATTAACATTAGCAAATCAAAACAAAAATGTACCTCAAATCAAACTAGCTTAGGAAGTTCAATGGCTTCCTGAGATTTATTTTCTGTTTCTTTTACGTAAAGCTGGCATTGTTTATGTCTAACATATGTCAGAAGGAAGATCTAAGTAAGAGGTGGAGCCAGCAAGTTATTTAGGCTGATTCTGTTTATCTCTAATTTAAACTCAATAAAAATGCATTTAAAATATTTCTTTGAACATAACTGAAATGTATAGAGTTTTTAAGAAACATAAACTCACTTTTTTAAATGTTTATTTATTTATTTTAAGAGAGAGAGAGCATTCAAGCAGGGGAGAGGCAGAGAGAGAGAGAGAGAGAGAGAGAGAGAGAGAGAATCCCAAGTAGGCTCTACACTGCCATCACAGAGCCCAATGCGAGGCTCAATCTCACCAACCATGAGCATGACCTAAGCCAAAATCAAGAACCAGATGCTTAACCAAATGAGCCACCCAGGCACCTCAGAAACATAAATTCACTTCTAAATATTCTTTCAAACTCAGTAATTAAAAAAAATTATATTTTGAGTAAACGCTTTTCCCCATACTGTTCCAGTTTCCACAAATAATATACAATGATTTCAGCTAAAATTTTAAATTCTGAAGCAAAATGATCCCAATATAAGTCACCGAGGACAAAGGTCAATGTCCCCACATGATTGATTGTACCCAACTTGGACACTATAGGTGGTTAGAAGGTGGGCTTTTGAAAGGTAGGATGTGGATCCATTCAATAAAGACACCTACCTCATCAACCTTGTTGGCCTTGAAGAAGGGGTTACTGCTTAGTGAACACATAGATTTTTAAGTTATTCATTAACAACCCAGAAAAAAGGAATGAAAACATAAGAAGTGGGTTATGGACCTAATATTAGGAACTATCTCATATCTTCTCCACCTGCTTGCAGGTGCTTTAAATGATTTCATTGGATAGTAAAATCTTTCTTTCATGAAGATAAGAATTATCATATTGCTCCATATATATATATGCTAACAAATGCATGACACATAAAAAAGAGCCTGTGTTATAGAGAGACCATGCAATGGTAGAATTAAAAGCATTTCGTAGTTGGGAGGAAGAGATCTGAACTGCATTAGAGACAAGAAAGGAAGAGCAAGAGTACTTAATCCTTCTATAATTAATCAGGAAGGTTTCACATAATCAGTAAAGAAGTTGAATCAGCAATCAAAAATCTCCCAACAAACAAGAGGAAGGTTTCAGGAAGAAGACATAGGTCAGAAGTTTGTTGTAGGTATGTGATAGATTCAGAGGCTATAAAATTGGGGATGAAATGACAACAGACAGCATTCTGGTGATATTGAAAAGAATGGCGTTCTGTTACCAATGTGATGGCAGGAGACCAATAATGATATGACCATCTTCAATTCAATTCCTTTCTATTTAACTTCACAAATATTTAGTAAAAGCTTATTATATGAAATCCACTATGCTAGAGCCACAGGCAGTGTACTAGGGCCATATAAGTAAATGCAAAGGGAGAATGGTTAGAGCTCAACAAAATACAATTGTGGCCTCGAGCATACCAATCATCGTATTGTCTGCATTTCTTTTGGGTCCAATCTTAAAAACTGTAAGGATTATTCATTTTCTCACGAGGCTGAATAATCCAGATAGAGGGGCTCCTCTAGGCAATGCTAAAAATATCTGAGAGGCTCTCAATGTTTCTTCACAATCTTGAAACTCTGCAAGGTAAAATTTCCACAACGTTCAAACTGTGCCAAATTTGATAAAGCCAGTCGCCAAATCCAAATCCAAATTTGAAATAACATATAGTTAGGAATTCCAAAGATCTTCAATGACTCCTTTACCGTTTGACCGTTTGTACGAACGTTGCAGGGCAATGATGGCATTGTACGGAAATTCAGACGTCCAAACTGGAGGAAAAGAAGGAGCTGTGGTAAGGAGGAGCACTGTAGAAGAGCCGACTTTCAAGGTGGGTTATGGAGACAATCAGAAAGTGTTTCTTTGCCAGGCCTCCTGATAATTTCTTCCTTGCTCCCAACGTTTTTCAGGTCATTCTCATTTATCCAGGAAAATCTATTCACTAGTCAATCAATTGGGTGACGAAGCATCATCTTTTTAAATACAAATAATTTTCAAGAGACTAAGAAGGCCAGGATACCTGGGTGGCTCAGGCAGTTGAGCGTCGGACTCTTGATCTCACAGCCCTGTGTTGAGCTCTGCACTGATGGTGCGGAGCCTGCTTGGGATTCTGTGTCTCCCTCTCACTCTGCGTCTCCCCTGCTCATGCTCTCCTCTCTCTCAAAAATAAATAAACATTTACAAAAGAGAGAGAGAATAAGAAAGATAGTAGTTATTCATAAGTTAATGAGAATTAGTTCTAAAATGTTTACTATAATTGTTTTCCTCTTAGTAATTTAAAAGCAATGACAATGTCACAATGGTAGTTTTTATTTGTTAGAATAGTTACAAAACAACAAAATGTGTGTGTGTGTGTGTGTGTATTGTTCAGAAATTTAGGTTTTTTAATGTTGTTTTTTTTTAATTTACATCCAACTTAGTTAACATATAGTGTTGGGGTGCCTGGGTGGCTCAGTGGGTTGAGCATCTGACTTCGGCTCAGGTCATGTTCTCACAGTCCGTGGTTCGAGCCCCGCATGGGGCTCTGTGCTGACAGTTCAGAGCCTGGACCTTTCTTCTGATTCTGTGTCTCCCTTTCTCTGGAGTTCCCCCTCCCATGCTCTGTCTCACTCTTTCTCTCAAAAATAAATGAATATCAAAAAAATTTTTTTAAAAATATAGTGTAATAATGATTTCACGAATAGAATTTAGTGATTCATCGCTTACATATAATACCCAGTGTTCATCCTACATGCCCTCCTTAATGCTCATCATGCATTTAGTCCATCTCCCCCACCCAACACCCCTCCAGCAACCCTCAATTTGTTCTCTCTGTTTAAGAGTCTCTTATAGTTTGTCTCCCTCCCTGTTTTTATATTATTTTTACTTCCCTTCCTTTATGGTCATCTGTTTTGTATCTTAAATTCCACATATGAGTGAAGTCATATGATATTTGTCTTTCTCTGACTGACTTATTTCACTTAGCATGATAGTCTAGTTCCATCCACATTGTTGTAAATGGCAAGAATTCATTCTTTTTGATCATGGAGTCATATTTCATTGTATATTATATACCACATCTTCTTTATCCATTCATCAGTCGATGGACATTTGGGCTCTTTCTCCATACTTTCACTATTGTTGATATTGCTGCTATAAACATTGGGATACATGTGTCCCTTTGAAACAGCATCCCTGTATCCCTTGGATAAATACCTAGTAGTGCAATTGCTGGGTCGTGGGGTAGTTCTGTTTTTAATTTTTTGAAGAACCTCCATTTAAGTTTATTTGAGAGAGAGAGAGAGAGAAAGCATGAGCAGGGGAGGGGCAGAGAGAGAGGGAGAGAGAGAATCCCAAGAGACACCCCCCCAAGATTCTGGGCCTGGTCTCACAAACCATGAGATCATGACCTGAGCTAAAATCAAGAGTCACTTAACTGACTGAGACACCCAGGAGCCCCAGAACTTTAAATTTTAAAAAGAATTGTCACATGCATTAGCTAGTTTGATGCTTATAAATGTCATGTGACAAAAGACACTGTTGGTTGACTAGGACCAGTGTTTGCATGTAAAATCCTGATTTGGGGTATGCCCCACATCTTGCTGTAACTCAGGGCTTTAGCAAGAAAAGTCTAAACCACATGGTTACCAGTGACTGGTTTAGGGTGAGCATGTAATTCATCTGGCCAATGAGATATGGGAAAAGTCTGTTGAAGGGCTTCCAGAAAAGCCCTTCTTTGATCTAACGGGAAAAAAAGATAAAGGATGCACAGGAAGAAATAAGTCCCCTTCCTTTCACCATATATGGAATCATATAATAATCAATATACATTGTTATATTTGCATGTGAGACCACACTTTAGGAGAGAAGAAAACCAGAACTGAGGAAGCCATTTTACAACCGGGAGATTGTTAAGTCACCATTTGGAAAATGACTGACAGAGAGGTGGAAAGTTCTAGAGTCCTTAAGTCATGTTCTTTAGCTGCCAATTTAAATATTCCCATAACTTCACACACTTAGGATATTTTGTTATATGAATGACCTCATCTAACCTTATTGGTTAAAGTGATTCTAGTCAGTTTTTGGTTACTGCTGACATCGCAAAGATACATGTAAATTGGTTAGATACCCGATTTAGAGATAAGGTAACTGAGGTTCAAAAAGTTAAGGAATTTGACTAAGAGACAGAAGATATGCTACAGACATGTGACATATTTGCAATTTCACATTCCAAGGGTCGTATGCCTTCCATTTAATGCGGTGTCAATCTTGTTGAGAAGAAATACTAAATAGTTTTGGGATACTAGTTTGGGATAACAGTTTGGATGGATACTTTGGAAAACCAACTCGATTTATTTTTCTATCCTCTCCAAAATAGGAATGTTGTGCTAGGGGCCTGAGGGCATTAAAATTGGAGCTCATAAAGGGACAGCATGGTATCATCCTCATATTTTGCCTATTTTGAAATTTTGTCTAAAACTGGCCTGAAACTCATGAGAAAGTTGAAACTCTCTTCCTCCTTTTTCTTCCTATTTCACATGTACTTCTATTCCCAGGACCCCACATACTGATGAGTAGCATTGGTAATTCAGCTACATTCTGTTTAATAGAGCCATATTCAGCCCAGTAACTTAGGTGGAATCTCACAATGACAAGGAAAAGAATCCACTTAAACTAAAGAAAAAAAATACAAATTTGTTAAAGAAAAAATGGGGGAATCTCATGGGAACAGAAAGAGTACTGATTGACTGAATATGTCTCTTTCTTTTCAGACCAGCTTTGCTCTACTCCTCATGCACAGGGCCCAAACATGCATCATCCCATTCCTCACCAACCCACTAGTGCAGATCTAACATGACTTTCCAGGCAAATGCTCTGTTATAATGGACCTATTCTGCCCATATCTCAGTCCTTAGTCCTGAATTCCTCAAGAGAGAATAGGTCTGGCCAAGCTGAGCCTCTGGATTGGTTTCACTCTAACCAGATATCTCTAACTTTGTTCAATCAACTGTGGCCATAGGGTGATAGCCATATTGAAACATCATCACCTGTACAGTAAGGGACAGTTCTCAGAGAATAATCTACGGCTGGGAAGTAGCCTCAAATTGAATCTGACCAGTATTTAAAACTTCATTTTATTGAGTTTCCTAATGATTTCAAAGTTTGTAATAGGCAATTTGTAAATAACAAACATAATTTGGTCATAAGTAGGAAACTCCCTTCTACTGATAAAGGGGAAAAAACAACCAGACATCCCAGATGAAGATGATTACCTCATGTGGATAATGACAAATAAATGACAAAAACCCCAGAAGCATATCTCACCATTTTTCAAAGTGCAGTTATCTGTGTAATTTATAATTACCCATAATATATATATTACAAATATGAAAAAATTTTAATGTATACATATTCAAGGAGAATGAAAATGAATATATTTTATGTGGAAAGTACATTAAAAACTAAATTCTTACAGATCTGTGTTAAAGTAACTCAGCAATGTGCCTTCAGGACTATAGATGTAATGTTAAAATTCAGATAAATGTGTGATATACAGTCTTGTAATGACATCAGAAAATATAACATATATTTTAAAGTGGTGAAAATAAGTAATGTGAAAGCTAGATCACACTACAAATAATGCCAAGCATACAAAATATATAATTTAAGTCAAATAAAAAATGCCCATATGTGAAATAAATTGAAATTAAATGTTAATGAAAGTTAGGGAGGTACAGGTATAAAAACTGTTAAGAATTGTATGGGTTGTAAATTTTCACCATTAGATTTTTTAAGCTGAAATTCATGTTCTATATGTGTCAACACCAGTATGAATTTTGTTTATCAAAAGTGTTTTTCAAGCATCACAAATTTTAGGGGCACAATGACTCAAATCATAAATTCTGACATGATATGTGTATCTATGAAAATATATATTATATATGTAGTTATATATGTGAAAATATATTAGGGAAAACCTAGCTAACATGAAATTCCTTTTGTAAATTGAAGTAGGCAATAATATAGTTCTTTGTGAGATTTACAGGGAGTTTGAAAAGAAATGCTATGCCGAGTAGATCTTTTGAAAAAGTAATGACTTAAGATTTCAGAGTGAGATGACAAGAAATGTCAGAATTAAATCATATGGATTCATGTGCTATACATAGAGGGGTTATCCAGGATGGGAGCTGTTTCAGCATAAAAATGAAAGTAAAAATCATACCATCCATTTAGGAAAATCAGAACCACACAAACATTTACCCAGTACTGTAAAAACAAATTTCCCACTTTTTTTCATAAGATAGGGCAATTTCATTCCTTTGTTAATTTCTATTTTCACTAATCTCTGCCTTCCCTGAGTTGAGTGAACGTGCCCAAATATTATGCAAAAAAGCTGTTCTTGTTTCAGCTTAATTGGGACCTCAAAACAGAGAACAACCCAAGGGATTCCTGACTGAGCATTGCAGACATGAAGTGTGTGGCATGTTCCGATCAGATTTTGCTTAAGAATGTGAACTATGTTTATTCAAATGGTCTTAAACCTCCAGAATCTTTAGGCCAAACTCTCCATGACTTTGACTAAAGAGTGATATTTTATACTACAAATGAGGCCGATTCTGCCGTGGCTATACCAGACACTTCCTCTGGAAGCTTGAGCCCTTCCAATGCCTTCAACCAGGAGCGGAGCCACAAGGGTTCCTGGGACCCCACATCCCAGATGGAATGTATTAATAACTTCAAGCAGCCACTGGCATTTTGCACAGGGCCATCAGGATACTAACTGCAAATCCATCAGGACACCCCAAATGGACGCTGCCAGGAATCCTCAGCCACTTCTGGCCCCCTAAGGGCCAGTTAATTTTGCCTCTCATGCTTGTAATTTTAGGACGATAAGCAATATGCAAACTCTTCTAGTCACCTGATTCTTCACTATTTGATCTGTGCTTTCCTTTCTTTGGCTTGTTTTCCTACTCTGCCTACTTTTTTCGCTTGTCGGTTCCCTGTTCCGCTCTTTGAAACTTGGAATTCAGTTGCAAATCTATTTTCCTGCATTATTAACTTTCTCACATTTACTCCATGGTGATGTCTCCTCCCACGTGTATATTTCTTTGCAATAACCATCTTCTTGAGGTAGAATTTATATTTAACAAAAGCCCTAGATTTTAAATTTGTAGTTCCATGAGCTATAAATACCTTGACCACCTCTCCAATCAAAATCTAGAACATTTCCATCATTCCAGAAAGTTCTCACAAGCACCTTTCCAGGCAATTGCTTACACTCCCTCTAAGCAAGCATTTTTACTTTTTTATTTTAAATGTTCATTTATTTATTTTGAGAGAGAGAGAGAGAGAGAGAACAAGAGTGAGAGGGGAGAGGCACACACGCACACACACACACACACACAGAGAGAGAGAGAGAGAGAGAGAGAGAGAGAGGGAGAGAATCTTAAGCAAGCTCCACACTCAGTGTTAAGTGCATGCAGGGCTTGATCTCATGACCCTGGGATCATGACCTGAGCCAAAATCAAGAGTTGGACACTTAACTGACTTAGCCACCCAGGCGTCCCTAAGCCAGCATTTTAAAATTTCTGTTACCCTAGATTAGTCCAGTACTTCATGCAAAAGCAACTATGTAGTGTGAATTCCTTTGTCTGACTTCTTTAGCTTAGAATGTTTTTGAGATTTGTCCATGTTGTCTGTATCAGTCATTCATTCTTTTTACTGTTGAATAGTATCCTATTGTATGGCGTTTCCACTGAACATTTGGGTTTTTTGAATTTTTTTGCTCTTAGGATTAAATCTGTTAAGAACATTTATTTACTTTTTTTTTTTTTTTTTTTGCGGACATAAGTTTTCATCTCTCTTGAGTCTTAGGATTGGATTGCTAATTCCTAAGGTATCTGGTTCTTATAAAAAATTGACCATGACCCTCAGATTTTATAAATCAATCTAGTGAGTTTATTTAAGGTTAAGTTCACCTGTGAGAACTGGATCCCCTCTAAGCATGATGACAAATGGGGCTTCTAAAACTGAAGAGCAGTCCTGAGTTGTGACGAATGAATCATGGAAAGCTCCCATGAGGAGCCATTTCTGGATACCAGTTGACCTTCACAACCATGTTTCACTTCTGCCCCCTGCAGATCATATGCATTGTCACTTAAAGCTCTATACATTTTACCTGTTCTGTCTGCCCTGTGTCATACTTTCACCCACATTCCACCATCTACTATGTCACTGTTGGGAGGAAAACTTTTCCTCTTCCAACCTGAGTTCAGAGATTGGGGGCCTGCAAATTAACTGACAGTGGATTAACAGGAGAGAAAACAGCGTTCCTTTATGTGTGCATTGCATACATGCAAGAGTGCTTAGTGGTGAGTATTGCACTCAACAGTCAGAAATAAAAAGTTTATATTCCAAACTTGACAAAGAGGAGGTGGGTATGAGGGAGATGTGTAAAGTTTCAATGGGAAGATATGGAAGGTTCTGTTGGGCCTTTGATACGGATGGAAATGGGCAGTCTGTCTCCTTAGCAGCTGAATCCACAGGAAGCTTCCTCAGAGTGGGGGTTATTGGCAGCTTTATTTTCTGGAGGCTCTGCTTTAGTCAGATAAGAGAAGTTCAGATAAGACTACTTTCTGCATCTTTTTAGCACAAATGTTTTCACTTTAACATAATCTTTATGCCACCTCTGGGAGTCCAAGTAGGCCTCCATATTTCCCCTATCTTAAAATTTTACAGTACATTAGACAAAAAAAGAAGCTAGGTTGATTGCTATGGAGAGATTCAGGTTATAAGTTGTGAGGTAGGAGGTCTGCAAAGGGAGAGAAAAACAAACATTTATGCTCAGAGCTGACTATAAACCCAGTTTTTATGTCCAGAAGGCAGCTAGTCAAGATTTCTAGACATTGGGATCGAAGCATCTTTAGCAAGAGGAGGAGTGGTAATGTCACAATAATGGTCATTTTCTGGAGCAGAGATTGGAAGATGCAAGTATGGGGTGAACTTTCTGAGCAATTCACAGTGTTGTGGTGATAAAACCTTTGAAGTTACATCAAGTCATCCAACTTCAGCTTACAGGGATTCAGGAAAAAGGTAACTGTAGGTCTCAGTGACGCCAAGTCAGGAGAGTGGGAGAAAAATTGGAACATTAATTACTGACAAAATGTGCAAGGTGGCAGGATTCAGTCTACAAAGAGGTGAAAAATAGTTCAAGACAATGAGCAAGACTAGAATCTGATAAGTCACAAGAACAGGTTACAGTTTTCCACTGAAACACAAAATTTCTCTCTACAATCACCCCCACTTTGATCAAAGGTAATCAAAGTAAAATAATCCTTGTGAACAAAATAAGTCTAATTTCATTAAATTTGGCCTCATCATTTAATAAGTACACCAAGAATGATAGCTGAGGGTCTTTTAAGGTTTGCTTTGCTGGATTTCAGATTGCACTTTTAAAAATCTCTCGAGGCTAGTGTGTCAAACTAAGAACTTGCCATCAGATTTCACCTGTAGTACCTACAGACTTGGGTGAGTTCCTCTCTTCTCAGAGTCCCCAAAAGAGCTTAAGTTTCCTGGGCCTGCGAGGAAGTGACCTTCCCTACTCATCGACAGTACAGGGAAACTTGTAAGTCAGGTAACAGGTCATTTTTTCCAAGAGGGCTTTGTAAACATTGGTTCCGTAAAGCCAATCCTTGGTCCTTAAAACTGTCTGCTCATATCTGATTCTGTGCACATCATTCTCAAATATGACATTCTAGTCAAAACCTTAGTAATATAACCAATTTTCCCAACTATGACCTATTACAAGGAGAACAGATTCTTACTGAAGTTTTGAAAATAACTATATCACCATGAAAATAAGAATGTTCAATAAGAGTTTCTGAATTCTGGAAGAATCAGGTGGGGAGAAAAATAGAAATGTTTTATTTTTGTTTACAAAAGTATAATTTACTAAATTGTTCGAGTTACAGATAACTTAAGGGAAAAGAGAAAGGGATTCCCCAGAGAATAGAACATTAAAGAACTAGAAATGTTCCAAACAAAAGGCCATAAGAGATAAGGGGGGCGCCTGGGTGGCTCAGTCCGTAAAGCGTCCGACTTCAGCTCAGGTCACCATCTCGCGGTCCGCGAGTTCGAGCCCCGCGTCGGGCTCTGGACTGATGGCTCAGAGCCTGGAGCCTGCTTCCGATTCTGTGTCTCCCTCTCTCTCTGCCCCTCCCCCATTCATGCTCTGTCTCTCTCTGTCTCAAAAATAAATAAACGTTAAAAAAAAAAAGGCCATAAGAATTAGAATCATTCTTTGTCAGTTCGTTTGGTCCCATGTAATTAATTCTTGTTCTCCTTGTTCTTGGTTTAGCAGTTTTATGAATCCATGAGCTTTTCCACCAGTGTTCTGGAAATTCTTAGTCCCATGGTATGATCTTAAAGTTATTTAAGCAATGCCATCAGAAGGCTGTACCACCAGGTACCCATCATAATCTTTTCTATGGATCTCTGAGTCTCTTTTGGGGACAAAGTATTCTGGCTTGTTGCTGATTGTAAGAGCTTTCAGGAAAGCACTAGAATAAAACAATAACTATTTGTGAACAGCAAACGATTTAAAATGGCTGCTATTAACGATTTGACAAGAGTGCATTATTATAAAAACAATGCAATTGATAAATGTTGTCTCTGACATACAAAACTCCAAGACAATAGCTGGAGTTACGATTGATAACATCATATCAGAAGATATTATGGGCAGCTGACAAATTTCTGTTGATTTTATATAGCTTTGAAATATATTAACAATGTGTACCCAAACTAATATAATCCAGGGAAGATTAAGTACTCTTCTTACCTGATAATGTTTCTTATGCAATTAAACATAAAATAAACCCATTTTTTTTCAACGTTTATTTATTTTTGGGACAGAGAGAGACAGAGCATGAACGGGGGAGGGGCAGAGAGAGAGGGAGACACAGAATCGGAAACAGGCTCCAGGCTCTGAGCCATCAGCCCAGAGCCCGACGCGGGGCTCGAATTCACGGACCGCGAGATCGTGACCTGGCTGAAGTCGGACGCTTAACCGACTGCGCCACCCAGGCGCCCCAAAATAAACCCATTTTTAAGAAATATCTCTTTTTCCAAATGAAGGAACAAATCCTTTGCGATATTCCAGGGACTCTGTGGGAAATGTCAAAGGCAGTTCAAGATCAAGATTTTATTTAAGATTTGATTTGGAGAAGATAAATAGCAAAAGTTGTCAAAAATGACAAAAAGTTTGAATACTTGATTAAATAGGATCAGAGACCACTATGAAACAGTACTTAGTATTCAGCCAAACTGACAATAAAAGACTTTAAAAGTACATTTAGGAGGTAACATAACTGTAAAAAAAAACAAACAAGAACAAAAACAAAACACAACTTAGCTTGTTTAACACTGAGAAGATTTGATTCTCTCAAATAATTGAAGGGGTTGAGAACAGCAGACCGCCTCTCCCCCCCGCCCCAAATGTGCCAATTTGGCATGTGGATTATTTTGAGCTGAAGGCCCTTGAGACCCTGTGGGCTCAAGAGAAACTTTGCCCCTCCTGTAACCACACAGAAGAATCTAAATTGGGGGTCTTTCCCAGAATAAGGTTTATTAACAGAGATATATTTTATCTGTATAGCAGGGCACACATCTAATTACCAAACATCTCTTCTTATCGCCCTGTGAAGTGCATTCCTTTCCTCTGAAATCCCAAACCACTGCCCCCCTTCTCCTTAGTTCAGAATGACACATATACCTCATTTTCCTGACTTCCTTTGGAATTTCCATGTCTGTGTGGATTCCCCTGTATGTAAATTATTAAATTTCTCATGCCAATTTAATTCTTAGTCTAGTTAGAAGGACCTTTGAGGGGACAGGAATTCTTTCTCCCCTACATAATCAAGGACGTTATAATGACTACATAAAGCACAAAATTAAGGTACAGATTCTTTGGGGTTTTATTTTTCGATTGAAAATTTTATTAAGTTTTTACTTAAATTCCAGTTAGTTACCATACAGTGTAATATTAGTATCAGGAGCACAACATAATTCAATACCTCCATACGTCACCAGCTACTCATCACAAGTGCCTCCCCCTCCTTTTTTTCACTGTCGAGGAGGAAAACCTTCCTCTGCCCTACAAGGTCCTTCCAGTTGGACTTAGAATCAAATTGACACAAGACAGATTCACAGGAGAACATCAAATTTAATAGCAGTATGTAAGGGGAATCCACACAGAGATGAAATTTCAAAGACAATGAGGCAACATGGTGCTTATGTGAGCTAAGGAGAAGGACATGTTCTAAGAATACAAAGAGGGGAAGGCCATTAGCAAGAAGGTGTAAGGAGATATTCTGAAAAATAAAGGTTGCCCTATTATGCAGAGAAGTCTCTTAGCTAAGGGGGAGTCTTAATAGTTATTTTCCTGGTACAAGCTCTTTCCAATGTAAATTTAGGTACCTGAGCATCAGGAAGAGAGCTTTTCCTGCATCTGCTGAGTTTTGATTACTTTTAACTCAAAATAACATTTATGCCAAAGCAGCCCATCTAGGGTCAGCCTGCCATTGGGCCCCCTGATACAAAGATTACTCAAAAGGTAAGGAAAAAATTTTTATAATCTGTTACGAAGAGCAGACCAATTATCTAAGAAACTGTGTCCTTTTGAGAGAGAGGGAGAAAAACAACAGTATTGCATTAGCGCACTATTGACATTAAATCTCATTTTAAAAACCTATATTCTTGACGCCTGGGTGGCTTAGTTGATTAAGCGTCCAACTCATGGTCTCAGTTCAGGTCACGATCTCAATGTGGGTTCAAGCCCCACATTGGGCTCTGAGCTCACAGCCCAGAGCCTGCTTGCTATTCTCTCTCCCACTCTCTCTCTCCACCTCCTCTGCTCTCTCACACTAAATAAACTTAAAAAAATTAAAATTAAAATTAAAACTTCCAGTAAATCCATTCAACTATAGCCAGCTTGACACTGCAGGATAACATTCTTTCTCTCTCCTTTCTTTTTCTTTCTTACTTTCTTCTCCACAAACCCTTTACTACCATCTAGATCCATTCAGGTTTTTTGTCCTTAACCACCCTCTTTCTCATTCTGAAACAACCTTTGGACAGCATCTGAACAATTACTTTAGGATGATATTACTTTCTCACTCTCTTTTTTTTTTTTTTTTACCTTAACAAAAACACATTCCTATATTCCTTGAAAATCTTTGTACAGAAATATTATCATTCACCCTTGGTATTCATGGTAGTTGTATCCTTTTTTTTAAATTTTTATTATTATTTTTTTCATGGTAGTTGTATCCTTAAAGTTAGTTTTCCAAAATGCAGATGCAATCATGTAACTATCTGACATTCAACAATTGCAATATATCACCTAGTGGATGAAGTTCAAATTCCTATCCATGGAAGGTACTCCTCAACAAAGATTTTGGCTAACTTTCTAGTGTTGCCCAATAACATACCCTCCCCACGCCCTCTGCTTTTTTAGCCACAGTACATAAGGGCTATTCCTTGAACAGACTGTGCCTTTTCACACCTCCAAGTCTTAGCACCTGGTAACCCTGCTCCATTGAATCTCCCTTCTACTTCTCACCACAGGCAAACTTCTACACCTCTCAAGAGTCAGTCCAGTTGTTTCCTCCTCTGTGAAGACTTTCCAGATTGCCTTATTCGTACCTGACACTTCTTCATGACTCCCATGGCAGCTTATACCGACCTTCGTTCCAGTAACTTTCCCAGGGTATCATTTTGTCAATTTTCACATTTTGCCTCATTTTGACAGATATCAATGGAATCTCAAGGGAAGGAATCTGATCTTTCCTTCTGTGGGTCCCCATCACCCATCACAGTGCCTTGCAAAAAAGTTGTTGCTCAATAAGCAGTTGTTGAGTGAATAAGTGCATAAATGAATGATGTTCTTGAGCACAATTTTAGCCCATGCCTCTGGGAAAAGAAGATGCAGTAACAGATGTCATGTGCAGTAAGAAGAGGACTTTTGCTTGAATGAAAATCCAGGAGGCTTATATATGATAGTGCTTTCAAGTATTCTTTATTTTTATTTTGAGCCTTTCAGTAACCAGTGACAGGAACAGAAGAGATAATATTTTCATTTCTTATTTGATAGGTGAGGAAATAGGCTTAGAATGGTTAAAGGTCATAGAGCTGGGTAGGAACAGAGATGAAGCTAAAACAGTAGTGCCTAGAAATAACAACATCTATCCCACCTTTTTCTGATTTTCATTATGTTCTTCTTTTTAAGCCCTGTGTATTTTCCTTAACATGCATGCACGCGTGCACACACACACTGAACTCAGTCATAACACTATAAGAGACGAGCTGGGAAGAACCCTAGAAATCATGTGATCCTCCTCCTTATAATAAGAATGACGATTTAATTTCCTACCAGAAGACAAACACCATCTACATCATCTCATTTAATCTGAACTGGTCTTTTTCATCACCAGTGTCACTTCTTCACTTGCAAATAGGTACCCTTTTGTCTCACTGAAGCCTTAGAAACAAGTAAAAACCTACTTCTCAAGGCTAGACATTCTTTACGATGTGGCGTCCTCCTCCCCTGCAGAAGGACTCTTGAGGTGCCTGGGTGGCTTAGTCAGTTGAGCATCCAACCCTTGATTTTGGCTCAGGTCATGATCCCAGGATTGTGGGATCAAGCCCATGTCAGGCTCTGTGCTGAAAGCATGGAGCCTGTTTGGGATTCTCTCTCCCCCTCTCTCTCTGCCCCTCTCCTACTCACACTCATGTGCCCTCTCTTTCTCTCTCAAAAGAAATTTAATAATAATAATAATAATAATAAATAGAAGGTCTCTCTCTTTCTCTCTCTCTCTCTCTCTCTCTCTCATCCCCATCCTCTTCCCTGCACTCAAACATTCCCCAGGCCTGGTAGGGGAAGAGTCATACCTGGCAAATTGTTGTAACCCCAAACTTCTACACCCTGAATGAACTATTAAGGGCATCCTTCTGATTTGAGTGCAGACCAAAAGACAGGCTAACCTGTCATTTGTGAGCCTAGAAGGCAAATGTGAACCAACACATCAGCCAGGTTCTGATATTCATCTCTAGTTTACCTGTATCAAAGGAAGGACAATGGGAACCACCTTCACCTTTGGCTGTATCACTTCCTCAATTTAAATATAGTCAAGCACCTGGGGTGCCTGGCTGGCTCAGTCAGTGGAGCATGCAATTCTTGATCTCAGGGTTGTGAGTTGGAGCCCATGCTGGATGTAGAGATTGTATAAAAATAAAATATTAAATATATATATCTATATACAGTCAAGCACCCTTCCCAGAATAAGACATGTTGCCATAGTGACTGATTTTTATAGCTATTGTTGTTTTGTTTCAGATTTTGCTTCTTGTTTTATGTTTTCTGACCCACTGTCAGGCCAACTATAGCCCAGTCCTACAGGGTGTGGCGACTAGAGTAAAGAGTTTCAACCTAGCATAAATCAATGGAAGTAATCCTGAGTAGATAGAAGTAATGTTAGAAAGAAATGAATACCTAAAATTAAAGTTGGGACGGGTAAATGTATATTACTAAAAAGATAAAATAAAAAGCAATATCATGCTCAAGTCACAAAGTTCATTACCACTCATGACTAGGTTAGGTAATTCTAAAGGACTGTTAACTGTTAAACAATCGGCAAAAACATGGATTTGCTTTGTGTGTTTTATTTCTGTTTTGTGCATTTAACATACAACGTCTATTAATATCAAAGACGTAGATATTTTCTGTTTTTTATGGGTACCTGCTGTTTCTCAATACAAGGGCATGGAGAATTTATAGCAGAATTTGAAAATGAAAGCACGCTATAATACTTTCAAAGTCTAGTATACACGCTTGTTGTACTTTTCTGCAGGTGGCAAAAGAGATTAAAACACAGGAGTCCTTTTCTGATAAAGTCGACTTTTCTCTCATGGAAACCTCACAGTAACATAATGTTAGATGTGTGAAATTTAAATGCATCTTTTTCATTTGAAAGTCTTGGTGTGCTTATTTGTGATTTTCATGACAAAACAAAAGTTTTCTGTACTTTTTATAAAAGTAAATTACTATTCTAGATGACCTAAATCAGAAGCATCTCAACTGATAAGAGTTTTGCAGGATAGAATAGAGCTGGAAACTAGTTTCTCTGGGTGTAGACAGGTGTCTCCTCTCTCCTCCTCTAAAAAAGAAAAGAAGCCAAGTGGTAGACAATTTTATTATCTGAAAGCAGCCTAATTATTTATTATAGACTGTAATCGTATTAATTCTTAATTCAAGTCTCTTTATATGATTTCTGATGTAAGTTTAATGCAAGGGGCAGAAGCTTTTGTATGTAGCTTATCAAAGAAAATAAAAGCAATAAAAGCTGGATTTGTCTTTTAGGCTTGAAAAAAAAACCCTACCAAATTTACACAGAGAAAGTGATATACAGTGATGACACAAGCTATACTCCTGTTATCAGAAAATAACACAATTGAATTGCACTGGGCCAGCTCAAGTTGTCATATCATGTTGCTATTGTTTCTTATAAAATAAATAGCTTTGTTTATCATGAGCCAATGTGACATGGCAGTGCAAAAATCATATTCCATGCTGTGGCAGCAGGGAGGAGAGCAGATGTCACCATTCAACTAAACCTGCAAAATCCTTTGGAATTCCCATTTATTAAAGCCCACATTCTTTGCACCTTGCTCACTAGCAAGGTCTGTAGCTGGTCTACATCGTCTGCAGCCAAATTCGCAAATATCCTCACTCATAAACCAATACAAGTGCCCATCCAGAAAAACAAAGGCCTTTCTTAAGAAATGCTGGAATACAAATTGATTTCACCAGGGCAACCCAAGTGCACTGTGTAATGTACACTTACTTGTAACCAATTAACCTGCTCTTTCACCACAGTTAAAATGCAGCTTTTAAAAATTGCTCTTTGCCTTTATATATAAAAGTACAGGGCAGAAATCTTGCAATGCACCATTCATAATAATAATTTCGTTTACCTGTCTCCCTACCTCCTCTTGATATTTCTCATTTTATCCCCAGCATCTTGTGGCTTTCCTTTTGTAAGTTGCATTATAGAATTTTGCAGTGAGGGTACGATAATGAAGAAAAACAAAACTAATGGGGAAAAATTGTAATTAAGCAGTCCATGGCACATTTCTGCATGAAGCAATAAAGGCAATTTACAACATTGGTCATATCTATAGGAAAAGCTTTTGTTGTGCTAGGGCACATTTTTATGCTGATAAACTATTGAACTAGAGTGCACTCATAATGTCTTTCCCATAATATAACTCCGTTCTGTGTCCTGAGGTGGAGATAAGAGAGAAAAATAAAAATCAAAGTAAATTGATAATGGGTGTTTCTTTTTCCACTGAAAAGTGGAAAAATTCATGTACTCCGTTTAGATGCACAATAAATTGTCATTTTTATTTATGTATATAGGTAAAAAAACATAATATTTTTACATGTATATGCATGTAACATATGTAAACATATGTTTTATATGTATATGTAATATACTTTATATATATTTATTTTATATTATTTAATTTACATATATATGTGTGTATATGTGTATATATATATACTTTATATATATATATTTACTTTATATATATATATATTGGGAAAGACTATAAGACAAGATGCCATAATTACAGGGCTCATATTCATGGAATACATTCCCTACATAAATCTCAAGGAATCCTTCAAAAGGTTAATTTCAAAAACATGCCTATTGATTATTTTACTTTCCCTACCTTAGAGATTTGTGACCTATGATAGAATAGGAAAAGGAGTTTGCACACATTCACATAATAAATTGAAGAGCTAGTCTGGTACAATGTCTGACACCTCATCTTGATAATAACATCCCAATTGTTTGCTACCCTTCACTGAACTTAGTCTTCGTGGGACTTGGAAACCAATGAATGTTCCTATGGACCAAGCTAAGTCAATCAAATTAGACTCTTCTTGGAATTAGAATCTTGAGCAGAGTATCACCAGAACAGAAAATAGCTGGATCTCACTCCTTTTGATCTCAGAGTCCTGGAAAAATTGTTCACTAGTTCCTGTAAACCAGATCCAAATGCTTGTCTGGAGGCCTGACTTTCCAAGGCTTGATAGTCATGATTTTCCTTTAGTTTTATGAGCTACCCTAACCACTTCCAATAGTTCTATTTTTTTTCTTTCATGCTTAGATTAACCAGAATAGCTTTCTGTTCCATGCATCCAAAGAACCCTGACTAAAGTAGTTAGCAATATTTTCTACTCTGTTTAGCAAAGTTTTCTATCCTGTATACAAGCCATTGGGCTGCTCCAGAAAATTCTCCATTTCCAATATGTAGAGAAGGAATTTAGAAGTGTGCCTGTGATACAATCAATAAAACCTCTGTCAGAAGTCAGTATTGAACTTCAATTCTGGTTTTTCCTGTTTAACTTTGGACCTTTTTCAAATCATTGAATATCTCTGAACATCAGTTTTGTCGTTTGTAAATTGGGAATGTTTCTTGTTTAGTTATGTTGAAGACCAACTGATATTACTATTATTATTTGAAAATCTTTGGTAGGTTGCACAGTATCATCCAACTGGTAGTTGTGATCATTACCTCCTTAATTCCAGCTTTGCCACTTACAGATGCTTCAGCATAATACCTCTCTTTTTTCCTCTCTATTGTAGATTGTCTTTTAAAAAATCACAATAGAGGCATCCAGATTGGAAAGAAGAAAATAAAACTATTTCTATTTGTAGATGACATGCTTTTGCACATAGGAACTTAAGGAACTTGCTAAAAAATCATTAGAACTAAAAATGAATTCAATAAGTGTTGTAGGGAGTATGGCTGAAGTCGCAAAAGATGAGTCCGCAAACAAAGTGCACATAAGTGAAGGTCCTCATACTTGAGTCGGAATGAGGCCCAGACTCCAGAATGAAGCTTCTTTTTATTAGGATAATTGCTAAAGACTACATGCAGAAAGTCAGCTAAGCAAGTGTGTTAATCAATCAATCTAATGGTTTCATTTTCAGGGTTGAATTTTGACTTAATTGGTTTCTATAACACTAGGAAGGATCAGGTGTGAAGGAGGATCAGGCCCTGGACAATAGTAATGGCTCTAGGCATTCCTTACGAGCCCCAGTGGTGTTCAGCTGTGTATACATGTCCTAAGGCCTTGCATCTTCTCCAACCCTTTCCTTTTGAAGTCTTTTCTTTTGATGCTTCTCTCCTGCATCTCCCACAAACAAGGTTGCAGGATACAAGATCAATATACAAAAATCATTGTATTTCTATACACCTGCAATAAGCTATCTGAAAATGAAATTATGAAAACAATTCCATTTAAGAGGGCATTAAAAAGAATAAAATACTTGTAAATAAATTAAACAAAATATAGGGGCGCCTGGGTGGCGCAGTCGGTTAAGCGTCCGACTTCAGCCAGGTCACGATCTCGCGGTCCGTGAGTTCGAGCCCCGCGTCAGGCTCTGGGCTGATGGCTCAGAGCCTGGAGCCTGTTTCCGATTCTGTGTCTCCCTCTCTCTCTGCCCCTCCCCCGTTCATGCTCTGTCTCTCTCTGTCCCAAAAAAATAAATAAAAACCGTTGAAAAAAAATTAAAAAAAAAATTAAACAAAATATATGCAAAATGTATACTCTGAAAATTACAAAGCATTGTTGAGAGAAACTAAAGACTTCATTCTCACATTCATGGGTTGAAAGACTTAATATTATTAAAATGGTAACACTCCCAATATTAACCTATGGATTTGATACAATTCCTATCAGAGTCTCAGTGAGTTTCTTTGTAGAAATTAACAAGCTGATTCTAAAATTCTTAGGGAATTGCATGGAAATCAGAGTAGCTATGAAGTCTTTAAAAAGAAGAACAAAGGGGCGCTTGGGTGCTCAGTCAGTTGATTCTGACTTGGGCTCAGGTCGTGAACTCAGGGTTTGTGGGTTAGAGCCCCGCATTGGGCTCTGTGCTGACAGCTCAGAGCCTGGAGCCTGCTTCGGATTCTGTGTCTCCTCTCTCTGCCCCTCCCCCACTCGTACTCTGTCTTTTTGTCTCTCAAAAACAAAAAAAAAATTGTCAAAAAATTATTTTTTAATAAAAAAGAATTAAAAAAAGAACAAAGGTGGAGGACATACATTTGCAATGTCAAAACTCACTACAAAGCAACAGTAATCAAGAAAGAGAGGCACTGTATGGAGGTTTCTCAAAAAAATTAAAAATAGAACTACCCTATGACCCAGCAATTAGAGTACTAGGAGTTTATCCAAAGGATACAGAAATGCTGATTTGAAGGGGCACATGAACCCCAATGTTTATAGTAGTGCTATCAACAATAGACAGATTACAGAAAAAGCCCAAATGTAAATTGACCAATGAATGGATAAAGAAGATGTGGTGTGTGTGTGTGTGTGTGTGTGTGTGTGTGTGTGTGTAATGTAATACTACTCAGTGATGAAAAAGAATGACATCTTGCCATTTGCATCAACATGGATGAAACTAGAGGGTATTATGCTAAGCAAAATAAGTCAGTCAGAGAAAGACAGATACCATATGATTTCATTCATATGTGGAATTTAGGATGCAAAACAGATGAACAGAGAAGCAAAGATAATATAAAGACAGGGGGACAAACTGAAAGAGACTCTTAAATACAGAGAACAAACTGAGGGTTGCTGGAGGGGAGGTTGGGTGGGCGAATGGGTTAAATGAGTGTTGGGCATTAAAGAGGGCACTTTTCGGGATGAGCACTGGGTGTCATATGTAAGAGATGAAACACTGGGTTTTCTACTCCTGAATCCAAGAATATACTGTATGTTAACTAACTTAATTTAAATTTAAAAACAATAATAATAATTTATTTATTTATTTATTTATTTATTTATTTATTTAAAAGAGGGAGGGAGAGAGAGAGAGAGAGAGTGAGACAGAGAGAGTGGTGCTGGCACAATAATAAACATATAGATCAATGGAATAAAATTGAAAGTCCAAAAATAAATCCATGTAACTTTGGTCAACTTATTTTGACTGTGGTCCCAAGACCATTTAATGGGGAAAGAATAACCTTTTCAAAAAATGATACTGGGACAACTAGATAGCCACATCTAAAAGAATGAACTGGACCTTTACCTCACACTACAGATAAACATTAATGCAAAATAGATCAAAGGCCTAAAAGTAAGAGCTAAAACTGTAAAATTATTAAAAGAAAGTATAGTATATCTCTTCACGACTTCAGATCTGGCACTAGATTCTTAGACATGACAGAAAAGTACAAGCAACAAAAGACAAAATAGATAGATTGGACTTCATCAAGGTTAAAAATGTTTGTACCTTTGTTTCCAGTGTCGGGAAACAAGGTGAGAGACAACCCACAGAATGGGAGAAAATATTTACAAATGATGGATCTGATAAGAGACTTTTATCTAGAATATGTAAAGAACTCTTGCAACTAATAATATAAAGACAACTAAATTTCAAAAATGGGCAAAATATCTACGTGGACATTTCTGCAAAGAAAATCAAATAGCCAATGATTACAGGAAAATATGCTTGACATAGTTTTCCATTAGGGAAATGCAAATCAAAACCACAATGAGATACATTACACTCACTAGGATAGCTGGTAGTAAAAAGTCAGATAGTTTCAAGTTTTGGAGAAGTTGGAGAAGTTGGCACCCTCATATGTTACTAGCGGGAATGTAAAATGGTGCAGCTATTTTGAAAAATAGTCTGGCAGTTTCTTAAGCAAACATTTAATTATCATGTGATCCAGGAATTCCACATCCAGCTATAGACCTGAGATAAATAAAAACAAAAACTTGTGCACAAATGTTTATAGTTGCATTATTCATAATAGCCAAAGCAGAAACAGCCCAAGTGCCCATCAACTGATGAATGGATAAAAAATGTGACATATCCATACAACAGAATAATATTTGGCCATAAAAAAGAATGAAGTAATGATACATGTGACAATATGGATGAACCTGGAAAAATTTATGCTAAGTGGAAAAAGTCAGTCATAAAATGTAACCTATGATTCCATTTACATTAAACATCCAGAATAGACAAATATATAAAGTAGATTAGTGGTTGCTTAGAGCTGTGTGGGATGGGAGAATGGGGGATCATACCTAAAGGGAATGAATAGAGTTTGAGGTGATGAAAATGTTCTAAAATTAGTATATTGTGAATATACTAAAAACAGTTGAATTCTGTACTTTAGAGGTGTGAATTGTATAATATGTTAATTAAATTTCAATAAAGGTGTTTTTTTTTTAATTAAAGCCATGATAAAGAAAGGAAATGGTACGTCTCCAGGTACAAATATTTAATAAAAGCAGGGGCACCTGGGTGGCTCAGTCGATTAAGCATCCGACTTCAGCTCAGGTCATGATCTCATGGTCCGTGAGTTCGAGCCCCTCGTCGGACTCTGTGCTGACAGCTTGGAGCCCGGAGCCTGCTTGATTCTGTGTCTCCCTCTCTCTCTGTGCCTCCCCCTTCATGCTCTGTCTCTCTCTGTTTCAAAAATAAACAAACATTAAAAAAAATTAAATATTTAATGAAAGCAAATAAAATACATTGGGTGCAAAAGTTATATAGTGCTGGGATCTATGCAAGCTTGTTTATATATTTATAGAGCATATTATGCCCAACATAGGTATATAAGTCCTGTAGCTTATATATGAAACTTTATTGCAGATCCTATGCCCCACCTCCTTATCTTCTGTATAGGATATAGAGCTCAATACTGGATGCAGACCCAAACTTTACACATCTTATACTAGTATTTCTCATAGTAAACTGAAGTACCTTGGTGGAAAGTAATAATAATATGCTCTTTGCTTTGGGTTATTGACCCATTTTACTTTTTATCCATATCCCACCAAAAAAAGCAAAACAGGAAGAATTATCTCCTGGCTTCTCTGTTAAGCTTTTCTACTTCTGTCTTACTACTACCCCCATCAGGACTAAATACTATCATATTTTCTCAGAGAACTTTGTGTATAACTGCATCACAGTATTGATTTCATCTGAGTCATTTCTGTTTTTAAATGCTTGTTATCTCTGCTAGAGTACAGCACCTTGAGATCAGAGACTGTGTTATGTTATTTGTATTCTCCCATGGTGATAGACCTTCAGTACATTTCTGCAAAAAGGATAAAAATTTTACATTTGGGCACTCTTTTCTAGCAATTATAATAAGAAATCATAGAAATTCAGACTTGAGAGACCTGAAAAATTTGGTGTAATGTCTCAATAAATGTAAGAAATGTTTCCACAGCATTCCTGAAAAAATGCTTTATTCACGCCACTGTTTGAACATTTCTAATGCTGCAGAATCCATACCTCTTGCTACATTTGAGCTAGGTTTCATTGTTGAAAGCTTCATCATTAATGTTAAACCTAATCTCATAACTTCCACACTTTGGTTTGTCTAAGGTCTGTCACGTATGCCTATACAGCATTATCTAATTCATCTCCCATGACAGCATATTAATTATTTAAAGACACTATTATAATCTCCCTTGTCTTCTCTTTGTGGAGCGTCCCACTCTATTTAAATGTTTTTCATAGACGTCGTTTCTGGACTTTGTACCATATGGATTCAACTCTTTGGACATCACCAAATTTTCAGCATTCATTTTAACTTGTACTTCCCTGAAAAGGAGCCTAAAATATGTGATTTATGTCAATTATATACATGTCTTTTCCCTCCATACTCTATAACCTGGTCTTCTGTTAATCATTCTAAAATTCTTGAGTTATTTTGAAAGTCACATCGTATCACAGTCTCTTACTAAACTTGCCATGAGTTGAGCTCTTTTCGTATATTTTTTTCTGTATGAATCCTGTTAAATCAGATCTCCTTAGTTCTTAAACTTGCAATTAATCCTTTCAACCTTCATGTAAGATGCTATCTTGATTTATGGAACAAACAAAATGCTTGGCATAAACTAGATGTTTAACGAATGTCTGTACCTCTCTTTCACCTCTCTTATCCCATAAGTAATGTTATGCTTATTACATAATTATTTGAGTCAAATATTTTTGGTCATCAGTATATTCTTTTCACTTGGCAATGTAGCTGACATACATTAGTTGCTCAAGAACACTATTTCCTTCCATAATTCTTTGACTGCATTGCCATGATGTTGAAAACAAGTCAAGTCAGGGAAATAGTTAAGTTGTGTTCTCAGTCAGTTCAGTCAAAACAGTTAACCGAGTGACCTCCTGGTGACAGCGTTTGGAACAACCTTCCTAACAAAGGATCGAAGATGGGTGCCATTAAAAACCCAAAGTCGGTGCCAGATTTCTAAATCGTGCCCCATCTTGCCTAAGAATCTAACCTTTGTGTCAAACAGTTAACGATCCCATAGCCTGAGAAGCATTATTTCTGCTAAGTGGCTGGCTGTTCACATGCTTAATCTCCATAATGCTGCCTTGTGATTCATAGGTTCACAATACTGATGGCCAGTTCTACCACATGTAAGGTTCAAAGGAGAAAGGCTGATATTTTATTTTCCTAGTTTTATCAACTCGTGAAAATATCGATTTGAGCAAGTATAATTTGTGAGGTGTGTAATCCATTCTTGTTTCCTTGATTAAGGAAAGGTGAATTCAAAGACATCTCTCAAGAAAATACCTTTTTAAAAGTATAAAGGTAACTTGTAAATAAATCATAGGTACTATTGGCAGAGACAAGCTTCTCTGCAACCCAAATTTTCTAATTAAAATTGGGTTGTCATAGTTGCATAGTTTGTCTTGGCTAAAGGTGATCTTTTCTATCTCACACCAACTGGAACACATTATTTCATAAACGAAGCTTGAAATTCTAAGTGATTTTAGGATTTGGGAAGCTTTTTGTCATTTTTTGATATCCTCATATTTAGGGAAGGATAGTCAGACAAACCTCCTGTTCTTTAATAACATAACATCAGGTACTTCTTGGAAACAGGACACAATGGAGAGAAAGAGAGAGAGAGAGGGAGAGAGAGAAAGAGAGAGAGAGAGAGAGAGAGACTGTTTATGAGTCAGAGAAACATGTGCCACTGTCAACTTGAATAAGAGCCATCAGATATTTCTGGTGATGAAAACCTTTCAGTGAGGTGAAACAGGCCACATTCCATTTCTTTTATTTTCAGAGATGAGATGGATTTGAAAACCATAACCTGGCTTCTTGATGCAAGGACTCGCCACATGAGATAATCTCCAGCACATTACTATTGGCAAGCAGATCTTTCACCCTTTTGTCTCCATGCATTACAGAAAATGTTAAATCAGTTTGGTGTCCATATAGACTTTTGATCCTAGGAATAGCCTAGGGTATCATCATTATCTTCCCGAGGACCATGTATAGGCCTTCAGTAGGAAGTACTAATTTAATTTCTTTGCTAGAGGAAAAAGTAGCTGATTTTCTAGATCAATATTTGATTGAATATGTTTGAAATGTTGGCAGATAAAGGCCCCTTTTCTGGTCCAAAGACTTTTTGAACCACAGAGGTATAGCGTTCTAGCTCCCCTGGGATTTGAGTGGAAGGAGGTCTCAAAGATCTGTAAGAAGCCTTCCTGCCTTTCCTTGTGTTCTTCCAGCAAGACTCTCTAAAGGTTGAGATGAGAAAAAGATAAGATCAAGAACTGGAATGTCTTTATATCCATTTTTTTAATCTTTCCTGGGGCTTCTCTTAACTAAAAATAATCGTTTATAACACTAGTTTACAAAAACCTCCTATAATAGGATGGTAGAAAGAAAGCCCATCTGATCAGCTTTAAGGAGATAACCCAGTGACTTTGGCAAATAATTTGAGACATCAGATTCTACCACTTGTTCCACTAATTAAACAAGAAGGCCCGCATACCAAAAAGGAAATGAATGGAAATTAAAAAGCTGAGGTGTTAGACATAGATTAGAACTTCAGTTGTCTAGTTAAATTGATAAATAAAAGAGTTTTTCACAAACTGTACTGGTTTTGTAAAGACATTTAAGAGAGGAAACAAGGAAAATTGGGGAAAATTCCATCTAATATTTGACCATATGAACAACAACAAAGATGTTCAGAGGTACATGTGTCATTTTTGTTTTTTTCTTTTTAAATTTTTACCTAAATTACCAAAATTTGTTTATTGGGTAAATAAATGTATTCCCCCAATAAAATAGCTTACATGTGACTGAAAAGTATTATTCAGAGTAAACAATGCTAGGAGATACTGTTTTCTAAGTCTACATAGGAAATTCAAATAGATTCTTGAGGCGAACATTTTCTTTAATTTTTTCCTTTACTGCAGAAATGTACATGCATTCTCTAAGCACAAAGAGGAAAGAATACTTACAAATTCCTTCAACTTTCTTTCCCATCATTGAACTTTCGTTTGGCTGAAGGAAAAATTTACTTTCTCCTTGTCACTGATTTGAACACACATGTTCATTTTATAAAAGAGAATAATCACTACATTCAAAGCCAACCATAACTCCTCAGAAATGCGGACTCCAAAAGATTTATTTTCCTCAGATTAATCAAGTCAATTCTCTTATTTTGAGATGGGAGGGTTGCAGTCAGTGTATCTTCCTTCCTTCCTTCCTTCCTTCCTTCCTTCCTTCCTTCCTTCCTTCCTTCCTTCCTTCCTTTTTTTTCACGACAATTCCTCACTGCTTCCATCTATATTGATAAAACCACCCAGCCAAAGCAATGATATTTGCCATATAAACTGAACAATTATCCAGGGCATTGTATCAAATTTCTTACTTGAAATGGGAAATACTTAGCTTGTGAAAAGGGACTTAGTTTTCCATATGTTTTATTTTATAACACCTTGCTCCCTGCTATGGCACCTACATGAATAGGTATGAATATATATTATATGAATAGGTATTCAATAATACTTAAGTTGATCAATTATGTAGACAAATTTAATTTTCAAGTTCTGCTTTTAAGGAAGGGTCATAATTTGAATTAAGTAGACCAAATTTCTATCTATAATTATATTATGAAGTACACAATGCTAATGTTATCAGGGATTATAATAGAGTATTTTGGCTCAGTGCTTATATATCAACTGAACAAAACACATAAGCTTCTGCTACAAGCAGAAGGATCTTAAATGCAAATTCAAATTGTCCCTGAATCTGCGATTTAGAATCTTTGCTTCAGGTTGTCTTACAACAAGAACCTCCCTTGTCAATCAGGCAGCTCTGATTGTTAGCCCTTGAGAGACTTTCCATACTTTTCATGGCCTAAAAAGAAGGAAGGAAAAAAGCACTGAATGTTATTGGATATGAAAATTTATAGTGACACCAACCAAAAAAATAAAAAATAAAGAAAAGAAAAGAAAAGAAAAGAAAAAGAAAAAATTAATAAAGTCTTTCATATACTTTTCCTTAATATTATTGCTAATACAAATATGACTCTACACTTCTCCAAAACCTCAAGTTTTATAAGGTTCAATTTACATATTTCTGTAATAGAGGCCCTTTCATATGCTAAGATTTAAGGTCTTAAATTTCCTGATAATTTCCTTAAGTAAAATGATGGGTACTGGACTAAGACATTTCATTGGCTCGTATCAAGTCTGATTTTAAAATTCTAACTTTAAAATGGACAAATATTGGTTACACATATCCCCTGTCCTTTCTGAAACCAGAATTTGGGTAGGTTGGGGTATGTATTTACTCCTTCGCTACATAGTCCATATTTTAGGGAAAGTTGACCCTACTCTCAGCCTCCCAGCTCTGGGAGAATCTCATTGACTTGCCTGACAATTTTCTCTCCCATGAAGAGGAAGCATGGAACTCCACCGAGGCCGCACACCTATCATCTCGGCACAGGGGGAGGCAGCCTTGGGATGAGGCCCTTACTGTCACCCACAGAGAACTGACTAGAGAGACAGAAAGACCCTGGGTCCTTGATAGCATATCGAAGTCTCTGGATCAAGCACCTCTATGGTCTGCCCACCTCTTTATTTTCCTTGCTGGAACAATCAATCTTCTCTATCATTTGGGTTGTCTTGATCAGGTTTTCTGTTATCTGCAACATTATAGGTGCTGATACTCCAGCTTTCCATTTTTTAGTACATGTCTTTGCCATTTTGTCATTGCCCAAAGGAACATAGATCATTTGTGGCAAATTATGTGGTTTCCTTGTCACAATGTAGCCATGCCCCAAATTCTACTATTTGGATATTTAAATTCCTAGTTCATTTTCTCAATGGAATTTTCAGTGTTTCTAACATCATAATCCATCTGGAAATAAAATTATAAAAATACCTGTGTTAGGCTTGACTACCTCCCAATTGACTCTGAATCTGGGGAGGTAAATGTTTCATGAAAGATACTGTGCTGATAGAGAAACCTACTACTAAGATCAGAAGGTTTCATCCACACTGTGTATATACTCTGTTGAAACTCAGCAGATCCTTTTACTCAAACAAAGTGTATGAGCAAATAGAATTATTTGAACATTATCCTGAAACAGTGATGTTAATATAATCTCATTAAGGTGAATTTTAAAATATACATATATGACCTTAAACAAAGTGGCATAATAACAAATGTCCATGAGTAAATAATTCCATTTAATCAAAATATCATGAAAATATTATTTGTATTGATATGAATCAGGGACAAACTTTTCCAAAGAACCTGAGTGATTATTACATATATTTTTAAGTTTCTCAGCTTACTAATCATTTTTGTTTGTTTACTTTTGTCGATAAATTTGCAAGAGACTTTCAGACAGCTGAAGTTTACAAATGAAACTAATGTATGTCTGGAGGCACTACGATGCACTTAGTATACTTACCATTTGTTTGGATTATGTGATTAGCATGTTCTTACTCATACTATAAGAAACAGGATATGGTTAATTGCACGACTTTTAATCCTAATAAAACAATGCAACTGAAGTATGCCATCTATTTTTATCTGCTACTGTTACCTATTGCACACTCTTTTTGCACTCTTATTGCACAATGAGGACTGGATGCTCTTACAATAGAACAAAAGGTGAACCACAGTGGGTAGTATCAGTTCACTCCTAACATTTACGGCAATGAAATGAATATAATACATGGTGGAAAACTCAAGCAAACTCTGTTGTATATGTAAAGTATTCTGTATTTGTACATATGTTCTCAGGCATTTTAAATAGTTTGAACATTCTTTTCCTTGATATTCATATTCTGGAATGATTACGCTGTCTTTAAATCAGCGAGATGAATATTCTGGTTGTATGTCAAAACCTATGACTGAGGGATGGGGATTCCCCACTTGCTAAAGCAAGAAACTCCCAGGAGCACAGGGAATAAAGATATGGTTTAATGGGAGCAGAAGAGAAAAACATGGGACCCGTGTAGTCAGAGTTGACTCTGAGATTGCATTAGGTGTGTTAAGCCCTGTGCATTGGCTCTCATTAATCCAAACGCACTTCAACCAGTGTCCTATCACATAGAGAAAGCACAGTCGCCCTGAATGCAAGAAACAGCTATTTTTTCTTATTTTTTTTAAAGTTTTTATTTATTTTTGACAGAGAGAGAGCCAGTGAGTGTGAGCTGGGGAGGGGCAGAGAGAGAGGGAGGCACAGAATCTGAAACAGGCTCCAGGCTCTGAGCTGTCAGCACACGGCCCAACGCGGGGCTCAAACTCATGAACCATGAGATCTTGACCTGGGCCGAAGTCAGATGCTTAACCAACTGAGACACCCAGGCACCCTGAGAAGCAGCCGTTTTTCTGGAGTCAGACAAAAGGGGTTGGCCACACGAGAGGTGTTCTCCCTCATCTTGGGAATGGGGCTTCTGGATAAAGTCAAGGCAGAGTGGCATCCTTTCCATCCCTGGATGGGGATTCAGATCAGGCTTTCAAGCCAATAGTACCATGGATACTGAAGTTAGGGGACACAAGGAAAAACAAAGATGGTGCCTATTGTCTCAGGAAATCTACCAGAAATGTATTAACACTTTGTTTTTTACACCAGGAGATTAGCACTGCTACTCATACCATAATGCTGAATGCTTTTTCCAAAAGCTACAAATTGGGGAATACTTTAGATGACATGTTGATATAACTTAATAAATAGAAGTTATGATGGAGGCTTATGGAAGCAGGAGGTATGGATTACATAGTTCTTGTTAGTTTTCTGCACTCACATATTATAGACTGAACCTGGAACATTGAATAGAGCACAAGTTAGAGGCCCTACATTCTGGTCTCAGCTGTTGCCAATAACTTCATTGCTTTGGGAAAGCCAGAACCAGCGTAAGCCTCAATTCCCTCATTTATGAAATGAAAATGAAGAAATCAGTCAGGTTGATCTCTAAGATCTCTCGAAAAATACCATGGTTTACACATTTCTGGTAGATTTCCCGAGACAATAAGCACCACCTCTGCTTTTGCTTGTCCCACCTAACTTCAGTAGCCTTATTACTATTCGTTTTTATATATAAGCTGATTTTCGTAACTCACTTGCCATTTTATGATCAGCGGCTCTTCCACTACTTCCACAACATCTTTAAGGACATTGATCATATCAGTGACTCTAAAAAGTAGAAACTAAGCACCCCATGGTGATGTTGGATACGCAATAGTGTCCAAAAGGATAAAAGTAAGCCTGGCAAAATCTGTTCTGTACCTGCCTCCGATACATTTGCGAAGGAGTGTTAATGAAAAACGAGAGTGATGTTCCCATCACACATTTTTGGATTACCGTGCAGCAACATCAATTGGAAACCTAATGAAACAGAGACCACCTATGGAGAAGGGATATTGTGTTCCTCTGTCTGCCTGCATCCAATTTACCAACTGACTGTATGGAACAAGTTGCCTGTTTGTTTGAGACACTAGGGCTGTCTGACCATGCCTTTAACAGTGATAATTGTCAGTGCCAATTTCTACTGTCTTTCACTGGCAGGAGTATGTTGTGGCCCTATAAAATTATGTGGTGAATGGTAACAGGTTAACAGGCACATTTTCACTCAGGGTGATCTCAAAATTCCAGCACTGTGTCCTCTCACAGTGTGAACTGTTGGAACCAGACCAGGTTCCAGGTAAATTAGCTGGTCACTCCTCTTTAATTCTTTCCGTTGATTAAGGAAACATGTTATGTATTCAGCAAATAGAACTTCTCCCAAGCAGGGGAATAACAATAAGAAACCTAGTAGGTGAGTTCCTGCAAAGCATATTAGGGACTGCATATGAAGAGGAAAGCTGATGATGTTCCAAATGGAAATGTTCTATTCTTTGTTTTTGCACCTGTTCAAACTGGCATCTGGTATTAGGTGTGTAACTAGTCAAACATTACTACTTTCTGTCAAGCTGGCTGGGAGAAACAAAAGAAAGAGAATATAGTATAAAACATTAGTTTTGTGTTATTTCAGAATGTAGTTACTGTGTTTTCCTTGTCAGGCTTCCTACCTGTGCTTATCATTGACTGCGGTTTATTCTTTTTTTTTTTTTTTTTTAATTTGACTTCTACAAGCCATCTGGCATTCAGTCTAATTCCCACATTACAGTTCTCCATAAGTCAGTCTGCTGACTGCCTGTCAGGTTATAGGATTAAGTTTAAGGTTTTCTTAATTCATTGTGAGGTTCTTCATGGATTTGATCTATTATATCTTCCTGAGCTTGTCCAGTTGTAGATTTCTGTATGTGATTTATGTTTAGCAGGTGTTAGTTTGCTAGAGCTTTCTAAATATCAGCTTCACCATGCAAGAGAGCCTCAGGAAGACACTAGGACTCAAAATTGTATTCCTCCACAACTGGAGAATGGCCTCCCTGCTGAAATCCAGTGTTGCAGAGCTATTTATTAAGCTAAAAAGATGGATATTTCAATATATGGAAAAGTAAAGAGGCTCAAATTCCATCATCAACTCACCAGTTGCGCTTATGTATTCTGGGGCTCCCAGGATACACTATATCATTTAAGAGGTAGGACAACTGGATGAGTTTAAAAAACACAGATTTACTCTTTGCTGTGAATTGCCATGAACTGGAGTGTGATTTTGTAACGTCTCACTTTTAAGTTGAATTCCTTTGTATGGTTTTTGTTTTCCTGGTGTAAAGTTTAACTGCTTAATGGAAACATACTCATTGTTAGGAAGAGGGGGAAAAAGGCTTCCTTTCATTTTAATATGCATTATTACACATTTGGAAGATGTATGTAGCATTGAAGAAAACACAGCATAAGGGTAAAGCTCATTTAATAATCCATGCCCATATTAAGTTCTGACGGCTATTACAAAATGCTTATTTCTTACATTACATGTACTGTAATAAAATTTTTAGTTTGGGATATGGTGATTTCCATACTTCTCATGACAACAGGCCATTTTTCTTATCTTGGTGTAAATGACACAATGCAATGTTTATTAAATCCATAACATCTTTAGTCTCATTTGGTATTTTTTTGTGGTATGTATATATAGTGCCCTTTTATTTCAAGCCACTCTGTTTTGCGGTTAGTCCTCACCTCAGCCACAGGGAGGAAATTGTTACATACATATTGTAGATGAATAATCCAACGTACAGGGAGATTAAGGTACTGTGCCTGTGATCACACTGAGAGTTAATGGAAATTAAAATGCACAGCTCTGAGTTCCCAGGCCACTGCTCAGCCCCTGGAGCAATGCCATTTTGCACTATAAATTGTCCCTATAATTTAAAAAATTTATCATGTGTTCATCAATTTGCATATCTGAGTATGAATTACTAACATTAAAATTGGCTACAACTCCTCATCACCCAATTACTAACAAGAAGCACCTAAAAGGTCAAAGTCATGAAAGACCAAAGTAAACAGATGTGTGTGCATCTTTTGCTAAACACCATGCATACAATATAACATGTATTCATAATTTTTTTGATGCTTTGGCTTATTCATAATAGTTGCCTTTGAATTATTAGGA
The DNA here is from genome assembly GCF_022079265.1 of Lynx rufus. NCBI lineage: Eukaryota > Metazoa > Chordata > Mammalia > Carnivora > Felidae > Lynx > Lynx rufus. The sequence goes on along the minus strand of NW_025814896.1, from coordinate 76,892,195 downwards.
GACATTAAAATTGTATTTAAAAATTATTTTCATATGATTCAGATTTGATGAGATCATCTTTAGACACCAACTAGTAGGGGAAAGTACTTGTACATCTAAGTCAGTAACAAGATATAATTTGTCAATTGAAAATTGGTACAAATCTTTTTTAAAAGCCAGAATATATCAAAAAGTTGTATACATTGTAATATGTATTTAGCACTGACCAAATACATTCTGGTTTTGGAAGTTCTTGATTTTTATGCACGTTGCTTCTGTACTAAGAAATTTGCCACAATTTCTACCTTTCTGCCAGCTGTCATTGTTCTCATTCCTCGTCCTATCGTGGTTCCATTGTTTGGCTTCTCACAGTCGGTCTCAGTGGAGTAATTAACCATATAGCATTAAGAATACTAACTCAGGAAAATTGTCAAAAGAACATGGAAAATTCAGGATCTTTTTTAAAAAGGCTGGCAGTCTCACTGAAAACTGTAATTAAAGTATGTGTGATTCTGCTTGTGTGTTGTTACACAATTCTACTGGTCTAGAGTTACAGAAAATGTGGGCCCCTACGGTGGAGTACAATGGGAAAGCACTTTTATTCTCTAGGCAGTGATAATAAAGCATAACTCCTTGGGGAGGGACTTTTCCCCAATGGTACTCGAACCACCTTCCTTTTAAATGCTGCTAAGTGTGAAATTAGTGTTGTCCCTCAAAGTGCATAAGATTAATTGTCGGTAATTGAACACAGTTTGGGGGCTAATTATATAAAAATTGATATTAAAAGAATACTACCAGATTGATTGAGTTTTACATTTTGCATTTGGTTTTCAAATTACATGAGTTGAAAGGCAGTGGTAAGAAACAATAAAAATCCATTCGAAGCTGCTAAAGCAAATCAAGGTTTACTAGTCCTTTGAAAGACAAATGAGTCAAATGCTGTTATGTAGGGAAAGCAGTAGAAATGATTCTGAAATTAACTATAGAATTAAAATATCAACTGTTCTAAGATTGTATGGGTTGCCCACATTTTGTGGAGGTGACCTGGCTCTCTTTGTGCGGCTGACTAGTGAAGGTAGTCTGGCACTGTCCTTTGACAATGTAAGATATGATGATTTGACAAATGAGAAAAAGTGCAGGTCTTCCCTGCTTCCCATTATTCCCAATTTATTTTTAAATCTTCAGCTAAAGATTTCTGCCTCCTGGAGATGGAGTAGATGCTTTTTTCCCTATTCTTCCCACTGAGTACAACTAAAAACCACGAGACTTGTATATAAAACAAACATAAGGAGACAAAAAGATGGAGAGAAGAAGACAGACTGGCTAGAGACCTGGGGACCAAAGGAAGGACAGACACATTGGTTTTCTTTATGCCTCATATATTCCAGACAAGGTGATGGAGAATGTCAGAAAACACCAGTAGGTACAGACCATAGAGGTAGAAACCTGTTCTGTCTTGCCAAAAAAGTAAACAAACAAAAACCAAAACACACACACACACACACCCAGAAAGAGATAGCCTAGCAGGACAGAAATGCTTAGAAATGACTGCTTTTTTCCAGCAAGCACCACAGGAAAACAAAACAAACAAAAGAAAACAGAACTACAGCTCCTCACCCCTCATCACCTCCAGCAAAGGCCCAGTGGGGAACCCAAACTTCTACCCTTGCCAGGCTCCCCAAAGCACACTAAGCCGCAAGATGACAAGATGAGTAGCAGGACACAATGAGTAGAAGGACAAGATGACTAGAAAGTTGAATAAAATGAAAAACACACTCAACAAAATAAAATTAACTTTCTTACAAACAGAAAAAAATAAGGTTTAAGGCTACAAAGAATCCAATCAATGCTATGGAGGCTGTATTTGAGAAGTGTCCCTAGACATCTAAATGACTATATGAAAAGAGAAACTATGAATTAAAATCTAAATAGTTATAAAGAACAGCCCAAACAGATCAGAAATAATAAGCAAAGATATAAAAAACTTTTCAAGATGTAATAAGAGAACCAGGACATTAACAAAGCTAAACATGTAGCAGGCAAAAATTAGGAATAGAGATTAACAGCTAGACATAGCCTGCTAAGGTTTGATTTTTGCTTTATGTAGGAACTTGTAAGCAATCAGTACAAACACGCACACACACATACACATGTGCTTTTGCTTTTGGAAATAATTAAATTAGATGGGCCTCTGCAAAAATACTCCTGAAATCATTGTTTCACTATATGCTAACTAATTTGGATGTAAGGTTTAAAAAATAAGAAATAAAAATAAAATGAAAATAAAAATAAATAAATATCAGAAGATAATCGAGAAAGTTTCTTAGAACGTCTAGAGAAGAAGAGGAAAAGGCAATTTTCTAATAATTTTATAATCAATTAAGTTGTTGTTCATGTGCAATGGCGACAAGAAGACGTTCTTAAATACCAAGAGCCACAGAAAATATATCAGCCAGATATAATTTCTGAAAGGTTACTAAAGAATGCGCTTCTAACTGGAAAATGAATCAATGGTGAGTTGTGTCAGGTAGGGATGAGATATGAGGACAAAAATCAGCTGAGAAAATGACAATAAGTGGAGAAAAGAAAAGTAATCAGGAAGTGGTTTATAGAGTCACAATGGTTAAAAAAAATGGAATAAAAAATGAGAAAAATAACATAGTCTTTAACGATGGAACTTGTGACTCCAGATTAAATTAGCAAAACCAGTAAAAGGGAAAAGAGTTTGAGTGGTGAGTGGAATATGGAGCATGAAGTTCCTTGTCTCCCTAAAAAAAAAACAGTCGTAACTCACTATTTCAATTCTGCTAATAAGATAACTATAGGTTTAGCTTTAAGGCAAATAGTATATTTTAAAACAAGATATTCGTTTCACAAATCATTGAAATATTCAGCACAATGTAGCACATATCACAAAGGAGCTGTGCCAATAAACAATTGAAAAATAAACAGCAAAGAAGCTAAACATAGAAAAAGCTAAACAATCATGTAAGTTTGGGTAACACTAGCTGTTATAATAAATAATTTCTAAGATTTCAGTGCTTTTACACAATAATAGTCGGCGTTTTGCTCACAAAACAACCCAATGTGCATATTAGCAATAGATGATGTGGGGGTTGCTGTACTGGGTCCCTCAGGGAATTAGCTGAAAGGCTCTGACATCTACAGTTTCAAATGTCACCCCAGGCATTGACATCCAGCCAGAATATGGGAAAAGAGTGAGGGTGGAGAGGACACAGCCGCTTTGCTCGCACGATGACACCCCGAGATTCAATCCTTGGGCTAAATAGCCTTTCTGTACATTATGGGAGAGGAGCACAGATCTTTAGTGAACAGCCCACCGTCTCTAGCACAACCTTATATGTTGGTTTTATGCAACTAAAAAGAAGAGATTCCCAAGTTAGATTCTTTTTTTTTTAAATCCAGCTATTTTCTGATTAAAAAGGATATGGTTTAAATTTAAACAAATAATACAGATAGGCCAAACACAAAGTAAAAGGGATTTAGGTGAAAGAAAGGTGGCAGTGTTCGTTTCCAATGAAGTAGCATTTACAAGATTCACTCCAAAGCGGAGATATTATTGTTTCCCCCTGCTTTTCTTTTCCCCTGTGGATGAGGAAATAAAACGACCCGAATTCAAATGAGAGTGTGCTCGGGACCTCCTCTTTAGACAGGGCTCTGCTTCTTGGCAAGGTAAGCACAGGCTTACTTCTCTCTTGTATCTTTCTAATACTTTCTTGGTACCACCTCGCACTCCTGAAGCTAAACTTCCTGACCTCATATGTTCTCTCATCACACACACCCAACTCTCATTCCAGGCTATTTATTCTTTTGTACCCACCACTCGGTTCACCCTATGCCCTACTTCATCCCTGGTTTCCTCTTTGACTCTCTGGCACCGAGGCCTTTTTTGTTCTAACAGCCGTGGCATCTACTAGGGCTTTTGGCAGTGTCATTCTGTCCTTGTCAAATGATCTCCTTGCTGGTCTTCGACTTCTGATTGCATTCTTTCTGAGCATCCTGTGGACAGACCCCACTGATGGATTTTGGCCCACCCCAGGCTAGTCATCTTATAAGAACTGACGCTGAGTGCCAAATAACAGAGTCAGAATAACAAAATACCTAAGGGGGAAAAGAAATCAATTACAGAGCAAAAAGAGACAAACAGAAAACAATTATGCTAAGATATTTTAACATAGTGTTATTAATCTAGGATGAGGGAACTTGGCTAAAATAAATAAGATCTCAGACGATCAAACAAAAATTAGCAGCTTGGAGTTCTAATATTTTGAAAATTATACCACACAGAGGTAATATAACTTTTCTCAGAACACTCGGGAATGATACATAGGCAACAGTATTTTTTTTTTTTAATTTGGGGAAAAATGGATAATGAATGAGTATCAGCCTTACTGTACATGAAAACAATTCTATACTAGGTAAAACAGTAAGAGTTCTGGTATAAAAATAGATAGGTCAATGGAACAGAAAGAGAACCTCTAACTAGAGAGTGTTATATGTAATTATTTAGTGTATCATAAGGGTTTTACAATTCGATGGGGGAAGAAAAGGGCTACCAGGGACTACTTTTTGGATAAGTGGTAACTTAGGAATAGGATCAATTTTGACTTTCACTTTACATCATATATTGGCGTTTTTTAATCTTCTCAAAAAACTATTTTTTTGAGTTTAAAAATTTGCCACATACCAAAAATAAAATAAAATAAAATTTGCCATATATCAAACTATATTCAGAGGGATGAAGTGTTTATTATTGAAAATAAAATACAGGGGCGCCTGGGTGGCGCAGTCGGTTAAGCGTCCGACTTCAGCCAGGTCACGATCTCGCGGTCCGTGAGTTCGAGCCCCGCGTCAGGCTCTGGGCTGATGGCTCGGAGCCTGGAGCCTGTTTCCCATTCTGTGTCTCCCTCTCTCTCTGCCCCTCCCCCGTTCATGCTCTGTCTCTCTCTGTCCCAAAAATAAATAAACGTTGAAAAAAAAAATTAAAAAAAAAAAAAAAGAAAAGAAAATACAGACAATTCAAGGGAACACATAATTCACCAGTAGTATTTGAAACAAGTAGAATTTTCCAAATACAGATGCAATGCAATAAAATATAGGAAAGGCTGAGAGATGACTAGATAAAAATTTTAAACTCTTTATTGAGGGAGCGCCTGGGTGGCTTAGTCAGTTAAGCGTCTGACTCTTGATTTCAGCTTAGGTAGTGATCTCATGGTTTGTGGGTTCAAGCCCCTCATCAAACTATGTGCTGATAAAGCAGAGCCTGCTTGGGATTCTCTCTCTGCCCCTCTGCTCCTCTGCCCCTCTGCCCCTCTGCCCCTTGTGCATGTGCACTCTCTTGCATGCCCTCTCTCTCTACCTCAAAATAAATAAATCAACTTTAAAAAAAAATCAGAATTTCCTTTTTGAAAAAAAATGAGCCACTTCTCTGGGGAGGATTCAGGAGTGTGATAACGCTGCCTCATAGCAAAGCCTTCTTTTCCTGCTTTAGGGCTTCCCAGCATGGTGGCTGGCTTCCACCCTACTCACCCTAAAGCAAAGCATGCCGGTGGATAAACTCTGCTCATGTACACAAAGCACACAGTGATTTAGTTTTACTGTCACATTCTTAAACACGAACATTTAAAAAAAGATCACCTGGCATTGAGCAGAGGCTGTAATATGAAAGAGAATGATCACAAAGTATAAACGGAAATAACCATCAAAGATAGAATTCAGGCTAAAGGAAATAAATTAAGAAAAAATTCTAATAATACTTCATGAATATTTCAGAAAATACCGTATTTATAAAATATGAACAGGATGCTGTTAAAAGAGGAGGGTCAATCAGAGAACAGGAAAAACTCATGGAAATTAGAATAGTATAGCTAAACAAAGAACTGCTACAAGCAGACGAGTATATGGGAAAATGACCAGCATCACAAATATGTAAAACAAGCAAATTAACACAGAATGCTTTGCTTTGTTCACTATTAACAAAAGCACAAGAAAATGTTGATAAAAATAATGCTGGGGAGGACACAGTAAAACTCTGCTTGTGGCATTGTATGTTTTTACAACTCTTTGAAAATAATTTGGCAATATGTATATGAAAAGAAACATGAAAACAAAATTTTGGCCTAGTAATTTTGTTTTGTTTCCATCTAGGTGGAAGATAAAAGGAAATTAAAGCAAAATGTAGAAAGAGGTGCCCAAATATGTCATCACAATAGCTGTTCTTGAGTGAACCCTCACTATTCCGCATGCAGTTCTGAAAGATCCACAAAGGATCACTGAGGATGTTTAAAGTCTCTTCCGATAGGTTGCAGAACCTACTCTTGGAAGTGAATTGTTTTGGCTTTTCTTTTCACAATTACTGTGAGATAAAAGCTGGTTAATAAAACTTGTTCCTAGAAGAAATAATGCCTGGGATGGGGCTTGAAAGATGAATAAAGACTAAACAGACTAAGGAAAGTGAGACTAGCTCTTCTCACCACAGAAAAGCATGAGCAAGTATATTCAAAGTAACATTGTCTAAAGCGCATGAAAAACTATAGGTGGCTTCGAGTTTCTAATGCTTAAACTATTAAGCGGGGAGAGTTGGAGATGAGGCCAGGGAGATGGATAGAGGAGTGCCAGGTCAAGGAGGGTTTTACGATATATCAGGCCAGAAAGTTTTAAATTTTTTTTTTCAACGTTTATTTATTTTTGGGACAGAGAGAGACAGAGCATGAACGGGGGAGGGGCAGAGAGAGAGGGAGACACAGAATGGGAAACAGGCTCCAGGCTCTGAGCCATCAGCCCAGAGCCTGACGCGGGGCTCGAACTCACGGACCGCGAGATCGTGACCTGGCTGAAGTCGGACGCTTAACCGACTGCGCCACCCAGGCGCCCCAGGCCAGAAAGTTTTAACATTAGGTAACGAAGAGCCATGAAAAGGTTTAAGCAGAGAAGTGACAATTTCAGATTGTGTTTTGAGACATCACTATTGCCACATGAAAGGGAAAACTATTTCCTTTCTCTATACTCATATATCCCTGGTCATCAAATTTGTGGGGATTTTCCCACACCTAGCAATTTGACTCTCCGGTGGACATGAACTGGGTGTACTACAATTTAGCCCAATTTTGACACTATTTACCTGAAGATAATGTCATATCCCACAAGTTAAGGACTCAGTTCTACAAGACTGCCTTCTCTAGAACCACAGCCTTTACACCCCAATTACAAGTTCAGGTTGTCACCTGTACTTTTGAGCTACAGGTTATGAAGTGGGGGTCGCCATGATTTCCTCTTCAGATTCGATCCTTTGCAAGAACGGCTCACAGCACTCAGGAAAGCAGTCTACTTACTAGATTGCTAGTTTATTATAAAAGGGTACAACTCAGGAACAGGTAGATGGAAGAGATGCACAGGCAAGATATACAGGAAGGGGCATGGAGCTTCCATGCCCCGCTGCAGGTATGCCACCCTCGTGGCATCTCACCTGCCAGGAAGCTTCTGAACTTCTTCGGTTAGAGGTTTGGTTTTGTTTTGTTTTGTTAACAGTTTTATCACATAGGCTTCACTGATGAAATTGTTCACCCTTGTGATTTACTCAACCATTCAGCCTCTCTCTCCTCCCTGGAGGTTGACAAGTGAAGCTGAAGTTCCAACCTTCTAATCCCAGAGGTTGGTTCCCTTGGTAACCAGTCCCCATCCTTAGGGACTTGCCAAAAGTCACGTCCTGATCCTAAACCCAGGTGTGGTTGAAAGAAACTTTTTATGAATAACTTAAGACTCTCTTTGCTCCTTGCATCTTTATCACTCTTTCACTTAGGAAACTTCAAGGGTTTTAGAAGATCTGTGCCAGGAAGATGTTGAAGACCAAATATACATTTCTTATAAATCACGATATCACACTATAGATATAACAGGAAAATATGAGAAGGGAGAGGGGTGGGAGATGATGAGTTCAGTTTAGAAGATAGTACATATATGGTTATTATAAAACATCTAACAGGGATATGTCTAGTAGGCAATTGGATATTTAAATATAAAGGGGAGGGAATAGGTTAGGGCTGAAGACACACTTTTTGAAGTCATTAGCATCATAAGTAGGAGTTAAAGCCGGGAAAAGGAAATTACTATACACTTCACACAAGAGAGTGTGTAAAAGAAAAAAAATAACAGTGAGTGAAAAGTGGAACTTACTGAGGCACCAGTACAAAAGTAGCAGGCAGGAGAAAGAATCCACAAGATGAAGACGGAATGGACAGAGGTGAAAGATGAAAATGAAGTAACAGTAAGATATCAACCAATGGAACAGAGAGTTTCAAAAATATATCGGTAGTGGTAAATGGAGTAGGGGGGTTCAATAAGATATTAAGTTGAGGACCAAAAAAAGACTTGGTTGCCTGAAAGTTGTCAGTAGTTTTTCCCCCAGCAGTAGTCTCTATAGAACCTAACTGCAGGACGTTTGAGTGTTGGAGAGTTAAAGGAAGCGAGAGTCACCTCCTCCTTTTTTAAATATTTATTCATTTTTGAGAGAGAGAATGAGCGGGGAAAGGGCAGAGAGAGATGGGGACAGAGGATCCAAAAGGGGGCTCTGTGCTGATAGCGGCAGCCTGGTGTAGGCTCTAACTCACCAACTGTGAGATCACTACCGGAGCTGAAGTCAGATGCTTAACTGACTGAGCCACCCAGGTGTCCCAAGAGTCACCTCCTCTTTAAGGGCAGCTTATTAACCAGTAAAGGAGAGTGATAGAGGAAGGCAGGGGAGAGTAGAGGGTGTGTATGGGGGGAGGAGGGGGGAGTGGCTACTGTAGCTGCTTTGTTCTTTAAGACTTGGGAGACACTTGAATACATTTATGGGATAAAAGAAAAACGAGAAAATAAAACATGAAAATAAGAAAGGACAGTATGATCTTGGGGTAGACAGAAAAAACTGAGACATAAAACAGAGAAAGTAGGGATCTTCAACAAAAAGAGACTTGAGAAAGGCAAGTGACATGAATGTGGGTGTAGATAAACTGGGGGTGGGGGTAGTCAAGGGAGAATAAGCGGAGGTTTCAAACCTCATAGCCTTACTTTTTCTATGAAGTAGGAGGCAAGCTCGTTTGGGTAAGGGAGTTGAAAAATATGGTAAAATATGATCAGGTTGAAGACTCACTGAGTCCAAACCGGAAAGGGAACTGACAGGGTGCAATTCAAGGGTTGTGGGATGGCGCTGAGGCCCCACAATGGGAAACTGTAAATGTGTAACAGTGCCCATCTGCACGGTCCTGAGGATTCTCTCTGGCTGTTTTCAGCAGCTCAAGTGTAGCGGAGAGTGGTCTGTCACATTGGCCAGGGGGTGATGCTACCGGGGAGATGTGTTACAAGAGTAGTGGTGGAAGAGCTTGGAGAGCAAATAGTTCAGGGGATGATCCGTGTAGTCTAGCCAGGTACATAAATTAGGCCAGAGTGGAGCTAACAGATTAGGGAGACATTGATTAGTCAAGGGAGTTGTATCAAATCAAGAGCAGCTATAGTAAGAGCGGGCCTTTACCCACAGTGAGTTTGTGTTACTATTATTATAGGGAAAAATAATTCTCCAAGGTTTTTAAAGTCCACCATCAATAAGTATGGAAGTACTTTTTATGAATACCCCATCCTGAGATTAAAACATATCATGGGGCGCCTGGGTGGCTCAGTTGGTTAAGCGTCCGACTTTGGCTCAGGTCATGATCTCGCGGTCCGTGAGTTCAAGCCCCACGTCGGGCTCTGTGCTGACAGCTCAGAGCCTGGAGCCTGTTTCAGATTCTGTGTCTCCCTCTCTCTCTGACCCTCCCCCGTTCATGCTCTGTCTCTCTCTGTCTCATAAATAAATAAACGTTAAAAAAAAATTTTAAACATATCATTTTCAGATTATAGTAAGAAAAGATAACCTAACATCAAATAGAGAATAAAATTTTATGATATAGAAACACCTTTCTAATGTTCATGAACTAGGTTGTCACTTTATTATTTGCTCCAGACCAAAAAAGAAAAAAAAGAAAAAAGAAAAGAAAAAAAAGGCTTACTGGCAAATTATTTCAATATTCACTTATGTCCCTCATAGGTGTTCAAGTTATTATAAATATCAAAGTAAATATGTGTAATTTCAAGCACATGCCAACAAGGACTTTTGACTCATGCTAGGTCATGTGTTTGGGGTTTTAACCAAATGGATAGCTGGGAAAATGATAAGAATCAATTAAAAGGTGTATGTTAAAACATTTAAAAGTTAACACTTGATTTTTTTAACGTTTATTTATTTTTGAGACAGAGAGAGACAGAGCATGAACGGGGGAGGGGCAGAGAGAGAGGGAGACACAGAATCTGAAGCAGGCTCCAGGCTCTGAGCCGTCAGTCCAGAGCCCAATGCGGGGCTCGAACTCACAGACCGCGAGATCGTGACCTGAGTTGAAGTCGGACGCTTAACGGACTGAGCCACCCAGGCGCCCCTAAAAGTTAACACTTTAATGGCCCCATTCTGGTAGGGAGCAGCCTAAATCGACATGGGTGAATTTTTCACTCAGAAGGAATGTCTTCAAGGCTTTTTCCTACTGACCAGAGAATATTTGAAGACAGTTTATTCATTCATTCAGCAAGCATATTTTGAATATCTAGTATGTACCTTACACTGTGCTAGAGGCTGAAAATCAAAGGTCCCTGTTTGCCTGGGACCTATCCAGTTTTAGCACGGAAGTGCTGCATCCCAGAAAATCCCTATGTTCTGGGCAAATCAAGATCACTCCCCCAAGGTAAATAAAACACAGTACTTGGTCACAGGACTTCCCAGACAATTAACCAATAACTACAATCTGATATAGTAACACAGGTCTACAATTGCTAACCTAAACCCCCTGGGGCCAGATGTGTTTCAAAATTCCTCATATTTTAGAAAAGTAGAATTGTGCGTATGCCATATATCCTGACAACCCCCTAGTGTGCTCTGGGGAAGTGCTCCCATAATCAACAAGCACATTCCTATTTCTGCAGAGAATCTCATGGGTCAAGTCCCGCCTTCCAATAAATTTTGCACCGAGCGTAAAAGGCTTTTGTTTTGCACAGATTTTTAGATTTCAGAACTGTCGATAAGGGATTATAGTTTTATAAAGAGTGGGCTGTGCACAGCTTGATAGGAAATCACATAGGAGCCAAAAAAGGAGGAGAGGAATTAGGAAGTTCCCCAGTTATGGTGACTCTTGAGCTGAGTTTCAAAGGACAGTGAGCCATTAACCAGTGCATGAGGAGATAACAGTGTCTAAAATAACAAGACATCCGCCTGTCACCTTCTTAAATTGTTAATCCATTTCATAGATTAATCCTAAATTGGGTCTTCCCTGGGTTTCTCCAGAAAACATTTCACAAGAGCTTCTGTAGTGGAACAATTTACACTTGGATACTTTGCTATCAATTTCCAGTGAAGTCAATGTCATCTATAACTCCTGAGAAAAACTATTGAATATGAAAAGGAATCTTGTTAAGAGGTAGAAAGCTGTGTGAGAAATGATAGAAATCAATACATCTAAGTCATATGCACATATGGATTAATTAAAACATTATTAAGTCAAACATCAAAGTTTCTTATTACTAGAGTTTAACTGAATCAAAAGGTATTTGTATTACAAGAAAGTTTTGCTCTGAAAGAAAGAACTTTTTAGGGAAAAATGCTTATCTATCATTTTGTGCAGTAGCATTAAGCATTTGCTAGTTCAAATCTAATAAAGCCCTCTCCATGAATGCATCATTAATAAAATCTTCAAAATGGCTTCTCTCAACATTTTCTTTTTGATTTTTCATGATTTAATTAGAAACATCCTTAAAAAGGCTGGTTTTACTACGGCAGTATCACATCTGCATTTTCAGCAGTATGCTGTTTAATCACAATGGGTTATAAAGTGAAACTCCCAGTACTTAGTGTATTATCTAGAAGAACCCACACATTTTGTATTTTTAGTGCCCCTGAGTCATCATCTTATATTTGTTCATCAACATTTTAACTGCCCCTCTTAAAAAAATGTAATTTGATAGTTAATTTTCTAAACTTGTTATTCTTTTATTTCTTTTCAAAGTAATGACATTTCATATGCCTTTGATATATGCTTCATCCTGCACCTGAACCCTTTAACAAGTCAAAAGTTATTTCTCTCTTTTTACCTTATATTATTTTTGCTCTTTTCCTTTAAAGGCTCGATAAGCCTAAATTCTTCAAAGATTTTATGATCATCGGTAAAAATGAATTAGCTATTTTATGCCACATCATTGGATAGTTTTAGACTATATATAAACACTATGGTGGTGGTATGGAAACAGTAGTGTGAGATTAAAGGTCTAGGAAAATTTTATATATATAGAGAGAGAGACTATGTAGGTGATTTGGACAGCAGAAAAAATTCAAGTTATTTTCGAGTGAAAGATTTCTTTTTCTAACCAAGAATAATTCTCAAATGTTTCAATATTCAAAGAATGGTGAGAATAAATGTGTGGGTTAAGTGCTGGCTGCCGGTTTGAGAGCTTTTCATTCATTGTTGTTTGTTGGGAATGGAATCAAACATGTATAAAATGGGTCACAAATTTGCTGGTTAAGAACTAAGGCTGTTTCCCTCCTACCCTCCCTTGTCCCTCTTTCCCCCTCTTTCCTCCCTCCCTTCCTGTCCTCTCTCTCTCTCTCTCCCTACCCTCTCTCATCTTTTATTAAATTTCAGAGAAACAGAGGGAACAAGTTAAACATGTATTGTTAATTATTATAAGCCTCCTTGAAAGCAAGAGCCTGTTTTTAGCATCCTCCGTGGCTCCTAGCACAGTACCTTTATCATTGTCTGCATTCCTCAGAGTAATAGCTTAGAGCTGGGATTCTTGCCTCCAGCTGATTTCAGTGCTGGTTCTGCCTTACTGGATATGTGACTTTGGGACCTTCTTTTATTCTGAAATAAAGTAATAGTCGTAGCGGTAGTATTTCATATATAGTGTTGTATGAATTAAATACTTCAATGAAAACATTTAGAACTTTCTGACACAGTAAGAATTTAAACATTGTTCGTGACTGTTATTATTGTGTCTCTGTTTCATTTTGCCAGAAGGTAAATTCCTTTTTACAAATGAAAAAATTTTAATTTCTATGTAGTTAACACATTCCTTTTCTTTTTAAAGAATTGACTTAATTTACCCAAGGAGTTCTGCTTTAAGAAGTTCATTCATTAACTTATTCTTTTATGCAATAAGTATTATTTCAACACCTGTCATGTTCCAGGAATGGTACTATATTCTGGAGACTTAGGAGTAAGTAAGAAACCTATGGCCCTATTTTCAGCCTTGAGTCAAGGAAGGGCTTCCTAACTAAGCAAGCTGTACAATGCAGTGCTATGAAGTGTTATGGTTGGAGTGGTAGGGGGTGGCATGGAGCCAGAGGATGTACACCCAACCCCATGCGGGGAAAGTACCTGGTGGGGAACCCCAGCAGCTGACAGTGATATCATCTTATTGGAGAATGCCATGCCTTGCCACTCTGTAACTCCTAAAACATTCCTCCCTCATCTTGGTAGGTGTCTACAGATTCACAAATTGGGTTTATTTGATCCCAAAGAAGGACGGGGCCCTCAGGGATCCAAGTACTTAGAAACACTCCAATTGATTTCTATTCAAGAGTCTGGAAGACAATTTGTAGTAAGTCTTCGGCAAAATGGGAAAGACAAGAAACACTGGAATAAAATCTCAGTGCTGTTGCAGCATATCCAAATTATAAACAAATTGGTACATCATTCTAATAATGCGTTAAAGAGAAAGATCTTTCGGGTATAGTGCATTTCAAAGAGGTTTATCATAAACAGGACAATTAATCAATGTCACCACCTCCTATTCAGTAATAGCATGCCAGAAAGACCCAAGTATCCTATTTTAAAAGACTTCCAGGTAAGAGGATTCTGTAACAATCCTCGATAACACTTTCTAATGATTATAATGTTAATTATCATCACATTCTTTGGCAAAATTAAGAACTTGAGCTCTCTTACTCTTTTATTTCATTTTCTGCATTTTTCATCCTCAACAGTTCCTATAATTTCTTCTTTCAACTTCTTAGCTCCCCCATATCCCATCCCTTTTCAACACACTGCATCTGGAAAGTATGTGAAACTCATTAAAATAATGCAATAATGAATAAGTTTCAAAGATTAATTCATCACAAGTAGTATTTGTATTTTAAAGTAAAGAAAGCCTTTAAAAAAACAAATTAAATTTTGGAATTTTGAGACAACTGGTGATATATGGCTGTGTGTGTGTGTGTGTGTGTGTGTGTGTGTGTGTGTGTTGTTTTTTTGTTTTGGGGTTTTTTGCTTTTTTGTGGGTTTTTTGTTTGTTTGTTTTTGTTTTTTTTTGCTCTTCCTTAAATTATGCCACCCTGGATGTCTATTGACTGGTAGCCAGTGCTATTTTTTAGGTGTTTAATTACTAGGATAATTACATTTATATTCCCCATCACTGTATATGTGCTGTCCTGGTTTGAGTGTGTATCATGTGCTGAGAACTCTGTGCTCTGATTATATCTGAGGTATGGGGGAACAAAATGAAAATTGTCCACAATGGGTTTTTAAAGCCAATTGTTACTCTTTATCCGTGGCAGAATAATAATAATAATTGTCACCACTTAAATAGTGCCTTTCATCTGCAGACCTCAGGGCACTTCAACATTGTTACTTCACATTATTTGAGAGAATTTCTTTTGGAAGACAGGGCAAACTGAGAGACGCATAATACATGGTTAGCTATGCTAATTTTGTTTTCTTTAACAAATGCAAAATAAATAGCCTACTGAAAAGCCAGATAATATCTTGAAGATAAACCCTTCCTAAAGTAGGTTATTCTAAACAGATGTGTTTTGTTTTATATCAATGTTATTTTAAAAAATGTTATTCACACAGACATAAATCCTAGACTTGATTAACTAATACTGATTTTTTTGGCTTCTACTTTATCAGAGAAACAGAAACAAGCAAACTTGCTTGCACACAGAAGAAAAAATGGTTGTAGTGAATAATAAAACTACAGATTTTTTAAAGCTTTGCTGCCTTCTAAATTTTATGAGTAAATTTTGTGGAAAGCTTTGTAAATAGAGCATAATTATTTTAAAAATAGAAGTCTTTGTTATTAGTCATCTAACTGTCATGGGTATTCAAAGCACCCTGCTGTATAGACAAAGGATTGGAAAAAAAAAAAAGTTACCTGTAGAGAGTTTTTTGCTGTTGAAAGAATAAAAACTAAAGCGGTGGGGTGAACTTTTGGTTTACAGCCGCAACTACAGAAGGCTAAACCTGACTGAGGGAAAATCACTTTAGCCTGATAACCGGATTACTTAGAACAAAAACAGAGAAAATTAAGAACTGAAGAGCAGAAAATTAAGGTGGAATGCAATTTAAAGAGTAAGTAGATGATGTAGGCTTTCATTTTCTTCCCCCCCAGTGTCCAGCTAATTAAAATTACAATCAAAATGAAAGAGTCTAAACTTGTAAATATCTTTAGCTAATGATTTTGTCTTTTTAATCATCTTCACATTCAAAGTCTTCTTTTATTCATTTAGGTCTTTACAATAAAATGAAATTGTTTTTCCCCTGTAAAAATCCTCCTTTAATTTTCCTTATCTGCTTCTCTTTATATTGTATATTCTCTAGTTCCTTTTTCTCTGTCTCTCTTTATGCCGTATTTTTTAAAGGGTTTTCTGTTACTTTGAACAGACTTTAAGAAGGAAAAGTTGAACAGGTGTAGAAGTATTATTTTATTTTAGAATTCAACTGCCAATCCAAATACAGCTCTTTGGTTCCCTCACGCAAAAAAGGCATAATTACTCATTACATAATATATACCTTATAAATTTGCACTTTCAAAAACGAAGTGGACTCAATTTTCTTACTAGAAATATTTCTTCATTGCTTTTACCACCAGGAATCTTCTTTAGATTCGCAAGCAAAATTGTAGCTGAAGATGTGGCTGACCCATGAAAATCTTGCTTTATATCTGTGTTTACAAATGTTATCGTTCTTCAAACTCTCCTAGAAATAAGTACTTGGGGACCTAGGGAATGGAGAGGCACCTAAGGAGAATAACGTCCATAATAGTGGAGCCTTTTACTTAAGTGTCCAGGTTCCATGCTCATTAATTGGGCACCACCATCCGTATGTCTTGTGGAGGACTTGCTCCTGAACCTGGAGGTCAGATCTGGGCTTCACGTAGTACGCCATGTCTCTCTTGATCAGTTTCTGCTCCAGCTGCTTAGGTGGTTATTTTCTCTTCTGGCTTGCTAGCTTACAAATACAAGTTAAACCCTGGCCAGTGAAAGTGTGGGCAGCAGCATTCCTGTAGCTTGGGAGCTTGTTGAAAATACAGAATCCCAGGCAGCAAATCAGAAGAACTGATCAGAATCTTCATCTTAACCAGAACCCCAGATATTTTTTGTGCACATTAAAAGTTGAGAAATACTCTTTACAGAATTCATCTCTAAGCAGTCTGAATATATGACTACTCTTTTTTGCCCGGCTGCACTCCTTCAACCCTACCCATTAGTGAAGAACATACAATGTCTAAGGGAGGAAAGGAAAGGATTGGCTTTCATGCCTTGTCAGCATAGTACGTAACCAAGAATGTCATTTCTCATTACCTGGGTCCCTTCCTGATAAGCTGGCTGGAATGCCTCAAGCATGTAGCCCGACTAGGTGGTGATGATGGCATGCCAACTAAGGCCAGCTTGTCACTCCCAATGCCTGTCTTCTATATATGAGACTAGTGTGGGCCAGCCACACCCAAGACCAAGCACAGGGGCAACGAGGGAGTGTATATGGGGGTAGGGATAATGTACTTTCTATAGCCAAGAACGAATGCTCCCAGCAGGCATAGGTACCTCTATATCATCTGTGATATCCAGGTGCACTACCAGGAAACATTTTGTTTTGCAGGTAAGGGAAGAATCTAGCAGTATATTCCCAGAACTCTCCTATACACATTCAGTCCTTAAGCATTTAGGCTGATGCTACCTGGTTTTTATCCTACCTCTCTGGTAACTTATTTTCAGTATCTTTTGATCACCCTTTTTCCTATATCCAACTTAGAAATATTTGAGTTCCTTAAGGCAACTTCTCTTTTCTCATACTGTCTAGACTCCATCTCTATCTAGTCTAGTGGCTTCAATCTATGTGCAAACCATCTATGTGCAAACCACTCCCGTTTCTATCTCTAGCCCAGATCTTTCCTCCATGCTTTAAACCCATAAACACAGTGTTCATTTTGCAAGTCACTTGGATATCCCCCAGGTATCTCACTCTCACTATATTCAATACCAAACTCATAATTTTCTTTCACTATTCAGTTATTTCTGTGTTCATGAGCCTAGTAAATAAGTCAACTTTGCTTCCATTTATGCCCATCCTATCTCATAGCCAATTAATCAGCAGGGCTTACTGATTCTCTTTCCTGCCTTCAGAATCCTTCAATTCTTCCCATCTCCATCATTTCTCCCCCTGTCCAAGTGTCCTCATAGCCTAACCAATTTACTTCAATAGCCTCTCAACTGGCCTTTTCCTATAAACTCTAATGTATTAAAAGCACAACTTAAAAGATAGCCCTAAGAAAGCTCATTTCAGATTATCAGTAGAGACATCCAATGGCCTCATTAGAAGTTAACAAAAGAAATTATCTAACTATCTTCTTAACTAATCAATCCCTGCCTTTACCTGGGCCCTTCTATTATCAACAGGGCAGCTGCTGAGATTTTATATACCAAGAAATGTTATATTCTATACTTAGGGTGGAAATAGAATTTCCTATTCTGAAAATCAGGTTCTAATCATGTCTAATCATGTCAGTCTCCTGCTAAAAATCCCACAAACTCTTCCAAACTCTCATAAAATTAAAATTCCTTACACTGACTTTAAGGCATTCTAAGAACGGTCTCCTGCCTCACACATTAGAGTCATTCCTCTCTACAGTTCTATTTGTTATACTTTGATCTCTGGAATGTGCCACATACCTTCTTACCTCATACTGCCACGCCTGTATGTATTGTCTTCCTTTCTTTTGCCTTATTAACTCCTATCTATCCTTTAGCTCTCAAATTAATCACTTCCTCTGAGACTTCATTTCATGTACCTCAAATTAGGTCAGATCTAGGATGTATGCTTTTTTACCAACATCTTCTTATCAAAGGCTCCTCCTTTGTAATAGATACCATAATTGTGTTATGCTACATCTGCCTCTCCAGTTAGATCCAAGCTCCATTCTGGTAAAAACTGTTGGTTCTTGTTCACTACTTTAGCTCTAGCAGTAGGTTCCCAACACAGGTAGGTTCTCAATAAATATTTCTGAACAAAGAAATAAAATATGGAAGGAATGAATTAGTAGAGAATGCCGGGTGCTGCTGGGGATGTAGAAGAATCAGCAGAATGAGATTGCTTTGATCTCTATCATCCCACTGATCACCGGACTTGATTTTCCTGATGTGGTCAAATGTCCTCCTCCCCCATTGCTCTCCATGTTAGCCCCACCTAAAGCTAAGGGCTTCACTAGATTCTGAAGTACGGTGTAAATAGAAGTGCACGTGGCCAAGACCTGTTTATAACTCCATGCAGTGGCAGACTCTGAAGTGTTGAATACCCTGATCAGGTAGTAGGGTTAGTTGATACTTTACCAAGTTAGTATAGTATGCCCAGTTGCCAGAATAATTCATGACTAATTATATCAGACTATTGGATGCCTTTTGCTCCATGACACGAGAAAGGTCAAATGAAGGAACGTTCTAACCCTACTAGTGATGATGTGATGAAGTTCTCAGCAGGGGTTGCCTTCATATGGTATTCTTCCCCATGAGTGATGGCCTGGGTTGAGTTAGTAACCTATGTGATCTACCAACCTAACTTAAATTTTGTTTTTGCGGTTGTTGTTGTTTATCGTCTTATAGCCAGAACAATTTCCACTTTGGCTGCAGTTTGAGGCAGTGTGGGGATGGATCTAACTTTCCCCCATCACTACAGGGCAATAGATTCTGCTCAGAATGGGTGATCCATTCTGTTGCATGTATTTCTCAAATATGTTCAAAGTCTCAATATATTATAAATAATAAGAAAATGTGATATTCACTTTTATGATTGTATTGCACTTGCAAAATATGACATTCATTTGTATCAGATCATCCTCAGATTTCAGGTTATGTAGCTTATTCACTCATGTTTTCATTAGTAACTTTATGACTCTAACATAACTGAAAACGGGTAAAAGTAAGGCAAAATCTGTGTACGTGTTTGTTCATTCAGCAAATATGTATTTGAGTTCCTATTATGTTCAAGGGACTAGTCCAAGTGCTGTGGATATGGCAGAAATTAAAACAGAAAAAAATATCCTGTTTATGCAGTCTATATGCATTCTTGAGAGGGGAGACAGACAAGTGAAACAAACAAGTTAAATTTACAGTTGTTAGAAGATAATAAGTTTAAGAGAAAAATTAATCAGGCTAAGGGATATAGGATGTAGTAGTGGGCTACAATTTTAAATAGAGTTTTCTGAGAGGTCTTATTGAAAAGATGATATTTGGGCAAAGACTTGAAGATGGGAAGAGAGGGAGAAGCAATGTGGGGAACAAACATTCCATTCTCATTATTTCAATGAGAATAATCAATATAAAGACCTGGGACTGGAACATGCCTGGTGTGGTCAAGGAACAGCAAGAAGGCTAATGTGGCTGGAGCAGTGTACAAGGAAAACAGCATAGGATTAGATCACGAAGGAAAAGCAGGTGGCAAGAGAGACCTGTAGGGCCCTGTAAACTATTGTGAGAATTGTGGCTTTTACTTTGATTGAAATTGGGAGCTATCAGAGGGATTTGAGCAGCATGGTGACATGATGTGATTTCCATTTAAAAAGGATCTTAGGGGCTTCTGTGTTGGGAATAGAGGACCAAGGGTGAGTGCAGGGATCAGTCAGGAGACTAGCTAGAGAACAATTTTTGCTAGGCTTTCTGACTAGGCAATTACATGTCTCCAGTGATAGTTCTAAATAAGCTGTGTTAACATTATGAGTTTTAAGTCTTATTTTTCATATAGTGATGGACCTGGTGGAGATAGACTAAAAAATAAATTCAATAGGCTCAACATAACTGTTCCTTCCTCTCTAAAAGTTGTAGAGTTTCCTTGTGGAACCTGAGAAATCTTAACCACAGCTCTTTGGCAGATAGAAATAGGGCACTGCTGGGTAAAAAAGTAGCTAGCCATGTCTTATAGAGCATAGAAAGAATCATTTCTTCTTATCATGCTATTCAGATAATTTGGAAACCTGTGATATTCATTCATAAATTCATTACACAGGTATTTCCTTGATTCCTATTATTGCACAGCATAGTTAATCAGTTGACTTAGGGGATAGAAAAAAATATATACATGTGCCCAGCCTTAAGCAAATAATTTATTTAAAAAATTTTTTTGATGTTTATTTATTTTTGAGGGAGAGAGAGAGAGAGAGTGCGTGAGTGAGAGAGGAGCAGAGAGAAAGGGAGACGCAGAATCTGAAGCAGGCTCCAGGCTCTGAGCTGTCAGCACAGAGCCTGATGTAGGGCTCGAACTCATGAACCATGAGATCATGACCTGAGCCAAAATCAGACCCTCAACCGACTGAGCCACCCAGGTGCCCCAAGCAACTTATTTATAATATAATTAACTTCATGAATATGATTATAATGGAATTAGAACAAATTTTATATAGGGAATCAGACTTACAACCTAACAGCATAAGATACCACATATTTATGATATGATATGGCCTAGTTCCCTAAAATTTTATATTTAAAATTTACTGCAAATTGTGTTTCAAC
The DNA here is from genome assembly GCF_022079265.1 of Lynx rufus. Taxonomy (NCBI): domain Eukaryota; kingdom Metazoa; phylum Chordata; class Mammalia; order Carnivora; family Felidae; genus Lynx; species Lynx rufus. Next base: position 76,871,368 of record NW_025814896.1, on the reverse strand, counting down.
AAATAATTTCAAATAATAATTTCAACAAATAAATTTCGTGCCTAATATGAAAGCAACAGAAATTGATCTTCAGTATAGATATGAGATTGCTCTTGCAAAGTAAAAGAGCAGTTAAAGAGTGTTTAATGCTAGTAGATGAGATTTAAAAAAAATGTTCTTTGGGATGTTTTCTTAAACGTTAAATAAAAACAGAGTCTATAGTAACAACTTAAAGTAGCAACCTGAAGCAATTCAGTCTGAATTTCCAGACTTAAAACTTGAAGTCCTAGACACCTTAAAATAGCTAAAATTTGACATGTCAATTTTAATAGAAGCCAAATAATGAAAATGTTTTTACGTGTTGGTCAGTGGCCTATGATTACAGTGCTTTGTAATCTCATTTTAGAATTTGATATGATAAAAAATTCCATAATGAGCACCAAACCATGTCATAAAAATTCATGTATGTACAACATATGTATACACACTATAAATATATGTATTTGTATATATATTTAAATATGAAAGATCATAGCTTAACCTGGGTCTCATGATTCCTCTCCTGGTGCTTTTTCTCACTCATTCATAAACTCAACAACAAAGGGATCAGAAGAATTGTCTATCTTGTTGAATATTCCCCTTAATGGAGGTTTCCTCTACATAACCCAGCACAACTGAATAATCTGTCCACAATCTATAAGTGCCCATTTAAATTATATTAAATAATCTCTTCTTAAAAAAAAACTATTATTCTAGATCAGAGTTAAATGATCTTATTTGGAACTAGCTACAGTGGACCAGTTTCTTGGATGCCAGATCATTTTTAGTTCCATATGTATTGTCACTGAATAAATCTTTTAAAATGTAAGGCTCAGAGTCTTTGACACATCCCATAAGATATGGAAGCCTAAAGCAAATAGCACATTATTTTGAGGATTGTTTTTTAAAAAAGATAGTTTATCAAACCCTGACAGTATCTTTTATGAATGGAGTAAACAAAGTGTTTTTTTTTTTTTCAGGGGAAATATTTTCTGTAACATTATAAAGCAGCATTTGTCAAAACGACATGTGTTTCAACTCAAGGCTTTAGTTTGAAAGAGGACCCCATGAAAAATACTAGTACTGTATTAACACGCATTGTTGGTATTAAAATATAAAATACTTTCTGGTGCAAGAACTATTTCTTTTTATTTATTTAAAAATTTTTTTTTCAACGTTTATTTATTTTTGGGACAGAGAGAGAGACAGAGCATGAACGGGGGAGGGGCAGAGAGAGAGGGAGACACAGAATGGGAAACAGGCTCCAGGCTCTGAGCCATCAGCCCAGAGCCCGACGCGGGGCTCGAACTCACGGACCGCGAGATCGTGACCTGGCTGAAGTCGGACGCTTAACCGACTGCGCCACCCAGGCGCCCCAAGAACTATTTCATTAACATCATAGATGTTCTCCTCTTTAGTAACAATTTCAGCAATTTTCCACATAATTTTCAATTATGGATGAAATCTCCTCTAAAAATCGATGACTATTATTCCTTCACTAGTATGATCTTTTTATTTTTTCACTGAATTATTGAATTCATTTTATTTTTTATTGTATTTTTGTCATTGAAAGGTATAATCTTAATTGTGTATTTTTCATGCTTCCCTACTGAATTGCAAGTTGAAGTAAAGCACTCTAAAGGTGTATTTTATTAATTTCTACCCTTCTGAATGTTGTCGCTTGTTCGTTTTTGTTTTTGCTTTTGTTTTTTTGAGAGGGAGAGAGCTCAAGTGTGCATGCGGCACAAGAAAGCAGGGGAGGGGCAGAGGGAGAGAGAGAGAGAGAGAGAGAGAGAGAGAGAGAGAGAATCCTAAGCAGGCTCCATGCCAGTGCAGAACTGGATGCAGGGCTCAATCTCAACGACCATGAGATCATGGCTGTGAGATCATGACCTGAGCCAAAATCAAGAGTCGGATGCTTAATGGACTGAGCCACCCAGGTGCCCCACACACTTCTAAGTTTTAAAGTTCACTATTTATGCCTCCTGGCAAAAAGCCTTTGCAGTAAGATTCCGTTTCTGTTTTCAAAAAACAGAAATACAAAGTTAAAATTCAAACTTTTGCTTTTCATCTCCAAGAAAAATATAAAATTTAGATTTCTTAGTAAAATCTTGGATTTAACAATTCAGAGCCTATCCATATGATCCAAATCAAAGTAAACATTTTAAACATCTCTTTTGTATCAATAAGCTCACTGGTAAATCCACCATGTCCAAGTATAAAAGAAAAGATCGAACACTTGCTAGCAATTTTTTAGTTTGGGTAGGGAAACAGAACAGATGCACATGTAATAAGTGAAAACACTTTCAGAGAAACATCAACAGGTGCAAATTACTATAATACACAGTCTTCAAATAGCACAAAATCAAGATGTAGATTAAGGGTGGATTAAAATTAAGCTGTAATTAGGGTGATTAAAAAAATAGTTTTTGGAGATGAGTTTTGAGCAAGGTTTTGAAAAAGTTACAATATATGAATTGGCAGATGGGAGCAGGTTTTCCAGTGAGACAAGTAAGCCAAAGACATGGAAAAGAGCAATTGTAGGAAGGGTCAAGAAAATGCTAATGGCAGAGCAGGGGAGGGTTGCAAGAATATATGCTTTTGACCCAAGTGCTTCTTTAATCTTTTAATCCTCTCTCTTTCAGCCTATCACTTATCACTTCTTTGCCCATTCAGCTTAAACCCTTTGGTGTATCACTGCAGCCACACTGGGTCTGGAACACTCAGTGCCTTGGATCCTGTCCTATTACCACCCAGGCGTGACCAGTTTCAGAAATTAGAGGAAAAATCTTTGCTGCCAAGCCTGTGCAGTGGTTGGTAGTGAACTGAATGAAGTTGGTCAAATGTAAGTTTTCTTTCTTTCTTTTTTTCTTTCTTTCTTTCTTTCTTTCTTTCTTTCTTTCTTTCTTTCTTTCTTTCTTTCTTTCATGTTTATTTATTTTGAGATAGACAAGAATCTCAAGCTACAGCACAGAGCCTGCTTGAGATTGCCTCTCCCTCTCATATGGATAGGCTCTGAATTGTAGTCCTTGGTCTAACAGCGCAGAGCCCAATGAGGGGCTTGAACTCATGAACTGTGAGATCGTGACCTGAGCCAAAATCAAAAGTCAGACACTTAATGGACTGAGCCACCCATGCGCCCTATGAGTTATTCTTCTAACGTGACTCACAATTCTGCTCTCACACTGCTTCCTCTTGCGCTGATTCATCATAATCTTAACAACTTTCACGTCAAACTATTTCCTCTATAAAACATATTTGTGGGAATGTTGCCAATGTTGAAAGGTGGAGAATCTTCTCATGGACAGCTACAGTTCCCCCACTTCCTATCCAACTCTCCCTGTATGCTGTACTTCTAGTTATAGCTACCAGTGAACCCCCAAATTTGGGTCAATTTAGCTTTTTCATCCTTAAATCTAGAACGTTAAAGAAAAACTCATACTTGCTCATGCTGCAGCTACGTATACATCATCTTTGGCTTCACTTAAGCTTCCAGAGCCATTTGACAAAAATTCTAAGCCTCCTGTCTTTTGTGATGTCCGCTCCCATTTTCCATTTTCTCCCTTCTAATTGCCCTCCTCAGGTCTCCTAGCTCAACATTACTCTGTTGAGCAGATCACTGATCAAATACCAAGCCAGGTCATCTTGTCCACTAGATTATTAAGGGGCCTCTCCTTCGGCTGAGTATTTGCTTGAAGCACAAACATTTCCAGGGTCTAGAACTATTATAAGTGATCCACCCCATATATATATATATATATATATATATATATATATATATATATATATGCCCATTCCATACATAAGCTTGCTTTTTACCAAACCTTTGATTTTGTTCCTTCCAAATCCTAAAGAATCCACACTATTCGTCTCTGCCTAAGAATCAGTATATATCTTGACCTCAGGCCCGATCTTCTTCCATGAAAAGTGTCTAACATGTAAAGCACAAGTTCTGCCTACTAATGTGATTTTTATTCTCTATCGTCCAAGCCAGCAATCTTCTTTCATCTGGTATAGGCATGTTGTGTGGAGCCATCTTTAAGCCAGGATAGTCCACTACCTCCAGTATTTAAACTGGGATGTACATTTGATTTTTACATCATCCATCAATTGCTCATGGGAAACTCCCTCTAGGCTACAGATGTGAGTTTAAGCAAGTATGGCACTTTGCAGAAGGCACAGGAATATAGGATGTGTTCAGTTATTAAATTATTTGTCACCACAGACCTTATGGCTGGGTTCATTGAATAGCACACAGTTCATTATTGACAGCATGAACTAAAGAGAACCCCATAGTCAATTTCCTCCAGAGTTAATGTCAATTCAGGAATGTTTTAACAAAATGTTAGTTACTGAAGAGGCCATGGCCTTTGTCCAAACTTGAGGATCCTTCTCTATATATCTCCTACCTGGAGTTAGCAAGTCCATTCAGTATCTTGGTCTGCTATAAAACGTTCAAAGACAATGAAAGTTTCCAGATCATAATGACCAGTTCACAGTCACTTGCACCGAAACTCTGGACCAGGTACTAAGCTTTCTTTTATTATGGATCCCAATTATAGATGGGTAAAATTTGGATCATCTTGTTAATGGTCAGAGTAAGATATACAAATATGCTGCACCCAAAATTTGGATACCTATTTTGAAAGGAGTATCTTGGAATGCCATAGATCCTTAAGCACCCAGGCCCTTTATCTCTCTCTCTCTCTCTCTCTCTCTCTCTCTCTCATCTATCCAGTGGGGGAGGGGGAGTGGGAAGAGGAGGAGGAGAGAGAGAGAGAGAGAGAGAGAGAGAGAGAAGAGAAAATCCCAAGCAAGTTCCATGCTTAGTATGGAGCCTGACACAGTCCTCGATCCCAGAACCCTGGGATGATGACGTGAGCTGAAATAAAGTCAGATGATCAGTGGACTGAGTCACCCAGGCACTGCTTCTCAACTACTCAGGCCCTTTAGTGTCATATCCAAATTGTTACGATTTTTATTTTTATAGAATTTCACACATATGACTTACAAGAGCATCCAGGAACATTTCTATTGTCTGATCTTCATGTCCTATCAACATGATGTTTTGTGGGTTTTGGATCAAATGGATGTACCATTTGGATCCAAAAGGTGACATTCCCAGCAAACTAGACTATAGCATAGAGTCAGAAAGCTGATGTATCCCTGAGGCATAACAATAAAGATTTTTTTGGTGCTTATGTCAATGAAGGCAAATTTCTGGTAGTGTCTATAAACTAAAATGGCTAAAAAATGTTTTGGCAAGATTAATAACTGCAGCTAAAAGATAGATTAATTTACTCTAGTGAGGAGAAAAAAAATTGCAACAATAGCCACAACTGGAGTCTCAACTGATTTTGTTTTCAATAATCTGTCATTCACCATGACTCATGCCAAGCCAGCCTATTAAATTAATCGCCAAATCTCACCTTCCAGGAAGCAACCTCCAGGGTTCAGTGCTCCTGTTCACTGTTTTGGCAGGGAAGGAGAGTGCCAAATAGCCTCCACTTGGCGCTTCCCAAAATGATAACCCTTACTTTATAGGTATAAGAAACTGTGTGGGATTCTGCCAGTTCCCTAAAATATCCATTCCCACAATTCCCTCAGGATCTGAGAAAATGACCCCAAGATGGTTTTGGGAACCCCACTTGGCCTCCCATGGAAAAAAAAAAAACGCAGGGCAGAACTCCACTTATCATGTGGGCTCCATAAGGATCCCATACCCTAACGAACCTGACTATAGTAGAATTACAGATCCCCAGGAATCAGTGATAACTTTGAGCCAATATTCAGTATTTTCCGAGTTTCAGTATTTCCCTTTCCTCAATGCACAAGTATTCAGCTTAACGATGGCCAGCCCCATTAGGAAAGACATGGCAAAATATTACATACAGCAGGATCTTTCCTCATAGGAGCTAGCCTCTCCTTCATTGGGTGATGCTGGGTCTGTGAACCCAAAATTCTCTAGCACACTGGCTTCAATGAGACCTCTGTTCACCAGACCTAGAATAGCTTTGGTTAAATAAATCAAGACACACCTTAATTGGCTGTCTTTCTATTTCATTCCTGGGGACCCCATGATTAATTAACCATAGCCAGAGATTTCTGCTCCTAAAGCCATTCCCTGATCCCCGAGTGTAGCATCTGGCTATTAAAACAATACCCACTTTGCTTCAGACTGTTAACAGTCATCACCTGGGCCAGGCCTCAGCTGGCTTCTCAACTGAGATCCACTGAGATTGGAATACCATTTTTATTGTAGCTCTTTCCACGAGCATTCTGAGCTCAGACAAAAATAAAAATAAAAAATAAAAGCCAGCAAAGCACTTTTAAATATTTGGGTATTTCCTTTTTTTGCTCTCTTCTATTGGCAAGGGAAAGGAGTCTTCAGGGCTCTGGCAGGATATAGAAATAAGACACACGATCCATTTAATCTACTTTGTTACCTCACAAAATCTTTAAATTCTTTCCTCTGTGTTGTGCCAAGGACTTTATAGCCTTTATTTTACCAAAGCAACCAACAGTGGGTTCCTTTTTGCTTTGCCAAACCCAGAAAAACTGCTAAAACTTTTTGAGCTACCGCACTGAATGTAGTATGTTTTATGAATAAACTCATCATAATGAATACAGTTCATTTGTGTTCAGAAAAAAAAAAAAATCTTAGCTTTCCAACACTGGCTACACATTAAAATAATATGAGTTTTTAAAAAATATGATGCTTATTATACCCTCTACTCCCAGACATTTAAATCAGAATCTATGGGTTTAGACCAAGCATCTGCATTTTCTCAAAACCGCGCAAGTGATTTTGAGCCACGGTGAGGTGTGATGCTCGCTGCTACAGAAGTTCTCATTCACCTCCAAGATTTCTATCACCACCTTTATGCTAATGATGTATATTTATAAATCCTTCTAAGATTGGTCTTCTAAGCTTCAGCCCCCAAACAATATTTCTCTCTTTGCCTCTCCCCCCAATTTTCCAAGACTCTGTAGGCTTATACAATATAAAAGGGATTATCAAATCTTTTTTCTTACCATGTGCGGGGAACTGCGCGAAGATCAAAGTAACCATATTAACCCTTGTCTCTGCTTTCTTTGTGTAGACATTTGATTGCCTATTGTGGGGTTTCTTAACCTCAGCACCATTAACACTTTGGGCTGGGTCATTCTTTGTTGAATGGGCTGTCTTGTGCTTTGTAGGGAATTGAGGACCTTTCTTAGCCTCTACCCACCAGATTCCAGCAGCCTCCTACTCACTCCCTTCTAGATATTGCCAAATGTCACCTGGGAGTCAAAATTGCCCTTAGTTGAGAACCACTGATTTATGGTCATTTTCACATAAACACTTCACAAGAACTTGCATTTTCACATTTGATCTACCGAGGAATAGTTTTCTCTTCATTGTTCCTAGTCTTGGATGTTTCTACCATTATCAAGACTTCGCTAATCCAGAGACCCAGTACTCAAAATTCAGTTTCAGATTGCTTTTGAGTGTTATGTTTCCTAGTCTCTTTTTGACTTGAACAGTTTTTCCCCTCCTGTCCACCCCCTCTTTTTTTCCCATGCTACTGACTAAAGAAATTGATTTAGTTATCTTGTGGTATATTTGACATTCTAGATTTGCCTGATTATTCCATCTTGACTTTATTTAGCTTGCTCCTCTATCCCTGTTTTACCAGTAAACTAGATATTACATCCATTAGATTCGTGTCAGCCAGTTTTGGCGTTGTATTTCATATTGCAGGGTATCAGTTGGCACATAATTAAGGGTGTCCAGCTTCTGGCTAAAGAGTTATCAGGTGGTGATAGCCCTGATTCCACCTTCATGAAGTTGATAATTTTGCATCATGTGATTATTTCACCATAACTTTTCACATAATGGTTTAGGCACCTATCGTTGCTTATTGCCTAAGTCAATTATTTAAACTTAAAAAAATTGAAAATCTATCAGCTCTATTAGTTTCCAGATTAAAACCTGCTAAAAGCTCTGCATTGCCTTTAGGATAAAGCTCAAATGTTTACATCACCACGTGAGACTCCTTCTGATGTGTGTCTTTCCTACTTGCTTAGATCACATCTTGCCATTCCCCATCCTTTACCTGTAAGCACCGCAAGGCAGTTTCTTTAAACATTCTAAGTTTCTTAACATTTCTGTAACTTTTATTCAACTTCCTTGTGGGAGAATTTGTTTCACCTAATTCATGTTTTAGAACTAAGCTAAAGGCAACTATGAAAACTTTCCTGACCCCAGCAAGGTGGAATTGACCACCATTGTTTTGTAGTGGTGTGTGTGTGTGTGTGTGTGTGTGTGTGTGTGTGCGTCTCAAAGCCAGACCTTAATGCACTGTTCTACAAACTGAGTACAAAAATGGCTGCTTATTTTCTTTCCAATTGATTACCTAGAGTATACCTTAAATGCCACACTAGAAAAAAAAAAAAAGCATTTCCCTCTTTGTTCCCTCCCTGAAATATTCCACAGTTCTAGAGGCTTTCACAGTCCAAAAAAGGGTAATCAGGAAGATATGCTGTGATAGTCATTAGGGCTGTTAAAAAAGAGTATCCAGGTTCTCCTTCTAAACACACAGTGAATATATACTTTTCTGCTCTATTGAAGAAAGAAGTAGCCATGTTATTTGGTTGGACAATGAAATATAAGTAAAAATGAGGCATTTCCCTTTCTTGGAGAAGACTTTAAGGCCCAGTATTTGATTTGTCCTTCCCTTCCCTATGTTTTAGTGGCTGTGGAAGCATGTGTTGAAATGGAGTCTGCATCAGCCTACGTCCCTGGGTAATGCACATTTCAGTCTGTGTTGGAATGTAGCATGAACAAGAAATAAACTTTATTCGGTGTTCAGCCACTGAGATTTTGGAAGTTTCTGATAGCACTAAGCAATGTAGGTAATTTGGGCTGACAGAAACACTAAGTAGGAAGAGTATAAAGCCTGATGATTCTAGTATGTAAAGCTGGTAACCAAGCCTGGCTGCTGAAGAGTTTTGCTGCACACATCTGTAGAGGAGAGTTTCTCAACCTTGGCATGTTTAACCTTTTGGTCTGGAAAAATATTTATTGAAGGAGGCCATCTTATGCATTGTAGGATGTTTAGTAACAGTCCTGGCTTCCAACTATTAGATACCAGTAGTATCCTCCACCCCCAGTTGTGACAACCAAAATGTCTGCAAGTACCATATGCCTTGGGGGTCAACATTGCCCCGAATGGAAAAATCGCTGCTTTAGGCAATACATATTGGCTTTTGACACAACTCTCTACTCAGGCTGCTAGAGATCTGTGGGAGAGAAATACTACTGTGTCAGAGCTCAGGTCTGCCAGTGTGCCCTTGATGGGTTCCCAGAGTCACAGTTTTTCCATGTTGGCTCTTCCAAGGCCATGGGGCTCAAAACATCTCCCTGTGGCAATCCCAGAGTCCACTTCTTGAGATCCTGCATCTATTATCCTTGGACATCAATAGCATCAGGAATGGGGTAGCTATCACTTTGTGACCCTGAAAAAATATCTAATTTATACATACTCTTTCCAGGATAACAAATGCACAAGCTCAAAAGGCTCAGCTAACCTGATGCGATAAGAAAAGAAAAGGTAAGAGCAAATTTATGTATAATCAAATGTTAAATGTTCCTACTGAAATTCAGTAGGAATTTGTTACTAGTATGTAGTACCAGGTATTCTTAAATTTTTTTTTAACGTTTTATTTTTATTTTTGAGACAGAGAGAGACAGAGCATGAACGGGGGAGGGGCAGACAGAGAGGGAGACACAGAACCAGAAGCAGGCTCCAGGCTCTGAGCCATCAGCCCAGAGCCCGATGCGGGGCCTGAACTCACAGACTGCGAGATCATGACCTGAGCTGAAGTCGGACGCTAACCGACTGAGCCACCCAGGCACGCTAACCGACTGAGCCACCCAGGCACCCCGTAGTACCAGGTATTCTTAAAGATACTAAGTTTTACTATACTCCTAAGTGAAAGGAGGCTAAGAAAATGTTTTCAAAGAGAAGTTCAGCATGAAAAACAAAACAAAACAAAGCAAACAAACAAACAAAGAAACCTCTGATAGATAAAACGTTTATCCCATGGTAGTTTTTCCAGAGTTATTGAATGCATTTAAATGTGGATTCTTAATCTGCATAATATCACCAGGGTTTTATCATGTATATTAATGGAAAAATAATAGTGGAATAATAATCTAAGTAGAATAATAGTGAAGACTCCGGGCAGCAGTCTTTACACATTTTCACTCACATATCCCGCAGATTAAATTTTTCATTGCATATATTTTTGCTGACATCTAAAATTTTTTGTTGTAAGTTTAAATAGATCCAAAGGATATCATTTTGGCATATTGTAAATATTTGACTTTTTACAATAAGGCTGTTATTTCACTTTTTTTAGATGTTCAAATAGAATCGAAATACTAAGGCAACTTGTTACCCACCATATTATAGTAATGCATGCTGTATGCTGGTGTAATACACAAATTTCCCCCATTTCAGTGCTTTAATAAGGTTTATTTCTCCCGCACACATGGTCAATTGGAAGACACTGCAGAAACAGCTTCTTTCCATCTCATGCCTCCACCATTCCTGAGGGCTTTAGAATACTTGGATTCAGTTCACTCTCTCAATAAGGAAAGAGAATGTTGAATCATGCTTAGAAAAGTTTCATGAGCCACCCACTTCCCATTGGTTACAATTCAGTCACCTGGTCACACCAACCTGCAAGAGAGGGTGGAAATGTAGTTTAGCTTTAGGCCCAGGAGACAGAGGAAATGGGTTCGGTGAGCGCATAGAAGTCTCCACTACACTTTACTCTTTTACTCTTCTGATCACCAAATACCTTTTCTCTTCTCACAAATAAAACGTATGCCCAACCCCCATTCCCAAAGTAGACAGCCCAATGTTTCATCTATCACTGCATTCACCTTCAACTCCAGGATTTCTCAGTAGTCCACATCCTCTCTGTTAGAGTCTGGAGTTTGATTCCTCTGGTCTCTGCCACCACCTCCCCTCCGCCCCCCCCAACCCCCCACAAAAATACAGATACAAAATACAGTGGTGGGCCAGGGACAGGATAAATATAATAAGCTTACCCATTTGGAAAAAAGAATGGTAGAAGTAAAAGCAGTTACTTATTAATAGAGGTTAGGAAATTCTGCAGGGTAAGGGACTATAAGTAGCCCCTGCCCTAGCAGCAGAAAATATTTCTTGATTCGGTTTTCATTTTGCTCATTGGGAAATCCTTTATAGTACATAAAGTTGTATTTGAATAAAATTAGGTTTGTTGAAAATCAACTAAATAAAGTATAAGCCATGACTATTTCTGGGAACGGATTGCCTCTGAGGTTTTACCTTTGTTGAGTGAAACTGCTTATCCAATGAGTCTATTCAATTTTCTTCTTAATTTACAATTGTTTTCTGGAGTCTCAGGACATAATTTAGGTTGTGACTTCTAGCAAACTATGCACACTAAGGTAAGGTAAGATACTCTGTTTCAGAAATTTGAATAAGTTTTAAATACAGAAAATAACTTTGACACATTTATATGAAATATAATAGTATAAAATTATAAATATATATATTTATATATTTATATTAATATATGTTTATTAATATATTTAATATATTAATTATTATTATATATTATATATATTATATATTATAATATATATTATATATATATTAATATATTAATGTTATTAATATATATTTATATTAATATATGTCTAGTGAATAAATATTGGTACTCTTAAGAGTCCTAAAAATTTGTGTGATTACATCTGTTATCCCCATTGGTCAGGTTTTCATATGGAGTCCCAGTTATAAAACCTGGACCAGCCAACTTTGACACATGATTATTTGTTTCTTTGTGCCTTTTTCAATTCAAAAATCTTTTCTTTTGTACCTGTTTTAGGCTCTAAAGGAGATTGAGATTAAAATGAATCCTCCTCAAATGGATTACTTGAATATAACTATAAGAAACAATTTTATACACTTAAGATTTTGAAGAACATTTTAAAAGTCCTGCTAATTTTTGTATAAACTTACAATGTTTTTGTCATTTTCAAATGACTGTATATGTATACAAAATCGCTTTGAATTTTGAACTGATGATATATAATCATTTCTGAATAAGTACCTAAAGAAGGGAGATTATCTACATCTAGATAAGGTTTTTAGTTCATAATTTGAACATGAACATCCAAAGGCTGAATCCTCTTGATTCATCAATTAAACTAATAAAACCTTATGTAAAGATGTTTGCTTCAACTCTTTGTTGCTGTTCCTTCTGTACTGAACACAAACTTCATCTCCTGCTGCAATAATTGGTTCACAACGTTCCTACATCATTTCCTGAAAGCATTTATTGTCCAACTAAAAGTGAACACGACTAAACTATCTTAATTGTTGACAAAACAGCAAAAATATCCAATGCCAGTTTTCCACATTAGATTTCGCAAACACAATCTTATTAAGTGGAGTGACAACGTGAATGAAATTTTCAAAGTTTTATTTTCAGATTTATTATTCAGATAATCCACACCTGTGTTTTTGAGCCCACTCACTTTTTAAAAAATTTATTTTGACAGAGAGAGAGAGAGAGAGAGGCAGTGTTGAGTGAGGCAGGGACAGAGAGAGTGAGACAGAGTGCGAGAGAGAGAGAGAGAGAGAGAGAGAGAGAGTGAGTTAGTTCCAAGCAGGCTCCATGCTGTCAGCACAGAGCCCCCTATGGGACTCCATCCCAGGAACCATGAGATCATGACGTGAGCTGAAATCAACAGTGCACTCAGCCTACTGAGTCACCCAGGTGCCCTGAGCCCATTTGCTTCCTACAGATACATTTTTGGAATTGCAAAGGACCTTAGAGATCATAATGTGATCTATACGAAGTCAAGCATTTGAAGTTTCTTGACTCTCTTTTCATTATATTGTGCTTCCTCTAACTTAATAGATGATTTTAAGTTGGATAGCATTTACATTTATAAAAATCTTTGCTAATGCTTTCTTTTAAAAAATTCATGGTACTGTTAAGTAATTTGCTTTACATGGAAAAATGAAAGGTCTTTTATCTTTAAAATATCAACTGATTATGTAAGTTCCTTCCTTTTATCTTGACGTTGTTTTGCTCTTTTCACATATCAAGATTTCACACACACTTTTAATGTACCAATACCACACTCACATATGTCATTTTAATGGCTTTTAACATTCTATCATGTTATATAATTTGGCCATTTCTAAGTTATTAGGCATTAAGTTGTCTCCTATTTCTATTAACATTTTTGGATTATCTTCTTGGGATATACTCCCATAAGTTGTACTTGTTCAAAAGAAAATAGTTTTTATGTTTTCTGCTGTATATAAGTAGATTGCTTTTTTAGAAACATTTTTCAAATTACACATAATAATAAGCAATGTATAATTATATCTGTTTCCTCATAGACCTGCTAACATTAAGTTTAAATATATTTCAAAGAATAAAAAAGGTGTTACTAATTTTTTGATAAAGATACTTTTAAAATGTTTTTGTTATTTTGAAATGACTATATATGTATAAAATTACCTCTAAACTTTTGAATTTTGGTGTGAATTTTAATTTATTTTTATTAATTTAGTTATTTCTTAAAATTTTATAAAATCAGCTATTTCCACATTATGGATAACTCATTACTTGCTCTCCTTTGTCTGTAGATAGAAACAAGCAACACTGAAAGAAATAAAATTGCTATTTTAGTAAATCCTATCCCCATCAACAAAGGATTCTTTAAAGGAATGTGATAAACCACAACCATATCTTTTTTATTTTTCATAGCTGAAGGACATTTTTGGATGAAAAATATACTTGTGGTTTCATGGCTTCCTTATTCTATTTGCAGGATATTTCATTACTATGTAGATTACACTAAGTTTCCAAAATGTAAAATTGGTTCCTTATTGCTTATAATGTTACCTATTCATCTGATTTCTTTCTTTCTTTTCCTTTTTTTCTTTCTTCCTTCCTTCCATCCTCTTCCTTCCTTCCTTCCTTCCTTCCTTCCTTCCTTCCTTCCTTCCTTCCTTTCCTTCTGAGAGAGTGAGTGTGAATGAGGGAGAGGGGCAGAGGGAGAGAATCTCAAGCAGGCTCCATGCTCAGTTCAGAGCCCCCCAGGCTCTATTCCATGACCCTGGGATCATGATCTGAGCTGAAATCAAGAGTCAGATGCTCAACCATCTGAGCCACCTAGGAGCCCCTATTCATCTGATTTCTAATCCTTAATGCTTTTATAAATGATGTTCATTTCAGTTAGTCAACAAAATATAAATTAATTTTAGTGCTCTTTGAAAGGAAAAATCATCTTGAAATAAAAAGAAAATGCAGGAAAATATACTATTATATCTTTAGAAGTACACATACATGAAAATTTGTCATATAAAGCATATATTAATAATGCGTTGCCAAGAAAGTACAAATCTTTTTTTGGGGGGAGAGGGCAGGTGGATTTTTCAGTGTTACAGAAATGGAAAGCAGCCCATCTCCACCATTCTCTCCTTTATTCTTACTAACAAATTCCAAACGATATATTTGCCAAAAAAACTATCTGTGTTTCCCAGACCCTTTGCATATGGGATGGCCAATGTGATATAAGACTTGTTCAAGGGACCTCTGTGAAAGCTATCACTGCCCTATTGATGGTTAGGGCTCCAGTAGTGATCTTGAGACCATGATAGAAAAGCCAAGGCAATTTCCGTTCCCTAATATCAGACCCAAATTGCCATTACTCTTTCAGCTTTTTTTTCCTTTAAAGTTTCTCTTTTTATAACTGAAATGATCTCTGTATTAAGAATGTCTTTTAAATGATGGTTTGACACTAATAAACTATGTGTATTCACATAGCTAATGTCTAAACCTTAACTATGTGGCGAGGTAACTCTGACGTTGGAACTGTAAAATCTTTGACAATTATTCACTTGATTAGTGCAATGACTTTCAGCTAGTTGCAGAGTAGAATCAGCTGTGAAAATAAAACTTCACTAAGTCTAAGGTAATGGTGTTCAAATTTCGGCTTACATTAGAGTCCCTTGTTAAAACACAGAGGTGTTAAACGTGTGATTCTTAAAACAGATTGCTGAACTTGTCTCCTAGAATTAAGAGATTCAATTGGTCTGGGGTGACATGGTCTCAGGTGATACTGATGATGCTGGTCCAAGGACCACCCTTTGAGAACCCCTAGTCAAGGGTACAGCCTGGGCATCCATGTAAATAGTTTAACATGATTGTGATGGTTGAATGCAGTATCATCCTTAATGAATGAGTTACATAATTGAGGGAGGGGAGGGTCATATCCCTAAGAAGGTTCTCAAACTTTGCATGCATCATAATCATCTGGAGGGCTTGTTAAAACACACATGGTTAGGCCTTACCCCCAGAGTTTGGGATTCCCTAGATCTGAGACAGAGGGGTGAAAATTTGCATTTCCCAGGTGATACTGCTGCTGATGGCTCTAGACATTTTAAAAACGACTGCTTTAGTGTAATTTATATCTAACTACCATTGCCATACTCTCGTTTTTCCCTAAGTATCCAGAATATGGTGATAATTGTTGTGAAAGTTTAAGAATCTTCAGGAAGCCAAATTCCATTTTGAGGGCAATAAAGATGGGAGGGAGTACATCTTATCTTTACATGGCCTGTGGCATATTACAATGATGTTTTGCAAATACTAGGGTTCAAAAATATAATGCATTGAATACTGATGGTGATATCAAACAATTTTGTGGTAAATAGTAGTAAGCTGCTTATTTAATCAGCCCTCAGTAAAAGGAAATGGATAATCACCATTTCTGAGTTAAAAAAATGTATAGAAAGGGTTATCAAAGAAAAATTAACTTTGGCTCAACAAGTTAATCGGCAATCTTCCCTCACATTTTGCCCTTAGACGTTTGTGAATGCAGTGCACCAAAGCTGAGTGTGATGTTGACTTGAGTCTGGAGATACGTGTGTATATGTGTGTATATATATTTGTGTGTGTGTGTGTGTGTGTGTGTATACACACACAAATACACAATTGTGCAGTTCTGAAATACAATAGTAATTGACTAAACTTGGTAAACCATAGAATTACAATGTTGCATGTGATATACTGAATGGATTATAATACATTGTATAGTAATACATACAGAACAATACATTTTTCTGTATGCTGAAGGCATACAAGAGATCCTGTAGAACAGGCTAATAGACTGATTATAGTGAAGAAGGGGAGTTGAGGCAGGTTCAGGGTAAAGGAAATACAATACCCAGACTGTACAAACCATCTTATGCGGTAAGAAATGCAACTCCACAAAGCTGTAGTAGTCTCTCAGTAAAATCAAACAAAATTACCAAAAGGGTTATTGGGACAATCAAGGCTGGAATGCTCTTGTTCAATTACATCTGTGAAAATAACAATCTTCCCTCCTGCCCCCTATTGGGGCCAATGCTATCTCCTGCCGAGCATCTACTGTGGCTGGGCCTGAGTCCAGATGCCCGGACTAGCCCAAGACCTTCATTTCCCCTAGCGCGGAATCTTCGAGACTTTTTCCCGCCAAAGCCGGCGTTTCCGCCCCTCGGAGCCCAGGGCGCTGGCGGGACTGCGCATGTGCGGGGCGCAGCTAGTGGCTAAACCCCCGGCGGCTCCACGGACGGCGAACCGTGGCGGAGATGGAAGCGAGCCTGTTGCGCCAGTGCCCGCTGCTTCTGCCTCAGAACCGGGCGAAAACCGTGTACGAAGGATTCATTTCAGTTCAGGTACCTGCCCGCTTGTTGCCTGCTCGCTAGTTGGGCCTCCCTCTCGCGGCGCAGCTCCGCCCCTGGAAGTCAGTTACGGGAGCGGTTAGCGGCCCGGACCTGTGGGGATCTAGGGGGGCGGCGCGGGACCGCTTCCTCCGAGTCTAGAGGTTTGAGAACGGCTGCTGTTGTGGGCAAGCCGGCCCCTGGCTACCGCGTCGGTGGCCGGGACGGGCTCGCAGCCAGGGACTTGGCCGGCGGAGCCCCGCGCTGGACCGGAGCGGGGGGCGGGGCGGAGGGCCACGCCCCCTCGCTCAGCTTCCTGAGTTTGGCCTCCCTTTTGACTCGGTGTCTGTCCCACCGTTAACTGTTTTTGTTCGTTTTTTCGCAAATTTTTGCCTACCTCGATTCTAACGCCATTCCCACCCCGCCCGACAAAACCCACGAAGGTTGGTGCCCGTTCACGAGGAAATCCATGTTAATTATATTCGTTTTACAGTAAAATAAACAAATGAAAAAATATGTATATATAAGCCTCCTTTTGGCTCCCAGCTTAGTCGTGTGTACCTGAACACCTCCAGCAGCGATATTTTGTACGGAATCTTAACAGAATTCATTACTTCTGAGTGCAAGTGGCTTGTGGAGTTTATTACACATGGTAACACACGTGTACATTTCTGAAGTTTACAGAGTGCTTTCCAAGTACCTTGTTTCACTAATGCTCAGCCCCTTGAGGCACAATTTTTTAAAAAAAGGTCATTCTCTCTTCATAGTTAAGTTAGTCAAAGCATGGGAAGGCGGAGAGGTTAAGTTACTTGCCCATGATCACCAGAATTCCTTAAAGCCAGGCTATGTGATTCACTCGTGGATGGAGTTTGCCCCTCTACATTGCACCAAGATACCCTAGGGTAGAATTTTAAGGATAGATTTTTGCTCCCTGACCTTTACACTCATCATGGTACCACCTCTCTGACCACACATATATATGTTTTTTTAAATCTTTTAAAATTAACAGATCCAGCCTGAGGGAAAACTGGTGAAACCACACACAAATTAACCACCTGCAACATTTTTTAATTTTTAATTTTTTTTTAAAGTTTGTTTATTGAGAGGCAGAGAGTGATGGAGCAGTGGAGTGCGAGCGGGGCAACGAAGGGCAGAGGGAGAGAGAGAATCCCAAGCAGGCTCCGGAGGTGGGGCTCTGAACTCCTCAATAGTGAGATCATGATCGGAGCTGAAATCAAGAGACTGATGCTTAACCAGGCGGTGGGCCCTAACCACCTGCAACTTATAATACGGGTCATGAATAGGTTAAATGATCAATCCGTACCTTCTAGCTATAAAACGTAACACGTGACTGACCAACCAGAGGATTTGGTTTGCTGTGTGAAATGAGGAGAAATTCCTGAAGAGGAAAGAAACAAAGTGGTCATTTTAAAACAACTTAACATTGAAGCAGAACTGTATTTTCTAAGAAAATATGTATGAATCTTAGGCAAGTTTTCAATTATTTGGGCTCCTTTTTATAGAAACACAAATTATGCAATTTTGTCATAATTTAAAATTTAGTGATTAACCAGATAATTTGGAAAAATATCATGGTAATGAATAAAAATTTCTGTTCTCAGAATTATTTTTATTTTCTGAAAGGAAAATGAATAATTGCATTGCTCCACCTTACCTTGATTAACGCTCCATTCAACAATTCTCATCAAAACAGACATTGCCAGTATTAAATGAATGGGATGGAGGTAAAATTTAACTCTTAATTATAGTGATTAAGAGAATGGTTTCACCTTTCAAAAATGTTTGAGTATTGGGTATTTGAAAACTTGATAATTTATTTAACTTTAAAGGGAAGCATATTTCATGCTTTTTTTTTTTTAGTGATAAATGACATGCAACGTTATATTAGTTTCAGGTGTACAACATAATGATTTGATGTATGTATGTGTTGTGAAATGATCACAGTTAAGTCTAGCTGTTCATCTGATTCGCCATATGTAGTTGTAGAATTTTTTTCCTGTGATGAGAACTTTTAAGATTAGTCTCTTCGCAGCTTTCAGATATGCAATAGTATTAACTCTGGTTGCCATGCTGTACGTTACATCCCTTTAACTTTTTTATGACTGGGTGTTTGTGCCTAGAAGGTGCACAACCTTTACCTGTTTGACCTACTTCCCCACTAGCACACATACTTTTTGAAGATCGGGGCCATATCCTAGAATTATCGTTAAGTTTTGAAGTTTACTCAAAACCTATAATAATCTCTCAAAAATACAGAGTGAGTTATCAAATTTACTTGCTAAATGAAACTTTTACCCACCCCTCAGAATATTGAGTGTATAACTAATCAATACACTGTAATTAAGGGAAGGTTACAGAGGGTACATATGGATATATTCATTTTTCTTCAAATTCATCGGGATCATCACAGAAAGTAGAGGTTAAATTTCATTATTATTTCTGGAATAAAGATAATCCACTTTTCCCTTCCCCAGTTGGAAGTACCAGTCTTGAATTACCTAGGTGAAAACATGATTCACTTTTCAGACAATATTTAGAAAAATTGAAGAGATCTTAAGTTACATTTTTATTAGGAACCATGTTTCCAGCATTTTAGGCACTTTAAGGAAAGTACTTTGTATTATATGTGTCTGTCTGCTAAAGCCTCTTAGAAAATGTGTAAACAAAAAAACAAAACAAAACAAAAAAGAGAAAATGTGTAAACATCAGAATTGAGATTAGATGAAATTTACCTGTGACCCTTTGTTGTAGCTACAGTTCTGATTTGTACTTGCCTTAAGCAGCTTACTGAAATCATAACGTAAACAACTTAATTTAACATTGTTTTGTTTGGTGGAGCTGATTTTCGTCTGTTTGTTTTGTATATAATTTCAAACTTACAATAACAAGCATGTATGAAGATTACCCAGATTCTCCATTTTACTTTTGCCCCATTTGATTTATTATTCTGAGTGTGTGTGTGTGTGTGTATATATATATATATGTGTGTATATATATGTGGGTGGGTATATATACACATTATTTTTCTGAACAGTTTAAGATTAGGTTGTAGACATAGTGCCTCTTTATTCTTACATATTTCAGCATATATTTCATGAGAACAAGGATACACTTATATAAATCCACAGTACAGTTACCAAAATCAGGAAATTTAATCATGATGTAATGCCATTATCTGGAGTCCAAATTCAAATTTTGTTGATGTTGCAATTACATATTTTGTAGCCCTTTCCAGCCTCCTAAAAGATATCACATTACATTTAGTTGACATATCTCTTTAATCTGGAATAGTTCCATGGTCTCTTTGCTTTTAATAAATTTGAGAATTTTTAAGTTTATTTATTTTGAAAGAGACAGAGTGTGAGTCAGGGAGGGGCAGAGAGAGAGAGAGAGAGAGAGAGAGAGAGAGATTGAGAGCGAGAGAGAAGATCCCAAGCAGGCTCCATACTGTCAGCGCAGAGCCTGATGCGGGCTCGAACCCACAAAACCATGAGTGAGATCATGACCTGAGCCGAAACCAAGGGTTGGACCCTTAACCAAGGGTCGGACGCTTAACCAACTGAGCCACAAGAGTCCGACGCTTAACCAAGAGTCGGACTGAGCCGCCCAGGTGCCCTAAACTTGATGTTGTTTAAGAATACAGTTTGGTTATTAGGCAGAATGTCCCTCAGTTTGGGTTTGACTGATGTTTCCTCATCATTAAATTCAGATCATGTCACTTTGGCAGAGATGACACAGAAAGAATGTTGTGTTATTTTCAGGGCTCATGAAGTTAGCGGGTTTCATTGGTGATCACCTGTTTAAGATGACATGTGCCAGGTTTTCCTTTTGTAATTCAGAAGTACTTCTAGAGAGGTATGAGGCATCAAACTTTCAGGGGTACACACCAGTTTTAGCATCTATTGACTCTTGATTGAACCAGTTAGTACTGTGGTGGTTGCCAAATAAATGATGATTTCCTTTTCTTTTTCTTCGTTTATTTATTTTTGGGACAGAGAGAGACAGAGCATGAACGGGGGAGGGGCAGAGAGAGAGGGAGACACAGAATCGGAAACAGGCTCCAGGCTCCGAGCCATCAGCCCAGAGCCTGACGCGGGGCTCGAACTCACGGACCGCGAGATCGTGACCTGGCTGAAGTCGGACGCTTAACCGACTGCGCCACCCAGGCGCCCCTCCTTTTCTTTTTCTAAAGTTTATTTCTTTTGAGAGCGAGAAAGAGAGACACAGAGAGTGTGCGTGAGTGGGGCAGGTGCGTGAGTGAGAATAACAAGCAGGCTGCTCACTGTCTGCATGGAGCCAGATGCAGGGCTCAAACCCGTGAAACCATGAGATCGTAACCTGAGCCGAAATCGAGAGTCGGCCGCTCAATTGACTGAGCCACCCAGGTGCTGCACCAAATGATGCTTTTCTAACTTCACTAGTTTTTCTTTATTGTTGTTTTATTATAAGGACTAGCTTTCTCTTTTTCCCCACTTACTTGTATCAGACGGAACTCATTGGTTTTAAAAATAATTTATTTAATGGATTGTGATCATTACTTATTTTGATGTTTAAATTATCCCAGATTTGGCTATGAGTGCACATTTTTATTGATAAAATTTTTATAGCTCTGCATTATCCTCTTATTACTGTTTTTATAGTAATCTGTATATGCTGACTTACAGTGTTTCATCATCATAGTTTTTTAGTACTGAAGTTTACTTTGTAGATCCCTTGTACCCAGGAGTTATTTAATAGAAAAGTAAAACATTTTCTCACAAGTCTTGTTTTGATTTTTAATTTTGTTATTTCTAGTTCTCTTACATTGTGATTAGATAATCTTTGTAAAAATTATAGCGTGTGAAACTTATTGATCCTTTGTATGTGTATGTGTGTGTGAGAATAAACCCTCTGGCTTTAAGAAGATATTTTAAGAAGATATTATTAAATTGTTCCTTTTCTTTTGAGTGAGCCTTGGTAGTTTGTTTCCTTCAAGGAATTTGATTATTTCCTCTAGATTTTTGAATTTATTGTCTTAAATGTTATATTCCATTATTATCCTTTTAATGAATGCTTTTAGGATCTATAATGATGTTCCCTATATTATCTTTTGCTGCATAACTACCTACTCCAAATCTTTGTGGCTTAGAACAACAAACATTGTCACATATGCTGTGGATCAGGAATTTGAAAGTTACTTGGGTGGATGGTTCTGGATCAGTGTTCCTCATGAACTTGCAATGAAGATGCTAGCTAGTTTCCCAGTACTCCGAAGGCTTGACTAGAGCTGAAAGATTTGCTTCCAGGATAGCTCATGAACATGGCTGTTGGCTGAAGCCCTCTGTTTTCTGCTGCTTTTGACTGGAGGCCCTCAGTTCCTTACGGCACAGACCTCCGTAGTGTCCTCACAACATGGCAGCTAGCTTCCCCTGAGTGACATAACAGAGACCAAGCAGAAAGCTGCATAGTCCCTTTTTGCCCCTGGCCTCTGATGTTAATACACACTTACTTCTGCTTTATTCAGTTTTTCTAGAAGCAAGTCGTAAATCTAGTCTTTATTCAAAAGGAGAGAAATGAGGTACTGACTCTTAAAGGCAGAAATAACTGGATAGAGGCTTATAAATTTTATTGATCTCAGGGCACCTGGGTGGCTCAGTTGGTTAAATGTCTGACTCTTAATTTTGGGTCTGATTCTTGATTTCGACTCAGGTCATGATCTCATGGTGTGTGAGGTCAGGCCCTGTGTCCAGTGGGCTCTGCGCTGACCGTTCAGAGCCTGCTTCTGATTTTTTCTCTCTCTCTCTCTCTGCCCCTCCCCAACTTTCTCGCACACTCTCTCAAAATAAACTTAAAAAAAAAATTATTGATCTCTTCAAAGAACCTACTTTTCATTTTACTGATTTTTTTCTCTTATTTTTGTGCTTGTGTTTCATTGCTTTCTGTTAAGTTTCCCAATTTCTTCAAGTGGGAGGTTAGCTCCTTGATAATGAGAAATTTTTTGTCTTATAATATAGATGTTTAGTGCTGTAAATTTTTCTTCAGATGCTACTTTAGCTATGTAAAATCTACTTCATATGTTGTATTTTCATTTTTGTTTTTTCAGTTCAGGATACTTGTTAATTTCTTTTTCTTTTCTTTTTTTTTTTTTTTTTTTTTTTTTTTTTTTTTTTGCACAGGTTACTTAGAAGAACAATATGTCTTCCTAAATATTTGAGGATTTTCCAGATCTCTTTTTGATACTGATCTATAATTTAGTTTCATATTGGTCACAACATGATTTTTATGATTTAAACTTTTTAAAATATTTTGGGACTTATGGCATAGAATATGGCCTTTATTGGTAAATGTTATGGCTGTACTTGAAAAGAATGTGCATTCTGCTGCTGTTGGGTGGATTGTTCTATAATGTCAGGTCTAGTTGGTTCATAATGCTATTTGAGTTTTTTATATGCTCACTGATTTTCTGTCTGCTTGTTTTATTAATGAAAGGGGGTATTGAAATCTCCTGCTATAATTATCGATCAATTTCTGCTTTCATTTCTCAGTTTTTGCTTCATTTATTTTGAAGTCCTTTTATTAGGTACATAAACTTTTAGGATTATTAAGCAATCTTGAACTAATTTTTTTCTTTCCTTTCTTTTTTTTTTATGATTCTGAAATGACCCTTTTTATCTGTGGTAATCTTTATCCTAGAATCTCTATTTTCTGATATTAGTATAGTGACTCCAGCTTTCTTTAGATTAGTGCTGGCATGGCTTAATGTTTTTCCATTCTTTATTTTATACCTATCTGTGCCTGTATATTTAAAGGGGATTTCTTTTGGGATTTCTTTTCTTCCTAAAGTTATTCCTTTAACATTTCTTGTGGTGCATGTCTTGTACTCATAAATTGGCTGTTTTTTGGCTGTTTTATATCTGACATATTGTTTGGCCTTTTGAAAGATACTTTTACTAGGTCTAAAACTCTAGATTGATTTTTTTTCCCCCTTTTCATATTTTACAGATGTTGCTTAACTGTCTTGCATTATTTCCTGTGTGAAATCTCTAGTATTTCTTTCTTTTGGTCCTCTAAGTAGTGTGTCATTTTTCTTTGCTTATAATATGATTTTTGTTTTTTGTCATTAGTTTTTACCAATTAGATTATGATATACCTTGGTGTAGTTTTCTTCATATTTTTCCTCCACTGGGTTTGTTTGTTGAGCTCTTTGGATTTGTGAGTATATATTTTCACTTAATTTGGGAAAAAACGTCAGTCATTATTTTTTCAAAAATGTTTTTGTCCCTCCCTCTCTTTCCCTTGTATTGGAGACTCAAACTACATGCATATTAGGCCACTATAAAGTTGTTTTATAATTCACTAATGGTTCTGTTCTTTTTTGGTGTTTGTTTTAGGCTCTTTCTCTGTTTTATTTTTAATGTTCTGTGTTTTGAGGTACCCTAAAATCATCTTTTGCAAGGCTTAATCTGCTAATACTGTCTACCATCTCAGACATTGTACTTTTCATTTCTTTGATTTGGGTCATTATCTTTCCTGTTTGTTCTATTTAGCATACTCCTGCTTTTCTGTACCTTCTTGGGTATCTATAATGTAGTTAAAACTGTTGAAAATTTTTTAAGGAATTCTATTATTTGCCATTTTTGTATTTCTCTGGATTTTCATCTTTATTATGAATCTTATTTTCCTGTCTCTCTGCATGCCTGGTATAGTTTGATTGGATGCCAGACACTATGCATTCTAACTATTGTGTGCTAGATAATTTTATTTTCTTAAACATTATTGATTTGTTCTAAGATGTAGTTAAATTACTTGAAAACAGTTTAATTTTGTAATGGTTTGCTTGTAAGCTTTGTAAGGCAGAACCAAAACAGACTTTAGCCTAGATTTAATTTGGTTCTACTGGGGCATTAGTCTTCAGCGTGTATATGTGTGTATGTATGTATGTATGTATGTACATACATATATATTTTGATGATAACTTTTATAGGACAAGGTTTTCCACTCTTGCTGGTCAGAAACAGGACTATTCCCAGCCTTGTGTGAATTCCAAGATTGTTTTGCATGTTCTGTTCTCATGGGTCCTCAGCTTTTGGTGGTTTTCTCACATATGTGCAACTGTCATACTCAGCTGATTACACTGATTCTCTAGGTTTATTCTCTGTAGATTTCTCTCTTTTCCACATATTTCTTTCCTCTTTGATACTGTACCTTGTGAATTATAGGTACCTTTGCCTCCCCCGAGGCAAATTATAGGTACCTTTGCCTTAACCCCTCTATCTCAGATTGGGGGCAATGTTGGACTCCATTTGGTTCTCCATCCTTGCTGTGTAGCCTGAAAAATCTTCAGAGAGTAAGACTGGACAGCTAAAGAGATTTTCTCATTTGTTTCCCTTCTTGCAAGTATGACTGTCTTTTAGTGTCTATTTGATGTCTGAATATCATCGTTTCATGTATTTTTTTGTCCAGTTTTTACCTAACGTAGAAAGTAAGTCCTGCCACTGTTACTCCATGTTAGCTAGAGGCAGAAATCCTCTTTCAGTGTCTTAAAAGTTGTATTGTTGCTTTTTTAAAATTTTGCTTTGAGAAATGTGGTGCTACTCTTATTCTGTTTCCCATATACTATTTGAAATTTTTTTTTAATGTTTATTTATTTTTGACAGAGAGATGGAGCATGAGTGGGGGAGGGGCAGAGAGAGAGAGAGACACAGAATCCAAAGCAGCTCCAGGTTCTGAGCTGTCAGCACAGAGGCCAAGGTGGGGCTCAAACTTACAGACCCTGAGATCATGACCTGAGCCGAAGTCCCATGCTCAACCCACTGAGCCACCCAGGCGCCCCTCCCATATACTATTTGATCTTAGCAGTTGTGGACTTTTTATTGTTAAGGTCTGCATATTAAGATAGCTCTTAGAGTGGATCGTTAGAAGTCATTTCTCACATGTTCAGTTGGCTCTTTTCCTTATGTGAATTGCCAGAAAATATACTTGGACTGTAATTTAAAATTTTTTTTTCTGCTATCTTATTTTCAAGGTCTCCAGTTCTTTGTGTATTGTATTGTCTTTACCTGTTTCCACTTCAATTGCTTTTTTCTGATGGTTTTTAATTTTTTTCTCATTTGGTGATTTTCTGGCTTTTTGTTTGCCTCTTAAGAAACTTAAAACATATTTTATTGGAGTAAAGTATACATAACCTTTGCCAGTTTAACCATTTTATTTTAAGTAATCACTACCCCAGCTTGGGGCTTGAACTCACAACCCTGAGATTAAGAGTCATGCAGTCTACCAATTGAGCCATTCAGGCACCCCACCTCTTACGAAATTTTTATTTTACTCTGTTCTTCCTTGAGCACCTATTAATTTATTCCATTCTGGTATTTTATCTTTTTCTGAAGTAAAATTTTTTTCCTTACAATTTCTGTTCTTGGTTTTTGAATTTCTGAATATTAGGACAAATACTTAATGATAATATAATTCAGTATTGTAATTTGTTTATGCCTGTGTTTTTTGTTTGCACAGGTGATTTGTTATCACTTGAAATGTTTTCTTTCATTCTGGTTTTGACTCCTAGCTTGACATTGATGAAACCAATATCTTGGTGAATTTGGTTGTTGACAATAGTTTATAAAATTCCTAGCTTAAGTATAATTTCTTCTGTAGGTGAAGCAAAGTGCAGTTTATTTAGTGGATAATTTTTTAGTAGTGTTGAGGGAGGAGTTGAGTGTTTTTATTTTGTTATATAAGCTCCTCCATTTCTCACTCTTAATTTTTCCTCCTAACATCCATTTTCCAAAGGATGGCTCTACCTGCCTTTTTTATCATCTATTCATATATTTCTTTTCCAAGGTGAGCCTCTTGACTTTTGTGTTTATACTAAGCCCCCCTACCCATAGTCAGTGCTCTGATATACCAAACTCTTTATTATTATTTTAACACTTAGTCCAATTCCTCTTCTCTCTTCCATGCTTTTTTTTCTGAATCCCCTAGTTCTTTAAGAGGACTTGCTATGGAAGTCCCAGGGGAGAAGCCACTAGAAAGTGGTTTTTATTTTTCTTCCTAGGTAGCTTGAAGTTTATAGTGTGCTCTCTCTGATTTTTCTGGAGACATGGGATTTTTGTGGTTTTAATTTGTTCCTAATATTGATCTATTTGGGAGGATGAGTGGAGAGATTCAGATTTAGGCAACTCTCTGTACCTTGTTCCCTGCAACCTGGAAGTTCTTCTTGAGAATAATTAACATTTTTTATATGCTTTAACTAAAAAAAGCTAATTTTGAACATTTTCTTGAATCAGAAAAATATTGTGACATGTAACATGGCATTTGACCTTTTAAAATGGCTGGATTTTGCACATAAGGGACTTTGGAATTTTATTCTTTCAGATAACAGATCGGTAGAGTAGTTTTACTATTTTTCATGTAAATTTTGAATTCCAGATTGTTCTTACACCTATGTGTGGGATGTCTATAAAGTTAGGTTAAAGTTACTACATAATATCTTCTAGTGCTTTAATGAAATAGTGAATTATTGTTACTTGACCTTTTGAAAAGGTCAGTAGTACATTTTGTTTCATTTTTTTAAAGGACATTTAAATGTAATGAAAGTCAGAACTGTAATATTATCATGAAAGTAAAGGTTATGGGGTACATTTAATTGTGTTCCTCTAGTTTTGAATCTGCTTTGAGGGAGCCTGTGCTAAAATTCTCATGGTGATTATTTTTCGAGAATTTTATTACTCTTTTTCATTTTATATTGTTGGAGTAAAAGATTATATTTCTGTTTGTCTTTTCTGCTTACCTTTGCTCAGATCATGTGTATTATCCTATTTAAGATATAAAGTTTAAGCTGCTTACCCATTCACTTTCTCAAGAAAGAAACTGAATATGTTTTTCAGAGAACAGTTCTTTCCTAAGAAAGACTCTTGAGTAAAACTTGGTATATTCAAATGTATAGCTTGTGAATATTTAAAATAAATATTAGTGGCTTTATTCATTAACGGCACATGAATGTGAGAGAATTAAATATTTTGTTTTATGAAAATATTTCTCTCATGTCTGTATGTTCAGATTATGGAACTAAATATATTTTCATTTTATTAAAATTAAGAAATTGAAAATTACAAAGCTGGTTATGTATCAGATGCTCTTATTTTACATTGTGATTTTTTCTTCCATAATCAAAGCAATTGAAGGAATTTCTTCACAGACTTATTTTCTAAGAAATACTTAAATTTCTTTGTTTACATTAACAATTTCTTAATATTTCTTGTGACATGAATTGATTCTAAGACTCTTTGTTTTGATTTCCCAGTAATTACAAAGTTTCTGACATTTTTAAGTTATTTTTCCTCAAATGCAATATTTTATTCTATACATTTTAACAAATGTAAAGACTTGGATGAAGTTAATACCTTTTAGAAAATAAAGGAAAAACCTTGCTGTTTCTATGTGATTTTTTTAAGTTTAACTTTTTTTTTTAACATTAAGCAAAAGATGAAAATTTGAGTGAACCTTTTCAATATTTTCCACAGGGACGAGATTTTCACCTTAGAATAGAGTTGCCTGAAGATTTACAAATGAAGAATGCAAGGTGATGTGGTGTTTTGTTATATACATGCATCTTGGTAGGATGGACAGTCATTTAATCTGGTAAAAGCTGATTCTAGCAATTAGTTTTGCCTAAAGTGCTTATTAGCCAACCAGAAATGTTTCCGGTTTTTTCAAATCAGCGTACATTTGTAAATTATTTTCCCTTGTGCTGAAGTACTTTTCAAAGGTAAAACATTAATTCTCTAATTTTTTTTTTCATTAAAGTAGTAAATAACAATTATGTAATGTACCTCTTGGTACAGACAGCCCTTCAAGGAGTATCAAGAGATGAGACTGGAAAGTAGGCAGCATCTAAAAATCTCTTTTCTGTTCTTAAACATCTCTGGGAGTAGAGTGGACAAAGAATCCAGAGACATTGTTAGTAGAATTGACTGGATTTTGTGACTAATTAGAAGTAGGAGATCGAGGGGAAGAGTTGTGAAGGATGCTTTCCAAGTTCTGGCAACACTAAGCTAGAGAAGAGGTTAAAGTGGAGAAGTAAGAGAGCCATCATTTAGAGATGTTGTCAGGTGTGAAGTATCAAGAGGAGATGTTTAGTGTATTGGCGTTGAAATCAAGTGTGAGACATGCAAGTCACAGTAGGCATGGGATTTGGGCCTGTTAGTATGGATACTTTCCAGTTTCTGCAAGTGTGGGGTGAAAAGAGAAAGCCAATGTTTAAAAGACTTGAGAGTATACCAACATTTACAGGACTGGTAAATAAAGAGGAACTTGGAAGAAGAGTAAGGACTGACCAGAGAAGTAAGAGGAAAATCTGGACGACAATTATCACTAAAGCTATGAAGAGGCTTAATGTGAAAATGGTTCACTGAGTATTGCAGAGGGATCAGGTTAAATATGAATAGGTTTCGTGTAGTGGCAGAAAGCAAATTGTATTGGGTTTGGGAGTGGGAAAGGGAGTAGAAAGAAAACAAACAGTATAAAGTACATTTGACCCTTGAAGAACCCAGGATTAAGGGGTTCCAATCCCTCATGCACTTAAACATTTGCATATAACTTTTGACTCTCCCAAAACCGTTGACCAGAAACCTTATCAATAACATGAACAAGTTGTTTAACACTTGTATACTGTATGTTGTATGTACTATATTCTGTATTCTTAAAGCAAACTAGAGAGAATGTATTAAGAAAATCATAAGAGGAAGTGGCGTTTATAGTACCGTATGTATATTTATTGAAATAATCTGTAAGTGAACCTGTGCAGTTCAACCAGTGTTGTTCAAATGTCAATTCTATTTTGAAAAAAAAGGAGTGGCTAGAGAAGGGTAATGCAGTCAAAGAAGAGTTGTAATGATCTTGTTTTTTTATGTTGAGATTTACTGGGGCAAGTTAATATATTAAGTTGAAAAAACTAGCAGGAAATAAAGATATCACAGTAAAGTGATAATGAATTGATGGTCAACTTGGCAAGGGATGGAACATACATTTGGAGAAGTTTTCTTGTGGGCAGTTTTGAATGAACTACTTTGTTATTAAGAGAGGAAATAGGGGGGAAATGGAGGTTAGCAGACCAAGAATGGGAGAGAGTCATGATGTCCTGAAGGGACTATAATTGGGGAAACTCAGAGGGGCTTCCTACTTCAAGGTAAGGAAAAGCACATCTTAGAAGAGTTACTCATCTAAGCAATATCAAGAGCACAGCTGAGGTGAGCCAGTGGATAGACGAACACTAACTTATTACTACTTATATAATTAAAAGTACCTTTTACATTAATCTTTAATTTGAAGATTATATCATTACATATGGTTTCTCAAATACAAGTTCTGTACATTATGATCAGAACTGTTGGTTTTCTTTAACCTAACTTGGAGAAGAATCTAGTTCAATAGAAAATTTTGCTTTGGATATGGTTAAAAAAAAAAGATTTACTGTTTGCATGTCATTTACTGATTGCAGTTATTTATATTTTGAAATAAAATTAGTCCCGACAGTTTGAAGACAAGACTTTCAACAGTATCAGTGGTAAAAAATTTTATTAACTTGTCAGAATTATATTTATGTCATTCTTTTCTATGTACATGCATGTTTGTGCTAGCATACAAATAGGTTTTTTCCTTTTAATTCTGAACAATAAAGAAACCATTTTGTTCCATTAAATTTTAGATTATTATGTAGTTGGCAACTGAAAACAATACTTAATGGATACCATCAAATAGTACAACAGGTAAGTCCTTTAAAAAGTTTGTTTTAAGCAAGGATAAGAAATTACAAAGTTAACTCTTTTTTAGAGGACTGTTTGCAGAACGTTGTAACAAACTGGTTTAATAGTTGCTGACTTTTGTAGGTTTCATTTCTATTAAATATTTTAAGGATCCATGCATTATAGAAAGTGTTTTCTCAGAATCCTCCGTACATCTTTAGGCAGCATTTGTTCTGAAACTGATTTCCATCCTGGAGACTTGAGGGTCTTCAAATGTATAGCCATCATGCATGCCATCACTTTTTTGAGAGATTTTTTTGCTGAGACTAAATAGTGGTAGTACGGAGAAGAAAACCAGGACCCATTTAGGAATTGTAGAGTATCTGTGGCAAAAATGGGATTGTAGTTCTAGATTAGGAACAGGAAAGGTGTGGTGGAAATCACTTAGGATCATACATACATACTTAATGAGTGTACATGTAAATACAGCATACATGAGGTATAGACAGGATTAATCTTTTTTTTTTAATTGTCATAACTGGAAGTTTGTATTATGGATTACCTACACCTATTTCACCCTCAGCCCCACTGTAGTTATTCTTGATGTTTAGGTTCTGCCTGAAAATTCTTTTAAAAATTAGAGAAACTTAAAAAAAGTCACTGTTACTAAAGAAACCAAAAATAAATGCCTCTTGTAGAAAAATAAATGTAAGTAGAACTGCATTTCCTTTGATGCTTTATTCATTTGTATGTTTTTCCTGATTTCTGCTATTCCTATATTTTTTCTATCTTAAAAGCAGGTTATTATCTATGATAACTGACAATGACAGTCACTCTCACATAAAGCATTACTGAACCACAAAGAAATATAGGAGATAAACTATTTGATTTGTAGAATGTAGGCTGTCATTGCTGGCAGCATAATTACTGCAGTTTTTTAAGGGGATATTTAAATTATTTCTCTGTTTTCTTTACACTGCCTCGTCCTCAGCCACTGTGACTATTTATATTGTATACTAGAGTTTAAGAAATGAATCTATTGAGATATTTAAATAGCTTGGAAAAAATTGTTAATAGAGACTAAGTATAATATCTGT
The DNA here is from genome assembly GCF_022079265.1 of Lynx rufus. Classification (NCBI taxonomy): domain Eukaryota; kingdom Metazoa; phylum Chordata; class Mammalia; order Carnivora; family Felidae; genus Lynx; species Lynx rufus. The sequence goes on along the minus strand of NW_025814896.1, from coordinate 76,839,751 downwards.
AATTGTTTTTCTCCTCCAGTTCACCACAAGAGTTCCTAGAAAAAGTCCCAATTACTTATTAATCTCTTTTCTGCCCTCCAGTGGGTCATATAGAACCAAGAATTAGTTTTTCTTTGTTTTATTCCAGTATTCCTGTTCTTTCCTTATAGTGTTTTTAACTTTAATAAGTATGGGTTGGGGGATCAGCAGTCTTTTTCTGTGAAGAGTCAGACAGTAAATTTTTCAGGCTTTGGTGGTCCTAAAATCTGTCCCAACTACTTAACTTGTAGGGCCATAGCAGCCATGACCAGAGGTAAACGAATGGGTGTGGCTGCATTTCCGTACAACTTTAGTTCTGGAAACAGGTATTTTTTGCTGCTTCTAGCCTCTAGGCTATCTTTCACAGAAACTTGATACTATTTATTGCTCATTACTAGTAAGCTAACAGGGCACATATTGTATAGAAGATGAGAAAGTCAAAGATTCATTTTACAGATTTGCTCACTCAAAGCTATGTTGTGATTCATATGTCTCATGAATTGTTGAAGTATCTTAGATTATTATTTTTCTCGTCTAAAAGAGTGAACAAATTCACAGATGGGCTTTGTTCAGAACTGCGTGGTGGTACTGCAGTGTATCACAAAAAAGTAACAAAAATGCAATATTTTGATTTCAAGAAGAGAAGTGATATAGGGTTTCATCTAAAAGTTACACTTGAGAATTTGCTTTGCTTTCCTTTATTCTATAGTTATTTTAAGAATCAAAGATTCTAGGAAATAAAATTATAACTCTTAAATATTCAACTTCAGAAGTTATTTCCTTTTTGCCTTTTTGTTACAATGGCTTTATCTTGTTTAAAGATTGACTGCTTTTGAATTAATATGGGTTAGTTGTGAAAAAACAAAATTAACAATTGTAGGTAGTTTTAAGGTCAAGGGCAAAAATAAAAATACAGTATTGATCATTAATTCATCACTCTAATTAGATTTTTTAATTGCATAGATTTGCCTGAATTTTATTTTATGTTCTTCTTTTCTTCACTCCTATAACACCTTTGTCTTTCTTCTTTCTTTTTTCTTTCTTTGTTTCCTTTGTTTCCTTTGTTTTCTTTTCTTTCTTTCTTTCATAATGATGTGGTTTGGCAGATTTGCTAAACTTGACCAGTAGTCAGTGCTGAAGGAACTAAGGTGTGTGGGATTTTAAGTACAATTCAGTGTATCTCACCAAAATAGATTTGAGGGCTTTAATTACTCTTTCAAAATGAAATTGGTAGACATAGTAGAGATGGTTATAAGTACTTTAATTGTTATGCTTTTAAGATGTAGATACATTTAATATTTTTTTCATTCACATGAACCTGTACTTTAGTTCAATTTCAGTATATGGAATATTCATTGTACAAATGAAATTAATTAGAAATGTTTTAATCTAGAGAATGCAGCACTCTCCTGATCTAATGAGCTTTCTGATGGAGTTGAAGATGGTTTTGGTAAGAATTTGTTTTCTAGTGCTGTTACCATATTCTATAAGTCTTGATGTTTTAAAAAAATTCCTTTAAAAACTAACATCATTGGAATTTAAAACTTCTCAACTCCCAGTCACTTAATGTTTTATTTTACTGTGTGTGTAAATGTGGGTGATGCTTTTTTTGAATTGCGTGAGGAACAGAAATGTGTACAGGAACCATTTGACTGTGTCATAAAATGGGTACATTTGACACTAGTCTTAGGTGGTGAAGAAATAAAATGTACTCCTGGTTTGTCAGAGAATTTAACATCTATGGAGACATAGTCACACCTAAAGATATATGTATAAATTTGTATATAGCTGCAGATTTCTGAAGAACTTCTTAGGCTTATTACATACATATACTTACACATAGTAATTGATTATTCTGTTAATCAATTATGCATAAAATACTTTTTAGTTTATCCTATGGACATTGTATTATTTTAAAAATTGTTATGCAAGTTTTCAACATAAGCAGAAGAGGGAAGACTGCATAGTGAAAACTGATGGGCCCATGACCTGACATTTTGTTATTTTTCCCCCTACTCTTTAAGGAGAAAGGGACTGGAGTATTTTTAAGGAAATCCTGGACATTGTATTCATCCCTCCACGAATATATTGGTGTATACTTCTAACAGCTAAGTGTTTTTTTTTTTTAATTTTTTTTTCAACGTTTATTTTATTTTTGGGACAGAGAGAGACAGAGCATGAACGGGGGAGGGGCAGAGAGAGAAGGAGACACAGAATCGGAAACAGGCTCCAGGCTCCGAGCCATCAGCCCAGAGCCTGACGCGGGGCTGGAACTCACGGACCGCGAGATCGTGACCTGGCTGAAGTCGGACGCTTAACCAACCGCGCCACCCAGGCGCCCCAGTGTTTTTTTTTTTTAATGTTGTTAAATATACTATTATAACCCTGACAAAGTTAGTGGTAATTTCTTTTGGCTTCTCATTATCCGTATGAGAATAAGGTCCACACATTATATGTGTTGATATGTCTCCTAAGTTTCTTAATTTCTAGCAGCATTTCATCTTTCCCCCACCCTTTTTTTTTCTTCATGCCATTTACTTGTTAAATAAACTATATCATGTGTCCTATAACATTTCTTGCATTCTGGATTTGGTTTATTAGATATTCATGGTGTCTTTTAACATAATCTTCTGCCTTTTTTTGTAATTCAGTCTCAACAGAGTTGGGTTCATTTTCTGGTAAGAATACTTTGTGCTGGGGCGCCTGGGTGGCGCAGTCGGTTGGGTGTCCGACTTCAGCCAGGTCACGATCTCGCGGTCCGTGAGTTCGAGCCCCGCGTCGGGCTCTGGGCTGATGGCTCGGAGCCTGGAGCCTGTTTCCGATTCTGTGTCTCCCTCTCTCTCTGCCCCTCCCCCGTTCATGCTCTGTCTCTCTCTGTCCCAAAAATAAATAAACGTTGAAAAAAAAAATTAAAAAAAAAAAAAAAAAAAAAAAAGAATACTTTGTGCTGTGTACTTAGATTGCATGAGGGAGGCACATAGTATCTGATAATTCCTCTTTTAGTAAAGTTAAGATTGATCAATAGATTTAGATCCATTGAATATAAAGTTTCATATCAGCCTGTCACCTAATGGTTTTAGCATCCAATGATAATCATTGCAGATGGTGATTTAAAAAATTCTGTCATCTACATTTATTATCTGGAGGTCTGTAGAGAAGAACTTCCCTTCATCAGTTATTTGGTTAATTTGAGGTATAGCTCATACTGGAGAAATAGGTTAAGTGCTTGTTTCTTTTCCCCTTTTTTTTTAAAAAAATCAATTTTTAGAGTAATGAGTTAGTGCCTAGCAACTGTCAAAGGGAACTAATGATTTTTTTTTTTTTAGTAGCATTAAGAACTCATAGACTTTTATATATTGACTTTAGTCCATTGCAATCACTATACCTTTTGATGCTGAAATTGTTATCATTTTTGGTCAGTGTATCCCCCTTCATCTCGGCTTTTTAGTTCTTTTAACACAGCCCAAACTTTGCTTTCTGACACCAGTTGCCCCAGTTTAATTTACTCATCCTTTTGCAGAACTATAATCAGTTACTTCTCTGAAGAGCCATGGTTTCTTTATAGGAGATAGTGTTTGGATGCCACAGATCTAGAAACTGGAGTGTTCATTGCTATTACTGCTAGGTCTTGTCAGTGGACAAAAACTAGGAAAAAATACTGTTTAGAAAGAGTAATTTATCATGAATTCATATTGATATTTCCAAGTCAAATTTGGCATTATAGCATTTTTACTTTGATATTCATGCTTGTGTTTCTTTTACTCTGAAAATCTTGGTTTCTAATATTAACATAATTATTTTTTGTTATGTTTTACTTGTTATGTTTTACTTATGCTTTCCTTATATCTCTATATTTATATTTGTCTTACAAAATTATGGTACCAATGTATTGGTACTAACAACAAGCAGTTTATTTTTTTGTAGTTCTTTTTGAGTTTTTTATTCTTAGTAGCATTTGCCACATACTAAGAGCTTAGTTGCCAGTTGTTCTGAGTCCTTTTTTCAATCCTCCTGACAAGCCTCTGAGGTAGGGCTTTGATCAAATGTTTGGGATCAGAATAGATTATAGTCAGTTTCTAAAGTTTGACTTATAAATTCATAAACCCTAATAAGAATTATCAAAATTGATTATGAATTTCATCAAAGGCCAAAATATGATAAACTTAAAAAAAGATGAGGTGAAGATGTGAAGCATATTTTGGTTTATCCTTGACATTGCAAAAAAAGTCTAAGGTTTTTTTTTTTTTTTTTTAAATCTTTTTAGCATACTTTAAAAAAATGGTACAAATAAAAGGACTAAGGGACCAAGGTAAAACTATATATACTGTGTCCCATTAAGCTCTTATTACTAAAGCTAACTTTATTAGGTTGTAAGAACAGCTCTATTGGTCATTTAATTTTGAAGAAACTTACTGGTTTAAAATGTTGACATTGATTTCTGATTAACAATATTCTATTTAGTACATTTGTTACCGCGTTTCTCAATAAAATGACTTGCTGTATTTTAGCTTTCTAAAGAAATTGACAGATTGGTGATACTATTGCACATTTATGAACAGTATACCTAAGAAAATAAGAATTGCATTAGTTTATTTGTTGGGCTGTGTTGTCGGTAATAGGGTTCCTATAACATAATCACCAATGAAAGTATTGAGGATGATGTTCAAATGAAATGTGTAGTTATTGAACCTTTTCAGGAAATTGGTATATCTCCACAGTTTCCTAGTAATAACTAGGCATATAGGGGAGTTCAGTATATATTTAATATGTGAGCATTTACCTGTGTTTTAATAGAACTCTGATGTGGGCAGGTTTTTGGTTTTTTTTTTTTTATTCCTCTTTAGGGCTTAGTCAATAAGCAGCTAAGGCCTTAAAATAGGAAATGGTAAAGTTAGAATTTAAAACCTTTGTAAAGCTTGTGCTCTTTCTGCCATGTGTCTTGCCTCTTCACAAAGAATGCTTTGCTTCTCTGACTTAGACCTTTTTCTTGTTGTGGTTCTGGAATAGGAGTAACTTGTCTGATTCAAGGTAGAAGGTAGAGTTTACAAATGTCATAAACCTAGGATTAAAATACATCTTTAAGTTTATTAGAGCACGCATGAGCTGGGGGAGGAGAAGACAGAGAGAGAGACAGGAGAGAGAGAATTCAGAGCAGGCTCTGCGGTGTCAGCCTGGAGCCCTATGTGGGGCTTGAACTCAGGAACCAAGAGATCATGACCTGAGCCGAAATCAAGAGTTGGACGCTTAACTGACTGAGCCACCCAGGTGCCCCCCAAATACATTTTTATTATCATCCAAACTTATTTTTACCTTCAATGTATGTGGATAGCAGTATTTAATATTTCTGGATTTAAAAAAAACTTCAAAAGAATTACTGAAGCTGTTTAATATATATGTATAGGAACTACACTGACTTGTTTTTGTAATAACAGGATAATCTTAATAGTAAAAATTTATTTTTATGGACCACCAGGCAACTTACAGATAACGTTAGGTATTTAGTTCATTAAAAAAGCAGCATACTTCTTGTCTAATTAAATCCAAATTGACATTTTGGGCTTTACAAACCTGCTTTCAAAGTTTTGTTGTTATTGTTTGTTTTTGCTTGTTTCTATCCTAAAACAGATTTAGAACTGTGTTAATTTCAGTTAATAGTCCTGATTTTGAAATACTGTTTTTGAAATACTGTTGTGTAAAATCTATTCTTTCTGGTATTGTCTCAATTTAATAGTATTCTATCCTTGTTTAAAAAAGTGTAAGAACTTTATATATGAATAAAACTTAACACCTTTTATTAGGGTTGTAGAAACATGATTTTTATACTTGTTCTCATCTGGTTTTATTATTTATTATATCTGACTTCTTTTTTAATTTATTTTTTTATGATCTCTTGATAATCCAGACCACATGTACATCTGTAATTTGCAAGATACATATATTTTCACTTTCCAAATGAGATATTTGTCTAGGTCAGCACCTCTGAAGTAATTGATAATATTCAGCCCTAGCAATTCTAATGATGTTAGTATTGCTTGCAAAAAAAAATCTTAGTTTTTTTGAGGGTACATAAACCATCTTGAAGATATCATGGGTGGGCCTAGAAGGGAAAGGAACTGTGATCTAGCCAGATAGATGAAAAAAACACTTAACCTGGTCTGGGAATAATACAGAATGTTAAGTCAGTGAAAGAAAGTAGCAGGTGAATAATTGCTGTAATAAAGGAATTTTGTTTGTAAGGGTGTGATTCAATTCAAGCTTTTCTTAAAGGTACATGTTTCTATCAAAACTTCTATCCACAGGAATAGAAAAATGGTGAAGCCTTGTTTTTTGTTTTTTTCTTTTAACTCTTATCTCTGATAAGCATAGTAGTCTAGGAAAAAATTTGATGTTTCAATGGTATAATAATTGATATTTTCACATAACATTCTGTGCAGTCCTTCAACTTTTTCAGGTTTCTTTATAGGAGACTGGGAGTGATTCAGCTGGAATTTCTATGAAAGTAATGGACACTTTGGTTAGCCACAAAGGAAATTTTGAAATTGTTTTGTAATCAGGTACTAACAATTCACTGCCTAGCATTCCACAGCAGATTCAAGTTTTTTTCTTTTACGCAGGATGTTGCTTTAAAGAAGAAACAGGAGTTGTGTCCACCACCTCCTCCTCCCCAGTTCTACTCAAGCCTTATTGAAGAGATAGGAATTCTTGGTTGGGACAAGTAGGTCTATTTTAAAATACTTCAGAAGTTTTTTGTTTTTTGTTTTTTGTTTTTTTTTCACATTTCAGTCAATGTATTTGCAGTTTTAGCAATTTATACCCTTTTTATTCAAAGTATTTGATTATAATTAGGGCAACTGATCATTACTGTGGCTATGAATTAAAGGGATATCATGTTTAACAAACTGATCTACAAGGTAAAATACTAAATATGATTTGGAAAAAAAATAACATTTTTATATACAAAATAAGATGTTACCATATTTTTATTGAATATAAATGTGTTACTGTTTTAGTTTTGTTGAGGTATAATTGACAAAGATTATAATATTTTTAATGTGTACAATATGATCATTTTGATTTATATGCATATTGTGGAAGAATTCCTATAAACTCGTTAACATCTCCATCACCGCACATATTTGCTTTTTTTCCTGATATTTTTTGGGCCGTTGTTCTTGTGGCTGTTATGGAAGAGAGACTTTTAGGAACTTCTCACTGCCATTGTCCCTGACATCACTCAATATATTTACTGCCATTTTCACTGATAGCTTGCTGTATGTTTTCTGTTTGTCTCACCCATTTTGTGTTTTTCTCTCCCATCTGCTTTCATCTGCCTTTATTTGAAATAATCAAGAATTTTATTAGTTTTTATTCTATTAAATTGTTATACATTCTTTTACTGTTCTTCTAGAATTACCTTAGAAATTACAACATACATATATAGCAAAATATACATTGTTACTGTTAACCAATTTTCTTATAAATCTCCTTAATGTGTTTTCTCATTTCTTTACATGTTGTATTATTGTTATCATACATTTTAATTCTCTATTTAAAATTGGCAAGCTTTTAAAAAAAATTTTTTTTTTGAGGGAGTGTGTGCATGAGCTGGGGAGGAATAGATGGGGGGGTGGTGGTAGGGGGAGGAAGGAAGGGAGAGACTTTTAAGCAGGCTCTACTCCCAGCGTGGAGCCTAATGTGGGGCTCTAACTCACAATTGTGAGATCATGACTTGAACTAAAATCAAGAGTCAGATGCTTAACTGACTGAGCCACCCAAGCGTCCCCCCCACCCCCCAAGTTGGCAAGCTTTGTGATTCTATTTAAAGTCAGTATACATATATTTGTGTGTATGTATGTGTCCCAGAAACAATGATTTCTCCCAGTGTTGTTCACTCTTTCCTGCATTTCTGTCCTTCTGTCTGGAATCTTTTTCTTCCTGACACAAGACTTTTTTTAATTTTTTTTTTTTGAGATATAATTGACATACAATACTAGTTTCAAGTAGACAACATAGTGATTTGATAGATGTATATATCATGAAATGATCACAACAATAAGGCTAGCCAACATCCACCATCACACATAGTTACACAATTTTTTTCTTGTGAGGAGAGCTTTCAAGACTTACTTTCGGGGCACCTGGGTGGCTCAGTCAGTTGAGCGTCTCTTAATTTTGTCTTAGGTCATGATCTTAGGGTTCATGAGACGGGGTCCCATGCTATTAGTGTGGAGCTTGCCTGGGATTCTCTCTCTCCTCCCTCTGCCCCTACCCCGCTCATGTTCACTCTCTTTCTCTTTCTCAAAATAAAATAAACATTAAAAAAAATTTAGTCTCTTAGCAACTTCCAAATATATAATACAGTATTAATTATAGTCACTGTGCTTTACATTACATAACTGGAAGTTTGTATCATTTTACCACCTTCACTCATTTCACCTCTGCCTCTGGCAACCACCAGTGCATGCTCTGTATTTGAGTTCTGTTTTTTTCTTTTATTTTGCTTTTTCTTTTTTTAAAGATTCCATGTACAAGTGAGATCATGTAGTATTTCTTTCCTCTGTCTGACTTGTTTTACTTAGCATAATGCCCTGAAGGTCCATCTGTGGTGTCACAATAGCAGGATGTCCTTTTTTGTGGCCGAATAGTATTTCATTGCATATTTGGTGTATATAATTATACCAAATTTTCTTTCTCCATTCATGATGTTAGCGGATACTTAGGTTGTTTCCATGTCATGGCTACAGTAAATATTGCTGCAGTGAACTTGGGGATGCAGCTATCTCTTCAACATTGTGATTTTGTTTTCTTTGGATGTATACCCAGAAATGGAATTGCTGGACCATATGGCAGTTCTATTTTTAATTTTAGAATGTGTACAGATTTATAATTGCTGTATCTTCCTGTGGATTTTCGTTTTTATCATTAAATGTTTCTTTTAGTCTCTGGTAATACTTATTCCCTTAATGTCTACTTTGTTAGATATTAATATAAGATTTCAGTGCTTTATTAAAATTCTCTTTTTCCCTATTTTCTTACATAGTTGTTTAAAAATACTTTTCTACTAACTCTCATAATCTAGATCCACCAGAGTTTGTTTTTAATTTTTTTTTTTCTTATAGTTTTCAGTCATATAGTTAGTCCTGGGTCTTGGCATTCCTAGTACTTTTTTTTTTTCCTTCTCTTTTTTCCAAATTGTCTGTCTGCTTTCTTCCTTTTTAGAGCAGTTTAGGTTCACAGCAAAACTGAGAAGAAGGTACAGGGATTCTTCTTGTACTTTTTGCCTCTGTGTATGTGTAGACTGCCCTGTTATTCCCCACACCAAGGTGCTACATTTGTGATAATGGATCAGCTTCTATCCACACATTGTCACCCCAAAACCATACTTTACATTGGGGTTTACTCTTAGGCATGTACATCTTATGGTTTTGGACAAATGTTTAATGACCTGTATTTCCTCTGTGCTCCAAGTATCCATCCCTGCCTTCTTATCCCCTAACCTCTAGCAGCCACTGATCTTTTTACTGTCTCCACAGCTTTGGATTTTCCAGAATGTCTATAGTTGGAATCCTACAGTATGTAGCCTTTTCAGATTGGCTTCTTTTAGTTAGTAATATGTGTTTAAATTTCTTCTTAGTCTTTTCATGGCCTGTTAGTTCATTTGTTTTTACCACTGAATATAATTCCATTGTCTGGATATACCAATTATATTGATCCATTAAGTTAGTAAAGGACATCTTGGTTGCATCCAAGTTTTGGCGTTACTAATAAAGCTGCTATAGACATCTGTATGTAGGTTTTCATGTTTTTTTTTTCTTTTTTATCTACATTGGTAAATACCTGGATCTGCTACTTTTTTTTCTTAAGTTTTTATTTAAATTCCAGTTAACATACAGTAGTATGTTAGTTAGTTATGTTAGTTAGTATGTTAATTAGTTTCAGGTGTACAATATAATGATTCAGTACTTCCATACACCATGGGGTGCTTACCACAATCAGTGCACTCCTTGATCCCACCCACCTCCCCTCTGGTAACCATCAGTTTGTTCTCTGTAGTTAAGAGTCTGTTTCTTGGTTTGCTTCTTTTTTTAAATTTTTTTTTTTTTAATTTTTTTTTTAACGTTTATTTATTTTTGAGACAGAGAGAGACACAGCATGAACGGGGGAGGGGCCAAGAGAGAGGGAGACACAGAATCAGAAGCAGGCTCCAGGCTCTGAGCCATCAGCCCAGAGCCCGACACGGGGCTCGAACTCGCGGACTGCGAGATCGTGACCTGAGCTGAAGTCGGATGCTTAACCGACTGAGCCACCCAGGTGCCCCCTTTTTTTAAATTTTTAATGTTTTCGCTCATTTTTTTAATTCCACATGAGTGAAATCATATGGAATTGGTCTTTCTCTGATTCTTCTATTTCACTTAGCTAATACTGTCTAGCTCCATCCATGTCATTGCAAATGGTAAGATTTTATTCTTTTTTATGGCTGGATAATATTCCATTGTATATATACCACATCTTCCTTAACCATTCATCAGTCAGTAGACACTTGGGCTGTTTCCATAATTTGGCTATTGATGACAATGGTGCTATAAACATTGGGGTGCATGTATCCCTTTGAATCAGTATTTTTGTATCCTTTGGGTAAATACCTAGTAGTGTAATTGCTGGGTGTAGGGTAGTTCTATTTTTAACTTTTTGAGGAACCTCCATACTGTTTTCCAGAGTGACTGCACTAGTTTGTCTTCCCACCAACAATGTAAGAGGGCTCCCCTTTCTCCCCCCTCCTCCCTAATACCTGTTGTTTCTTGTGTTGTTGATTGTAGTCGTTTTGACAGGGGTGAGGCGGTATGCCATTGTGGTTTTGATTTGTATTTTTCCCTGATGATGAGTCATGTTGAGAATCTTTTCATGTGGGCCCAATACTTTTTTTTTTTTTTAACAATAAAGAGTAAAGGGTTTTTCTTTATTTTCACAATAGAATGGCTTGAATACTCTAAACAACAACAAAAATGTAAAACCTGAAATTTCCTGGTCTCTACTCAATAAGATGACTACTTTTTCTTAAAAAAAAAAAAAAAAAACCCAAAAAACAAAAACAAAAACTGGTAAAAGGGAAGAAGTGAAGAAATGAACTTAATTTGCACATATTTTAGTTAATGCACCTTTTCTCACTGACTGTTGCTGGCTGTTCTTCAGTATTTGCCCTTGTTCATTAAGGCTGAAGTGCTATGCCTGATAATCTTTTGCTGAGTGTTAGAAGTTGTGTATAAAAAAGTTGAGAGGCTCTAGATGAGGATATTTTCTTTGACAAAGTGTTTACTTTTTCATTTGCTAAGAAATAGAGTGGGGGCAGGTTACTGTAATCCTGCTAGAGACTGAACTGGTTCAGGTTGGGTTATATAGTCTTTGTAAGATTCACTGTAGTACGTACTGTTCCCCTCTCTCTCCTAAGCTATAAGTCTTCAGAACTTTCCAGCGGGAGCTAGATGTGTTCATTGGAATTTCTCCCTTGGTAGATCCTAGACTCTTATGTGTGTCTTTTTTTTTTTTTTTTCCACTCATTTTTGAAAGACAGAATCCAAAGCAGGCTCCAGGCTCTAGGCACAGAGCCCAATGCAGAACTTGGACCCATGAACCACGAGATCATGATCTGAGCCGAAGTCGGATGCTTAACTGACTGAATCACCCAGGCACCCTTTATATGTGTCTTTTCACAAGTCCAGTTTACCTCCCAGTTGGAGTCAGGGGTCTGCTTTTGACAATGCTTCATCTACCTCTTGTTTGTTTTGCTTTTAGGGGTAGCCATACAAGAATTCCCACTGAGAGCCTGGGGATATTCACTGGGGCTTTTTCCCACTAGTGGGAAATGTTAATTAATTTTTTCTTATATTATGAGAGATCTAATTATTCTCCTTTGGTTTTCATTGGCTTTCTGCTTATTTTTTTCTTTTATCCTCTTATCCCTTGCAGTTTAAGGATTTATTAAAAGTTTTGATGGAAAAATGGCCTGAATATTAGGATAAGATCTCTGGCCCTATCATTCACTAGATTCTGGCCCTTTATGTCTGTTATTTTTATTTCTCTAACCTTAAGAGATGGCCAGAAATGCTGCTAGGTGGTTTTGTTGTTTTATGTTTTGGTGCCACTTAATGGCGGCTATCTGTGCCCTTCACCCAAATCCTACTTCTCTTGCCCTGTGCCCAGAGTTGACAAATTAGCCGAGGGAAAAAATGGCTGCAGTATTGGCTTACCTCTCCGTTGTTTCTCTTACTTCAGGACGTTGGTTCTTCAAGTTTTGTTGCCTTCAAACTTACTTTCCCCTTGCATCAGGCTGGTCTAAGTAGTTCTCAGTGGGAGTGTAGTTCTGTGGCAAGCTACTCCATTTTTGCCAGAAATGGATGCTACGTGTAACTTTAAATGTACTGTTGGTGGTTTTAGTGGGGACTGGCTAATGTTTATTCATATGATTAGGCATGATTTGATAAGGTGCCATTCATGAATAAGATTTGAGAAAAGCTAGAACTTTTAAATAAAATTTAGCATAACGATGGAGGGGAGAGACAGAAGACAAGTAATGAATTGAGATGAACTAATAGTAATTTGGCTGAAATCATGGAGGTTTGTCTGGAGGCATTGACACCATGGACCTGATCATTCTTTGGATTTAAGGTGATGGAGAAAAATCATGTTGACTTATTTAAAGATGCTTAAATGTTAAGATCTTAGGTGTTTAGAGGATAGTTAGGAATGTAGGAAGGACTTGGGAAGGGAAACCCTTTTTTAAGTGGATGTAACCTGTTTGGAGGAACTCCAGTAATAAGTAGTTCAAGAATTGAGAATGCAAATATGAGATTTTTGAATCATTCTTTTTTTTTCCCCCCCACCTAACTATTGAATGCCTATAATGTAAGGCAGTGGAGATCTATAGGCAAGACTTGGGATTCCTCAAGGAACTTAAATCTAGTGGGAGAGTCAGCATTTAAGTAGATGATCACAGTAGTACTTAATTATAGCTGTGACAAGTACTACAGAATATAATTATAAGATTTCTTGAACGCCATTAGCAACAAAGGTATATGAGAAATAGTGCAAGTATTAAAATATTTTATGGAATAAATATCTTTTAGGGACAAATAGAAAGTATTTACTTTTACTTTGCATTATATACATTTTTCTGATGTGGGAGAAAAAGAAATGTCTATCTTGGATAACAGAGGATGCCAAAAAGAAGGTTATGAATACCTCTATGATAGCACTGCTTACAACATGAATGCTTGTCTCCCCCTGGAACTAAGATTATTATATACAGGAACTTCCACTTTCGAAGTTTCTGTCATATGCTACTTACTGCTAACCATTTTACATAATTCTTAGTTAATTCTCAGAATAAATTTCAAGATACATATTTTTATGCTGAACTTTATATATAAAATGAGCGTATGTAGCCAAGACTGGCTGCATAACAGTCCTCAGGCGTTCTGTGTGAACGATGCTGCCTGGAATTGTGCTGTGGGGGAGCTCTGAGATGGAGCCTTTATTGAAGTTACCTCAAGTACTTGGAGAGATAGTTTTTATTAGTTTCATCCTCAGTGTGTGACTATCTCATCATGGATAAAATTGGCCATATGCAAAATTAACCCATCCTGAGAGAGAGTTTTGAAATCTGTTGCTTAGATTTGTGAAAGATCAAAGTTTAATTATAGTGACTAGTGTGCATGATTGAATTAGAATATAGCTCCTGTTTCTGAATCATTTGTTTCATAGTCTTTACAAATGAGGAATGCGTTAGCAGAAGAGAAGTTGTTTGCATGGATTGTCCGAAGCCAAAGAAGATGTTTTCAGTATTTATTCACTCTCTGGAATAAGAAAATCTATCGATATTATTTTGTGATTTGATTCTTAAATTAGGTCTGGTATAGTTGGCACACTGATAGTTCTGAGGGTCCTGAAACCCAATATTAACACCAAGAGTTGAATTGGGCTGTTCACATACTAGAATTGCTACCTTTTGAGATCCTGGCTGGCCAGGTGGCCAGCTTCTTAATGTAAAATATCCCTTAAAATGACGCAGATAGTGATTTGTACAACTAATTGGTTTGAATGGATTGTCAGAATCTTAATGATTCCCAGACCATGTCAGTATGTCTATATTTTCCCTACACTCTAAATAATAATCGTATAGAGTTTTTGGGGTAATGGTAAAATCTGATAATAAAAAACAAATATTTTTTTAAGGTAATGAAGACCTTGCTGTGTTTTTAAATTAGATATTTGACATATCTAGTCAGTTCTGTTGGATCAGACATTATAAAAAAAATAGGAAAAATAAATAAATACTTAGAATATGATTGAAATCTTTTTTTTCTATATTCACATACCTTTTTTATAGAAATGACATTGAGAATTAGTAACTGACCTTAAGTTTGATTGCTATTGTTATAATTTCTGAATTTGTTTCAACTTCTGTAACTACTCACTAAAAACATCTAGGAGTCCAGAGGGTAAAAAGATGATAAGGCAGCTATGGGTGATTTTAGGTGTTATACAGTTTGCAAAGGTGAGTGATGCAGAAGGAGGTTTTGATGGGTTTCTGTTCACTTCTGCTTGTGTTGTTTTGTAGAATGGCTCATGAAAATGATAAGAATTAAGTAGAGTCCTTGGGGTTTAGCAAGATTTTCTGTTTGTTATTAAGAATGTCCTGACTGAATACTTTTCATTATAAGTGGGTTGACATAAGTTAGGATTTTTATCCTTTTATCCTGGCCTCTTTCAGTCTCAGAAGTGTCTCAATTTGGAAGAAATGCACGTCTTAGTGATAAAATACCTTATGTTTGTTTTAGTAATCACATGGCCCAGGTAATTCAGAGATTAGATCGTTCCAACTGGGGGAAGTGTGATCTGATGGTTTTTTGTCAACTAGAGTGAGTAGAATTCCAACTATTTAGCCTTTTAAATTTGTCTTGTAAAAGAGCTGAGTTTTATTAAATTTATTGTGCTGTTAAAAGATTGTAGACATATATTAAGTTGGATTTTTAATGAAGTACCTTATTTTGGTAATGGACTTAATCCATTGACGGCGATATTTTCTATAATTCTCAGTACATTTCAAAGAACTGTATACCTTATTGGGAGAAATGGAGATACTTGTCTAGTTATTGGAATTCATTTTGTCTTAACAAGAGCTTTAATTCTGGCTTATCAGCTGTGTGAACTTGGGCAAGTAATGTAACCTCTTTGAGCCACATTTTCATAGTTTTTCAAATGAAACTAATACTTAATAAGGATTGAAAAGAAACACATGTCATTCGATTTCAAATAATGCCTTGTGTAAAGTAGGTATAAAGTTGTTGAGCCACTAGTTCACCTAAAAGTGTCAGACTACATAGGAGTTTTACAGCTCTTAATTAGTATTATGATTTAATTACAACCAGTAATGATAATTTCCATTGCATAATGCATAAGAACATAGATGTTAATAAGTATGATTCTCATTCTAAATTACCTATATATTAGAGTGCTTTTTCCTCGTATATATTCAAATCACTGAATAACTGGAAATTATCTAATAGTGAAAAAATTGCATTTTTCTAAATTGGTAAAAAGTTTATAGTATATATTACAATTTAAACAATATGCGTTCAGTTGTTTAAAACTTGCATATGAATCAATAAATATGAACCAGTCTGATAGCATCTCCATGGTCGTATAATACATACATGCATAGAAGTTTAAAACTTTCACATTTCTGGGGCACTTGGGTGGCTTAGTGGATTAAGCGTCTGACTCTTGATTTCGGCTCCACATTGGGTTCCTCGCTGACAGCACAGAGCCTGCTCGAGATTCTCTCTCTCCCCTCTCTCTTTGCTTCCCCCCTGCTATGCATGCATGCTTGCTCTCTCTCTCTCTCTGATCTCTCTCAAACTTAAAAAAAAAACCCTTTCATATTCCTTAAAAAAAAAAGGTTATTTGGGAAGCAAAAATTTACACGAAGAGGAACAGTGTGACAGGTGTGAGAAAGGTGAAATCCTTTAAGGCTGCAGATGATCTAGGAAGGTTCCTAGAGGAGGTGGATATTGGGATAAGCTTGGAAGGAATATAGAGAGCCTTACAAGGGAGGCAGTGGTAGAAACAAGTTTGTACTGCTGGAAATGTGCTGTTCATCTTTGGACTTTGGAGATCAGTTGTTGACTTAAGAGGATTAATATCAGGGCCAGACTGAAAGGTCTTGACTGTTAGCCTAAGGATTGTTTATATGCAAGTGATGGGGACTCCTTGACTGTTTTTGAGCAAGAGGTTGATACAATTTAAAAAGTACTTAGGGAGATTAATTTAGCCATGGGAGGACAGGGTAGATTGATGTATACAGAAGATACAAGAAAAAAACACCAATTAGGGAGGTTTTTTGAAGTAGTTAATGCTTAAACTTGAGGGTGGTGGTAAACATGGAATTGATGCTTTATTAAAATATGAAGGTCTGTAACCTGCCTTTTGATGTTATTGCTGCATAAATGCAACTATTTTATATTATTTTAATTTTGTTTGTTTGAGAGCAAGACAGGGAGAGTGCGATGGAGGTAGAGGGGCAGAGGCAGAGAGAGAGAAAATACCAAGCAGGCTCCACACTCAGCATGGAGCCTGACACAGGGCTGGATCCCACAACCCTAGGGTCATGACCTGAGCTGAAATCAAGAGTCAGACACTCAACCTCAACCTGTTGAGCCACTCAGGCACCCATGCATCTTAGATGTTTAAAGAAAAACTATGTAACTTAAGCTGTTGGTCAAACTAAGGATAGTGTTACAAAGCAATTTTCTTCTGTTTTTCTCTATTGATAACATTCAGCTATTAATGTGAATAGCAAAAACCTCTGGTAAGCTTAAGAATTAGTGTCCTTTTCAAATGTTTAAAAAACTAAACTGTCAAGTTTAGTGCCATTTTATTGTAAGCAGTAACTTGTAAAGAAATGTAGCAAATGATAAATACAAAGTAAAGTGCCAAAAATAGAGTTTTTTCTTTAGGTTTTATATTTGTATGTTTACACTTTCTTAGTCAATTTTGGATTATGCCTAGCTAAGTAAGAACACCTAAATATAAATAAGTAATAACTTCTAAATATAAATTTTAAATGTGATTTTATGACTTTTCAAAAATGTGAGCTTTTCAAAAGTGATGACTTTCCTGTTTATTATTTATATGAATTTATATGTTACTTGAATGAGTGAAAACTACTACAGTTATTCCATATTGTCTAAATTGAGATACCCAACTTTACAATAAAGCAGAACATTTGAAATAGGCTTTTTTTAGAAAAATTGATTTTAATATTACTTGTTAACAGTTTATTACTTTTTTCCCCTCCCTTAATATCTCTTCCATACACCAAACAATAAGATACTATTCTTATTATGGATAGAAATACATTCTGTTGGTAAGGGTACAAGCTAAGGTGCAGTTAACAAAGAGAACACCAAATTCTCAATTTTCAAACAAGATAGAATTTTATTCATCTCTCATTTAACAGTTGAGAGGTAGGCAAGCTGGTCAGGAGGGAGTTCGTGGCTCTGTTTGGTCCATAAGGTCATCCAGGAACTCAAGTTTCTTTGTTTCTCAACCATCCACCCTGGGTGCATTTTTTTGTTTGCTTGGTTTTAAGTTTATTGATTGTGTGTGTGTGTGTGTGTGTGTGTGTGTGTGTGTGTGAGAGAGAGAGAGAGAGAGAGAGAGAGAGAGAGATGGGGGGAGGGGGAGAGAATCCCAGGCGGGCTTTGTGCCATTAGCACAGAGCCCGATGTGGGGCTTGAACCCTTGAACCATGAGATCATGACCTGAGTCAAAATCAAGAGTCCGATGCTTAACCGACTGAGCCACCCAGGCGCCCCACCCTGGCTGCATTGTTAAGTACAGTAGTTTTTAGCCATATGTGGCTATTGATATTTATATTTAAATTACATTAAAAATTCAGTTTTAATGTATTTTAAGTTCTTCATAGCTACATGTGGCTGTTGCTGCTGTTTTGGACAGTGCAGGTATAGACTACTTCCATCCTAGCAGAGGTTCTGTTGGTCAGAGCTGCTCTAAGAGTGTTGTTCTTGTCTGCATGGTCTTTGCTGGCTTATGTTGGCTTAAGTTCTCGAGTACAGGCAGGGAGAATGAGAGGAGTAGGGAGAGGAGAAGGCGTGGTTTTGTTACAAATGATTCAAGAGATGCACAAATCACTGCTTACAGTTCATTGGCCAGATTTAGTGATATGCTGACATCCAAGTGCAGCTGGAAGGACTGCTAGCTGTCGGATGTACCCTGCTAAAATTTGGTTTAGCAGATTTGTACCCAAGATGTTAATAATTTAGAATAAGGTTTCTTCCTGTCCCTTACACAAAGTAGACAGGCATCAGCATGGGTAAAATGCTTAATTTTAAATGACTATGCCGAGATTAACCTGCAATTACAAACATTGTTTTGATACTTTATTTGAATTACTTCTTAAAGTTCAGCAGAATTAACGTTATGATCATTTTGACAGCAAGGCCATATCTAATGTAGTTCCTCTGTCTTAAACTTTGTGGGAAGATAATTTTTTGTGTAATTGCATAAAGACCAGAACTTTTATTTCTATCTTATTTTATAGATGTTCAGTAACTTTTAATATTTTGATGCTGAGCAGCAGTGTGAAAAGTACTGGTTAATGATTTAGTCTTTCCTTTTCTCTCCCCACCCCTCTTGTTCTCTCTGTGTCTATATATTTATCATGATTGTAAACTACTTAGGGCTTATGATAAAGAGCAGCAGTCTTTTTTTTTTTTCCTCCGCACCATTTTTGTATCCCCGCTCTTAGTCTTTAAGGTAGACACTGAAACGTTCACGTTCACTGAAATGTTCATGTTCACAACTTCCGTATTTCTAAATAATGTGCCTTATTCAATATAACTTGATTTATCAGTTTTGGAAATTACATACCGATTATTATAGTAGAAAAGGATTTGGCTCTCATACTACCTTTTCTCTCCCTTCCTCACTCTTCTTTTATTCCTCTGTTAGCTTTAATATTTCTTAAACTTTTCATGTCCCTTCAATTAAAGATGGTATCTCTTACTCTCAAATTAGCAATTACAAATTTTAGTGTCCCTGATCTTCCTTCCTCATATCTTTTCCTTCTATCTCTCAAGTTTTGTCCTCTCTTCCTTTTAAATTGCCGTGGTCAAATATATTTACATTAGTTTCTGTAACTATAATTAAGTCTCTTAGTTTTGTCTGTTGCTGGATTCTGAAAATCATAATTAGTAAGCAGCTAAATTTTTAATGACTACATAAATGCTTTTCACTGAAAACTAATGGTGGAGCAATTAGTTTTTTGTCATAGCTTTATTGTTTATAACTTCACTTAAACTTCCCTCATTCCTTTTTGGTTTCTTGCATTTTTAAAAAATTTTTCTTAATTTCATCTTGTATTTAAGTCATACTTTCTATTCTCCGTATTATACAAACTTTCCTTTTTTTGCCCACTGTCTACCCTCTGGAGCCTTCTTTTCTTCCTGTTCTAATCTGTTTTGTCACCCAGTGCTTTTCTAACCACTTTTCATTTTTATAATAGCTGTTGGAAATTTGTCTTGTTAATGTTTGTTCCTTCTTGTTCTTTTTGTTAACTGTTTATTTGTAACTTTTTAAAATTCCTTGGTTCTGTTTTGATTAGAGAGAATATGAATGCATGTCTCAATGTCTTGAATCTGAAGTGTCAGCATTTTTAGAGTCAGAGCCTTAGAGTCGTCTTGATGAAACGTGTGACGAAGTCTCATGTTCTAAACTGTCGGGGGTAGGGGATTGGGGAGATGTTTACAGATATATAAATTATTTTCTTTTATTTACAAGTCATTAATATTTTAATGTAAATAGTTTTTTTCTAGAATAATTTTGCTTTCATTTATTTTCTAGGACCCTAGACTTTGCATGGTTTAGGATACATATTTCTTCTGTTGATAAAGACTGTTTTGTTTTACTTCTTATTCTATTTTTGAGGATCCAGATCTTCAGACTTAGATCTATTTTTCATTACAAGCAGTGTTCCACAACTATTGCCCAGCATTTCTTGAAATTGACCCATTTTACCATTACATCTGGCTAGTGACTAGATGGCATATAGTGATGTTAAAAGAAATGTTTCCTAGGTGAGGAGGCTAATGTTAGTTCTGAACTCTAATGGGTCTCACCATCAGTCTGGGTGATAAGTTGTGCAATACTCTTAGGCTACTTTTTATCTTTACAAGAGAATAGTATTGTAAAAATGTCAAAAAATATCCACATGCCCAGTTCACTAGTAAATATACTGCTAAAT
Source organism: Lynx rufus (assembly GCF_022079265.1). Classification (NCBI taxonomy): domain Eukaryota; kingdom Metazoa; phylum Chordata; class Mammalia; order Carnivora; family Felidae; genus Lynx; species Lynx rufus. Next base: position 76,819,413 of record NW_025814896.1, on the reverse strand, counting down.
TTGAACCTTTTTGGCAGTAGCTTATACTACTCAAGGGACCATATTTTTACAGAATGATGTATTTCAAAGGGTATTGGTTTCCGTTGTAGAAAATTCATGCATTTAGAGCAACTTAAAGCCAGAAACAATTGTGCTTGTGCTATGGGTTTAAAATATTAGTCATCTTGAATGCATGTCCAGGTTAAATGTCAGAAGCTATATATTGCACAAAAAGAAAATTTATTGTTACCAGATTGGACTGTACCTGTGCTTATATAACCTTTTCCTTAGAGCATCAATTGAGTATATGAACTAATATCAGCCAGATTTTTGTACACTAACATTATTGATAATAAAGGAGAAGTTCATTGAAGAGAAAAACAAATAAAGGAAGCACAAAAGTCTCATACTGTATGAAACTACAGAAATGGATCAAAGAGTTTGACAGGAAGTTTAATGTGTACATAAGTAGAAGCTGACAGCAACATGCTGTGTGTGCCAAAGGTTCCAGTGATGGAAAACCGAAACATAGTGCTCACTGACCACAGCATGAGCCTTGACACACATTGTAAATAATCCAGAGATCTATGACTGCATTAAGCACCAGGCTGGTATATTAACGGCAGTAAATCTATAGCTGCATAAAGGGCTGGCATGCAGAAATTCCTCGGATTAATTTTTGTAATGGATTAATAGGAATACAGCAGATATTTTCATTTTGAATTCTACCATCCTTTACCTCCCCCTCCCCCCCCCCAACTTTGCCCTCCCTAGCATGATCATTTTTTATTTCCTTCTACTCACCAGACTTGTATTTGTGGATACTTGTCTCAGTACCATCAAGTTAAAAGCTGAAGATGCTTCTGGTAGAAAACATTTAATTACTCTCAAGTTGAAGGCAAAGGTATGTGCTTCATTAAACTGTTATGGTTAGGAAATACTTTGTGAAATGAACTCTGAATGTTTTCAATGTAAAGAGGTGCTAGTTGCTTCCAAAAAAAAAATATATTTGGTACTTTAAGTAATTTATTTTGGAAAGCTCCTAAAACTTACCCCTCAAGTTTCCAAAAGCATAGACATAATTTCATGTCACTGTTCAGTGCAAATTGGATCAAAATATAGGCTTCATAATAAATATTACGGATAAGTCTCCACGTGCCATTTGTAATGCTGTACAAAGAAAAAACTTGAGTTTCCACTGTCCCAAGTAAAGTTTCACTGAAGTCTCTTGTCTTCAGCTCTATGAATTACATTTGTAGTTCTTATTTCTGAACATCACTCAGACTCTGAAAACACATCCACATGCATTGCTTTTTATTGCTTGCTTGTTTTGTCTGAAATTTTACTCCTGTATTTTAAGAATTTGCAGAGGTTATGCCTTCATTTGTAGACTCTTCACAGGTTGGTGATCTGTGATTACTTACTAACTTTATTGGCACAAAACATAGCTGTTTCATCTTTATTTTTTAGTTCTAGATTTTGAACTTTGAGAAATAAGTAGAATAAGCAAGTTCAGCATAGTAATCATTTACTTGGTAATCACTAGGGAAACATTAGAATTTGGGAAAACTAGGACATTTAACTTTTTTTGTTTCTAGGAATCATCAATCAACTCTATTTCAGAAGATTGTAGTGATGAAAAGATCAATTGTGTTTGTCCTTTTTAAAAATGTGTCTGGCATTTAAGCTTTCCATGAGAGAAAATATATAAAGCTGTACGGGGTGACACAGAAAAGTTGGTATCTTATAATGCCTCTTTATCAGACAAGTTGAGAAATGACTTTCTCTTTTTCCTCACACACAGAATATTCAGGTATAATTTTAAGATTCATGACTGTTAAGTGTTGAAAAAATTAGTGGGATAGAAATCTTGTTTGTAAAAGAAGATATTATGGATAGTTTTGTTAAGGTGAACATTTTTTATTTTCTTTTTAAAGGTGTGCTTGCTTTCTTTTTTCTTTCTTCTTTCTTTCTTTCTTTCTTTCTTTCTTTCTTTCTTTCTTTCTTTCTTTCTTTCTTTCGATCAGGGAGAAATCTTATTTTATTCTACCACCAAAGGTCACATACCACTAGTGGCAAGGGTTCTGTCATTTACTTCAAAGTTTTATTTGTTTATACTTTGTACATTGATAAAAGTTCCTTTGCCACTGTGAAGACCAAAATGAAAAATTTTAAATGCATCTCATCCTTATTCTGGGTGCTGGTGGGGTAATGTTTTTTTAATAGCCTGATTTTTATAAAAAATAATTTTTTTTTTTTTTTACTAAGGAGACGATGCTTTACATCAGCTCTGCCTGTAACTACAAGATTTTGTTATTAACTCTAATTAATGACATTATTAGTAGTATTGAGAGTGAGGATGTAGCCACTAGTATGTTCCATCCTGTTTGCTTTTTATTACATCTTTTTTTGGGTAGATAAGGTGACACTTAATATAATTTCTGTGAAGAATGTTTTCAGTGTCCATATTTGCAGCATCGATAGCTGTGAAGCATTGTTATGGATGTCCTGGCAAGAGAGACTAGAAAGCTTTATTTAAATTAAGGAAGGAATTAAGAAAAAAACTATATCAAAAAAAAACAAAAAAAGCCAAGGTGGAAATGAATGAATCTGATGTTGGTATGATTTCATTAGAGTCCTTAATTGTCCATTTGGTTCAGTTTTCATAGACCAAAGATGTATTTTAGATGTGGTAACAACTACTACTACTACTACTACTTCTTCTTCTTCTTCTTCTTCTTCTTCTTCTTCTTCTTCTTCTTCTTTAGGAGTATTTGGGATTTTCAGTTAAAAACTGATAACTGAAGCTATACGTTAAGAGTATATAAGGCAAATATCATAGCTCAAACTAAATTTTAAAGAGTCAAGCTGATTAAAAAAAAAGTAAACCATAAAGCACGCTTATCTTTGCAAATATACAAACCTTTATTTCTTATATCTGATACTTTTTGATATATAGTCAAAGAACACATTTATTTTTTTGCTTAAATACATATTCTCCCAATTCTGCCATTCCCCCTCACTGTCTCCAACCCTCAAAGAAAATATTAATTTTAAATAATCACTCTATTAAGTAAGTACATAAATCAAAAAAGAGAAACAGTTGAATTTTGTCACTTTTCTAGGTGTATTTCTATGCAGTATTTACAATACCTGGTGGACCAGAGCTTCCTCGGCTTTGGCCAAGGGCAGAACTACTTGAAAACCAAATCACATGTTTCAGAGGCTGGGCACTCTGTCTCTGTTGGCTGTTTCTGTAATTTGCTACAGTTTGTATGTATTTACTTGGCGGTAACCTTTTTGCTTAGATGCTCCAATCACAGAACATTTGGGTTAAAATTTTCCTTAGAACAATATGCTACAGAATCTAAAAAGTACCATATATGATAAAAATATTTACTTAATATGCTATGATAATTCTTTTATCGTTACTGATTTGATTGAATTGTTTCAAGTGAGATTTGAAAAACTGTTAATAAAAATGATTGACCACTTATTTTTTAATTAATGCCCCTTTATGTGGAGCTTTTGTTGTCATTTAGACTGCTAAAGAAAAACTTGGCAATTAGTCTCTGGTTTTATATATACCTATCTATACAGCTTCCTATCAAAAACTATCTGAATTTTGATAAAGCTGTTTCACAATATTGCATTAGTCATCTGTGTTGTAGTTAGTGCTACCACACAAATGATTCTGAAATATCTAGGATCCTACTTCATAATTCATGTTAAGTCTTCCAGAAGTATATCAGTTTGCTTTTTAGGTTCTATATACAATTATGTATAGTTTCTTATATAAACAATATCGATGTTGAACATGAATATAACATACAGTATATTTGCATTTAACTTCTACAATAAAGTCACCTACAGATAGATCAATCTAATTTATTATATTTGTATGTCTGCATAATTATACATAAAAATATATTTGAAAGATGTTCTTATCTCAAATTCTAAAATTCTGTGGAGACTCATTTATGGATATGGGATCATATCAAATTTATTCTAACTTCTTTTTTAACTATCTGTAGGTCTCTTTCTGTATCTGTCTGTATATACTTATTTACTGAGTCCTATTTGGATTAGGATCATAATTTCTTTTAAAATAATGTTGCTGTATGTACTAAATGACTTCCACATTAACAGCTATTTTCCTTTGTTCATCTACTCTCAATACAGTAAACATTTCATTAACTTTGTACTCTTCCCTAGATTGATGATTTAAGTTAAAGAGTTGATATTGTTCATTGTCGGCATGAGTAGGAGATAAAAAGCAGCAATTTAAATTGAACTAGATACTCCATTTTTGACCCATGGAGGTTTCAAGTGTGCATTATTATTTTTACAGAATCTTAACATGTTAGAGGGAAGAGATGTTGTAAGACTTTTAGTTGCGTCCCATCAATTTTACATATCAAACAGCCAGGGAGGTTAAATGACTTGTCCAAGATCATACAAGTTAGCAGAACTAGAAATCAGAAAGTTAAGGTCTCTGCCTGCACTTACTTTGAAATAATCACAGGACTTGTAAAAATGGCATACAGATCATTTTTGTAGTGATTATAACAGTTATAATCTGAAGTACTTAGAATCTGATATTTAGAATTGTACTAGAGCTCCCTCAGTCTCAGCCTGACCTTCTTCTTTTTTCCTTTTCTCCAAATTAAATCATTATTATATTTTTATATGATTTCCTGTATACTTTCCTTTGTGTTACCAGTTCTGTGTAGTCAGGTACCATCAGAATATGTTGATAAGCTTCTTTTTAGCAAACCACACATTATAACTAAATGTTAATTCTTTTCAAAACATTGACTTCGGATGGGCTGGCGTGTGCTAAATACTGTAGTGCTAATTCTTGGAACCCATTTGCTTATTCAGCGAAGTAGTGAAAAAAGTGAAAGTCTAAAACTTCTTTTAAACATTTTCTCAAATGAGAGACAGAGGTTTTCCCCAAACTCATTTTCTCTTAGTAAGTTTTGCTTTTTAATGAAAAAAGAAATGAGTATTTTATAATTACATGTGACTTTCAAGAATCCAGAATTGGATTTTACAGAAATCATGTAGTACAATTCTATAATAATGAAATTGATTTTAGGAAAAATTGCCTTTGTCTTTCTTAACTTGGACATCTGATTTGTCCTTAATGACTGTCACTTTTTGTGTGAAGGTATTGAATTAATTTTCTCTTTATCAACCATGAAAAGGTTTTTCTTAAAGCTGTTACTTCTATTTTTCCTTAATAACCAGAAAGCATTTCATTGCTTCTTTTTATTTATGTTCTTGCTAGGAGTAATTGCTTTGTTGTGGAAAATACTTCTTTTAATTGATAGCTTACATTTTTTGTACATTTCATGATTCTTTTAACAGATACAGCATTTTTAAATAGTGACTGAGACTGAGATTAAATTTTAGGTTGAAAGGATATTAAATACCAATCAGTTTTAAAGATGAAAAATCTCTCGTTTTAAAGATAAAGAAACTGAGATCCTGTGTGGTTCTCCCCTCAACTTACATTAACAGGTGACCTGACACTGAATTAATTCATTATTCTTTACTCAAAACCCAGTGCTTTGGCATCCCAGTCACCAAACTTTGAACCTCCTGAGCATAACTTGAGTATTAATTAGCTCTTGACATTTTCTATAAGAATAGAATCAAAATATTTATATATAATGCGTTTGAATTTATAATAAAACTTTTCCTATTCAGTTTTTCTAAGATACTTCGTGTGAAATTACCACACAGAAGCAAAAATCACCTGATGTTATGCTTTTTTGTAGTACCCTGCAGAATCACCAGATTGTTTTGTGGATTTTCCTGTTCCATTTTCTGTTTCTTGGACACCACAGGTAAGTTGTTAAATTTATTTTAAGTAGCTAAAAAGCATAAGTGGCCTTTATAGGTTATAGAGTGTTTTTTTTTCTTTTTAGGTTTTTTCCTAAGCATTTATTTATAAACAGAACTTTTAGAGTGCTTTTTTTCCATATTTTCTAGTAGTTAATATCTACTTTCTCCCTCACCTCACATGTAAACACACCATCCAGTATTGAGATGTTTATGCCTCATAGTAGATAAATATGAAGGTCTAATGACAGAAATTTTCCTTTAAATTTAAATCATAAAGAACTCTATAAAGCCGTGAGCAGTAAGTGAAAAGTTGAGTGGATTTTTCAGATTGCTAAAACTGTTAATATTGATGGCATAATATCAGAGAATCATTTTTCATAGGAGAATGAGTTATGACTGAAAATACAAATCATTTCCACTCAGTTTTTATTGTTATAAAGGAGTTCCCATAATTCATCCCTGAACTTAGATTATATTTTTGTGTGGGCTTTGGAACATTCATACTTCATGTAAAGAATGTAGGAAATTCTTGCTCCTGCTTCTGTCAATTTAATTTCTTAAAAAGTTGGTGATAATTTAACAAGAGGATGAAATTAGAAGTGCAGTGTAAACAGCAGCATTATGTAGATACAAGGTGGTATGGGTATTAGTAGCACCATCGTCAACATGACGTGTGTGTGATTTTTAAAGATCTGACAGAGTGGTGGTTAGACTCCAAGAACAATCTAATGATGACAGGCAGGGTCCTTCTTTCACCAAGTAAATTGTGGCAGTTGATAGCAAAATGGAGAGAGCATTTCTATTCTTATGCAAAGAGGGGGAAAAACATTCCTGTGGACATTTTACAGATACTCTCTAGGCTGCCCATATTTGTGTTAGGAAATTTTGATAGGGCCAAGTGATAATTTATGCTTAATGTTTTCAATAAAAACAGAGTCAAGTGATTGTATATGTAGTTAGTTTTTTAAAAAACCTAACAGGATTTAAATAGTGTTGTGTAAGTTCAAATATCCTTTTAATCACATACATGTTAAAAATTATTTTTCTAATTTTTTTCTTTAAAAACAAAAGTCTCCCTCCTTTCGATGGAAATTGAGAAAACACAGCAAAATAAAGGAGAGGAAATACCCTGTGATTTGCTTTTGGTATTCTGATGTATGTTATAAATATCTAAGAAATGCTGTGTTTTGTTTTTTTTTTTTTAAAGAAACTTTTCCTCTTTTCCAAATGTACATTTTCTATTTGGCCTTCCTCTTTTTAAAATATATATTTTCCTTTTTTTTTAAATACACATGTCCTATTGGCTCTGTAAATTTTGTTATGTGTGAGATTATGAGATAACACTGTGCTTGTATTATTCTTTCCAGATCTGCTATCTCTAGATGATATTTTAATATATATCAAAATCCCAAGACTATACTTTTGATGAGTTTCTAGTGTTTTTGAATGTAGATAACTCAGGTTTTTCCCATACTTAAATCTGTGAAAAAGTTTGCATCTCCACAAAAAGAGTGTTAGCACTTACCTTATTCTGTCATTTAGCAAAATTTGTGATTTCAATACACTGGGAAGTCTCTGAGGGTAATTTATTTCAAAGTTTCTATCGTTCCTTAACACCAGCTCAATGCCTTGCACATTTAAGCATGGGATGAATTTTAGATTTAATTAGGTCATACAGCAAGTTTTCTGTTTTGTACTAGCTCTAAGAAGACAGAACTAATTAGTAACTGGAATGTCCTATTTATTTTTTAATTAAAGAAGATAACTAAAATTCTTGGTAAAGTACAGATGAAAATTTGGCTACCTTCCTTTTTATCCACAGACTCTGATTTGACAGATGTTAACTTTTTGTCATGTTTGTTTCACTTACATCTTTTATTTCTGTCTCTCTCTTAGGAATAAAATGTTCTAGGAACAAGTAAGACTTTATTTCCCTCTTTTTCCTTTTTTTCTTCTCTCCCTTTCTAGAGGTAACCACCTTCCTGAAATTGATACATGGTCTATCCATGCATATTTTTTTGCCACATTTGCTCATGCCATATTCTATAATACAGGCTGGCTGAAGTTTTTAAACAGCATTGTTTCTGAGATTTACCCATGGTCTTTGTATGTTTAGTACATTTACTTTAAATGCTTAATATAGTTCCATTATATGGATCCACCAGTTAACTTCTTCATTGCCATACTGATAGGGTTGTTCACAATTTCTTAGGTAGTGCTCTAGTGAACATCCTTATGTTTCCTTGTACACGTGGGAGACTTTTAGGGTGGCTTATGCCTAGAAGTGAAAATGTTGGATTGAAAGGAATGTGCCTCTTTGAGATTACCAAATGTTGCCAGATTGCCTTCCCAAATTGGTTGTCTAAGTTTACACTCGTACCCAGGATTGCATAGTAATACCTACTTTTCCAAATCCTTTCCAAGTCTTAGTCCTACGGTAGTCTGACCTTAATTTTTAACAAGAATTGATAATCATCATTATGGTACTTAAAGTCTTTGTATATTTAAAATTTTGTCTTTTATTGTAAGTGTCCCTTTTTTATTTGGATACCAGTTGTTGGTTACATGGAATGTATCTTCTTTCTGTGGCATACTTGTTAACTTTGTGTATGATCTTTTCTGTCAGTCAGAAGTTTAACTTTCAGTGTGGTCCCATGTATCATCTCTTTCTTGTGATTTCTGCTTTTTGTGTCTTGAATGAGAAAATCTTTCATATCTTGTTCTGAAAAGATAGTTTCCTAATATTCTAAAAGTTATATGTTTTTTTCACATTTAATTAGGAGCTGGGACTCTTATTTACACTTGGCTATTTAGTATATGCTCATAAAATTTGGATATGTCTTCATTGTGTAAGTCTAGGGGTGATTTCAGTTTTTCTTTTACATTTGCCATTAAAATTTAGAAAATTTTCAAAACACACTATTTACCTGTTTTAGCATCGAGCATAGCAATACATCATAAGCATTTTGGTGATTCTACCAGTGGTATGAACTCTTGAGTCTTTTAGACGTGATAAGAGTATTGGCAAGGTTTATTTTAAGCGTAAGAAGCAGTATCAGACCACTTTGTATGGTCTTTTTCCATTGCCTTTTTGGAAACAATTTTGCTTGTGGGAGTTGTTTTCTCTTAACAATCTTTAAACAGTTGTAGTTCTTAAGCAAAATAAACATAGTCTAACAGCAAACTTCTATTTACGAGATTGTAAATAGGTCCCAGATAATTGATTTAAAAAATCCTTGTCTGTTTTTGTACATTTCCTCTTTGGATTCAGTGTTTCTGGACTTTAAACTTGGAAGATCTTTATTTTCCTTTCTTTTTGTGAAATAATAGGCATGGCTTTGTGGCATCCATATTAAAAATGGGTAATTTTCCTTATGGTCCCTGTCTTCCTGCTGGGTTGATAATGTTTTGATGTATTTTTCTTTTGCTCTGATGAGAGGTCTGCTGCTGCTGCTCTGACATATTCATTTGGATGAATAATTATAACTTGCACAATGTCAAGCTGAAGATGGTAGGGTTTTGTGCGTCATGACAAGCCTAGTAGCCAGTGCAGGTGTCTCACAGCATGATCAGCAACAGCCAGTGTATTCTGGCTCAGAGGAGACATTTAGAGTAGTAAGAAATCAGCACCAAGGGCAAGGCTGCTGCTACTACTGCTGCCGTGATCTGTGCCAAAGAAACACAAAGTGCTTCTCAAAGACAAGTGACTGCATACGTCTTTTCAGCAATTTACTTTGTTTACCCAATAAATTTTCTTTTATAGATTTTAGCGTATAATGTAAGAATATCTCATGATTTTTATCTTAGTCTACTTCCCAGCATCACAGATGCTCCAAAATGTATCTTTAACAATCTGCTACATTTGGGACTTTTACTTCCAGGTTGTATTTGCAGATTTTGTTGACTAATGAGACCATAGAATTCTGTAATGTAAGATTTTAAGTGCACTGAAATTGGGATCTAAAAGAACACAATTCGTTCTCTCCAGGTCACTGATCAACCCCAAATAGGTGTTAGAATTGCAGTTCTACCTGTAACTGTGCCATTAAGTGCAGGTTTGGTGATGTATCCTTGCCATTGCAGTTGGAATTTTCAGATTTGGTATGATACAGTAAGTAGCGGTCTTTATCTTTTTTATCATGGAAGTCTCATATACTTAGAGTAATGCCATGAATGCAAGAATAGCAAAACCAATGATGAAACCTCTGGCTGATAAGCTGATGGTGAATGAAGAACTCATAATTAAAGGAAACAGTCCTATTACATAGCAGGGAGCATGATCCATTAGTTAGAGCAGCCGACTAGCAGTTGGGAATCGTTGGTTTTGTTTACAGTTCAGCCATTGACTTAATTGTATAATTTCAAACAAGTCATGTGACTGCCCCTTGCCTCAGTTCATATGTGTATGCAGATAATGAACTTTTTCTTTTTCACAGAGATATTGAGAAAAATAAATTTGATTTAAAATAAACAATGTCTGGGGAAAAACCCTCCATACCCCATCTAAGGATACTGTGCAACTACTCCTTTTTTGCCCTCCTAGATTACCTTTCTTTCCATTTTTTTCTTTGCTCTCTTTATTGGAGAACACCAAGTACTGGATTCTTGTTCATTCTTAAATTGATTTATTAAATGTGCTTTTGCCAAGGCAGTTTTTTTGCCATAGTGGTATGCTTAAAAAGACATCAAAAGGACCAAAACAAAGAAACTTAACTCAATGTTGAGATCATGTGATATGGTAAAAGTATCAATGTGATATTGGCCTCAGTAATCCAGTAGCCATCTTTCATTTTTTTCTTTTTTAATAACTGTTGTTGTTGTTGATTTATTTTGAGAGAGAGTGAGAGAAAGAGAGCATGAACAGGTGAGGGGCAGAGATGGGTAGGGGGGAGAGAGAATCCCAAGGAGGCTCCATGCTCAGTGCAGAGCCTAACACAGGGCTTGATCTCATGACCCAGATCATAACTTGACCTGAGATCAAGAGTTGGATGCTTAACTGACTGAGCCACGCCAGTGCCCAGTAACTTATTTTAAAAGTACCCTGCATTAATTCTAAAAAAGAGAGAGAAAATACAAATAAGCAAACTTAAGAAAATATAAAATCACCTGTAATGCCTTCATTTAGAATGGGGTTCTCACCAGATAATAGCTTTGAAACTATGCTTGTCACTTGACAAAATATTTTAGTTTTTAAAACATCACTGATAATGCTGTGCATTTATCCTAGGAACTCCTTAGAATAATTTAGTTTTTAGTTAGGTTTATGTTTATCCATCAAATTAAGAACTGTCATGTCCATAAACTAGGAACTGGTTATGCTTACATTTATTTAGGTCCCTCACTTAAGGGACAGTGGTTTCTTAATCCATATTTTGCATATTTTTGTTGAATTTACACCTAAGCATTTAAAAAATGTGTTGCTACTGTGAATACTTGTTTAAGAAATCATATTTTCTAGGGGCACCTGGGTGTCTCCGTTGGTTAAGCATCCGGCTCTTGGTTTTGGCTCAGGTCACGATCTCATGGTTCATGGGTTCGAGCCCCATGTCAGGTTCTGCACTGACAGCTCAGAGCCTGCTTGGAATTCTCTCTCTCCCCCTCACTCCCTGCCTCTCTCTCTCTCTCTCTCTCTTTCAAAATAAATAAACTTAAAAAAATAATATTTCCTAGTTTACCATGACAGTATGGGCAAGCTATTTGTTTTTAAGTTTTTACTTTTTACTATAGTTACATGAGAACATAGTTTGAAGAGTTAGGTTACAGGGTTTTTGTTGATGTTGTTTACTTTTTAGAACAAGTAGTACTTCCTAGCCACCTTCCCACCTTTTTCTCCTTCTGCAGAGTCAGTGACTTTTAATTTTTAGCTGATCCTTTTGGTCTTATAATATTATTTGTATTATTACGTGCTCTTGTAATTATACTGCATTTTGTTTTTGTGTTAGTCCTTATCTGTTAACTTTCCACTATAGATGAGGTTGCTGTTTCTTCTCCCACTCCACACACATGCATACTTCGTATCTTCCTGTTTTCCCCAAATAGCTATCTTTTATTTATTTACTTTTTTTTTTTATATGGAATGTTTCACGAATTTGTGTGTCCTCCTTATGCAGGGGCCATGCTAATCTTCTCTGTATTATTCCAATGTTAGTAGATGTGCTGCTGAGGTGAGCGTCCAAATAGTTATCTTTTAATTTTGATTATATTAATATTCAGGGTTTACATTATTATGAACACGTATGTGTATTATGCAGAGATGAGCCTTGTAGTTAACCCTCATTTTTCCTTTGTCACCCTGGCTGTTGCTATTCCTAGAGTTAACAGTTACCTTACTTTGTCACTTCTGTAGTTTTCTCTGTACTTAACACTCATTCCGCCCCCAATTTCCATCACTTGTCTACATCTCCTCTTAGCCATCTATATTAGGTTTTCTGTTAGCTTTATTTTCTGGGAAATTTCATCAACTTTACCTCATAACCTTCCTGTTGCAGTGTTTTGTTTGTTTGTTTTTTTCTTTTTACTTCTGTCATGTTCATCTCTAAGAGTTCACTTCATAGGTATATATTCTTTTTTCCCCAGAGATAGTAATATTTTTCTTTTTTTTTTTTTCCCTCCGCCTCTGAGTCGTTTCTATTTCCTTGAGTTGCTTTTTTGTCTAGGCTTATAATCTTTGCTTATCTGCTTGTGATGAAAAGTCAGCTATAAAAAGCTCTTTGGAAGCTTTGAGTGCGTATGTGGGGCCTGTCAACTGTGAACCTTCGTGTAGAGTCATCTGAGTAGATCGTGTAGTGAGGAATGCCAAATATCAGTACCTTTTAGGTCTTTTTGAATGATTGATTGGTTGGTTAGATTTCTTGGAGAAGACTCTTCCAACCTTCTGCCTGGTAGTCCCTGAGCAAGCAGAAAACACTCCTGTGAGGTATAAGTTGACCAAGGCTGGTGGACAGGACACCACAGCCTGAATTGGTAAGCAGTTAACCTTATGGCATCTTCTACTGATAAGGCGGAACATCATGTAGCTGTTAAAGAGACATGCTTACAGGGTAAACTTCTATTACCATAGAGCAGATAAATAATGAGGGTGGATTTGGAGCTAAGAGGCAAAAAATGATATCCAAGTTATCACTTGGTATTTTCATACTTTTTAATTTGGCCATTCTTGGTTGTGTATAGTAGTCATTTTCCCCCCTTTTTTTCCTTCCGTTTTGTTTATTGCTGATGTATTTAAATCTGTTTTCTTTAATGATTTTCTATCCACTAGCCTTGTTAAAGTCTTATCTAATAATTTATCAATAAATTCATTGGATTTACTGTGAACGTAATCATATCATTTGTAACAATCATTTGTAACAACAGTTTTATTTCCTCCATTCCCATCTTTATACCTCCCCCACCCCGCCCTTTACTGCTCTGGCTAAGCTCTCCAATACAATGTGAACTATAAATAGTAAACACAAGCGTTCTTGTATTGTTCTAGATCTCAAAGGAAAAACTTCTGAGTTTTTAATATTAGGTAGATTTTTGTCTGTATTTCTTGTACTGAAATCCTTTAACAATAATTAATGGAATTTATTTCTAGTTTGCTAAGAGTTTTGTTATGACTGGGAAGTTGAAATTATTAAATGTGTTCTCTTTAAACACAAAGAGATAATCAAATTGTTTTTCTCCTTTAATCTGTTAATGTGGTGAATTATTGGATTTCCTAATATTAAACCAGTCCTGTGTTCTTGAAATAGACCCTGTTAGGTCATGGTGTATGTTATAACTGTTTGTTGATCACACACCTAAGATCTTTGATGTATATTGTATATCACCAGATTTCATTTCTTATATTTTTAGGAATTTGCGTCTGTGAGCAATCACTTTGTTTTTTCTGCTTCCAAAATTTTGTTTTTGTTGCCTGTCTAGTTCTCCCTGTTTTTTTGTGAGATTATGCCATGAAGAAAAAACAGCGATAACATAGTTTTAGTGCATTTTGGGGAGGGACTGAAATTAGATGTGTGTATTTAATACACCTTCCTTACCTAGTAGCTTTTACCCCCCCCTTTTTTTATAGAATATTAAATATTAGATGTGTAGTTACTACTTTATTTGAATTCTGATGTATAAACTAGTTGTGAACATGGGATGTTAAAATTCATTCTTTGCTTTTGCCAGTGGGCTGCTAGTTAAAGAGAAATACTGAAATTTCTGAATAAGTGTGCTGAATACGAATGGAGTCCCACATTTCCAACTACAGGCAAGTGACAAAAGAGATAAATCCTCTTATTTTCCCACCCACTTGTGTTATACGGAGGGGATTAGTGTGGAAAGTTCAGGGTTCTTTGGACTTTCATAGAACTTAGGAAGATAAGTAAGAGGAACTAACTTATCAAAGGTCTACTAGGGAAGTTCTATCTTATATTTAATGCTTTATTAGATGAAATTGTATAGCTGTCATGGTCAAGTCTTCCTTTGTAGTTAACCTTGAAAAAGGACATAAACAGAAAAGCAAGAAGCAACATTTTTCAGTAGGGAACAATTTAAATGTCGCATACATTTATTTCCACTAGTGATATGTGGAGCACTGAGTCGGATCCGGACATTGTTGTGGTGAATTAGACAGGTTCTAATACCTAGGGTAGGCTTTCAGGATTAACTTTCAGTCTGATAAGGAGAGAGTTATTAAAAAGATGATTTTAGTAAAATATGTTGAGTGTCATGATGAGCTGTTGTGATAAGGTGGAGAAGAAGCACATAATCTAACCTGATGTGACTAAGCACGTTTTCTGGATAGGATGTTACTTGAGCTCAGTGCGTCTTGAGGCATGAGAAGTTTGGTTTGGGAAGGGAGATGATACTTCAGGAGACAACTGCATTAGCCAAAGAACAAAGGCATGAAATTAGGAGATAGTACATGAATTGCACAGCTTTTGGTGTTCTGTGGGCAGTCTTAGAACACTGGAGCTTTTGCTAGACTGAGGCAGCATCTACTGTACTCGCACACCTTGTTTTACTGTGTTTTGCTTTATTGCACTTCACAGATATTTTCTTTTGTGCTTTTGTTTTTGTCTTTTACAAATTGAAGGTTTGTGGACTCTTGCCTTGAGGAAGTCTTTTGGCTCCGTTTTCCAATAGCATTTGCTCCTTTCTGGTCCCCGTCCACTGTGGTAATTCTTACGGCATTTCAGGGTTTTTCATTATTATTTGTTATGATGATCTGTGACCAGTGAACCTTGATGTGACTATTGTGATTGTTTTGAGTCCCCGTGAATTGCACCCATTTAAGATGGTGAACTTAATCGATAAATGTTGTGTGTGTTCTGACTGCTGCACATACTGGCTTTCCCCCGTCTTGCTCCCTTTCCCATGGCTGTCCTGTTCTCCGAGGCACAAAAATCTTGAAATTAAGCCAATTAATAACCCTAAATGGCATCTAAGTATTCAGGTGAGAAGAAGAGTTGAAGGTCTCTCACTTTAAATCAGAAGCTAGAAATGATTAAACTTAGTGAGGAAGGCATGGTAAAAACCAGGATAGGCTGAAAGCTAGGCCTCTTGAGTCAAACACTAAACCAGGTTATGAATGCAAAGAAGTTCTTGAAAGAGATTAAAAGTGTTACTCCAGTGAACACATAAGTGAACACACAAATGATAAGAAAGCAAAACTGTTTAGTGGTTCGAGCGGTCTGGATAGAAAGGCAAACCAGTCACAGCATTCTTCTAAGCCAAAGCCTAATGCAGAGAAAAGCCTTAACTCTCGTCAATTCTGTGAAGGCAGGGGAGAGGTGAGGAAGTACCAGAAGGAAGGTTTGAGGCTGCAGAGGTTGGTTCATGAGGTTCAAGGAAAGAAGTCCTCTCTAAAGCATAAAAGGGCAAGGTGAAGCAGCAAGTGCCGATCTAGGAGCTGCAGTAACTTTATTCGAAAGATCTAGCTAAGATAGTGAATGAAGGTGGCTACACTAAAGAAGAGATTTTCTGTGTAGACAAAGCAGCATTCTTTGCAAGATGCTGCCATCTGGGACTTGCATAGCGAGAGAGAAGTCAATGCCTGGCCTCATAAGCTTCAAATGACAAGTTGACTGCCTTTTTAAGGCCTAATGCAGCTGGTGACTTTAAGTTGAAGCCGGTGCTCATTTACCATTCGGAAGATCCTAGAGCTCTTAAGAATGATGCTATATCAGCTCTGCCTGTGCTCTATAAATGGAACAACAAAGCCTGGGAGACATCACATCTGTTTACAACATGGTAAGAAAAAAAAAGATTACTTTTAAAAATGTCACTACTCATTGACAACGTACAGGCGACATCCATTTTGCAGCCTGTGGATCAAGGGATGATTTTGACTTTCACGTCTTAATATTTAAGAAATGCATTTTGTAAGGCCATAACCCTATAGCCTCCAGATCTGGGAAAAAAATTGAAAACCTTCTGGAAGGGATTCACAGTTGTAGATGCCGGCATGTAAGAACATTCGTGATTGATGGGAAGAGGTCAAAATACCTACATGAACAGGAGTCTGGAAGAAGTTGTTGCAAACCCTCATGGAAGACTTTAAGGGTTCAAGACTTCAGTGGAAATGTGGTGTGGATGTGGGGGAAACATCAAGAGAACTAGACTTGGAATTGGAACCTGAAGGTGAGACTGACTTGCTTCAATCTCCTGATCAAACTTTAAGGGATAAGGAATTATTTCTTATGAATGAGCAAAGAAATTGTTTTTTTTGAGATAGAGTCTACACCAGGCAAAGATGCTGTGAAGACTGTCGAAATGACGGTAAGGGATTAGATATTACAGAAACTTAGTTGATAAAGCAGTGGTGGAGTTTGAGAGAATTGACTGCAGTGTGGGTCAGATGCTGTCAACCAGCATTGCATGCCACAGAGAAATTGTTTGTGAAGGGGAGGAAGTCCCTCAGTGACTCAAACTTGTTGTCGTATCTTAAGAAATTAGTGCAGCCACTCTAACCTCCAGCAGCCACTACCCTTGTCAGTTTGCTGCCATCAACGTCGAGACAAGACCCTCTTCAGGCAGAAAGATAGGACTCTGAAAGCTCGGGAGATAGTTAGCACTTTCTGGCAATAATGTGTTTTTTTTTTAATAAAAGAACATTATTTTACACATACGTTATTGCGCACTTAATAGGTCACAGTGCAGTATCAACGTAACTTTTACATGCACCGGGAAACCAAAAAATTCATTTGACTTGCTTTAGTGCAACATTTGCTTTATCGTGATAACCACTTCAGTGCAGTGGTCTGGAATCAAACCCACAGCATATGGAAGATGAGCCTGTAATGTCCTTGTCTTTTGTAACCTATTTTAATTTAAAGTCTGCTTTGATAATTAGTATTGCCACCCCTGCTCTCTTTTGGCTGTTATTTGCACAGAATATCTTTTTTTATCCTTTCACTTTTAACCTTTTTGTCTCTGTGGATTTAAAGTGAGACTCTTACAGACAGCATATAGTTGGAACATGTGTTTTTATCCATTAGCCAATCTGTGTGTCTTTTGTTTTTTTTTTTTTTTTGGTTCTTGCATATACATTTCTTACTGAAAAACTCATTCATAAATTAACGTACAAAAATGTACAAACACATGATTAAATAATGATGAAGGACTGTTTTTGCAGCAGATATTTTTGAAGGTACCTTTAGATTTCCGTGTAAAAATGCACACCTGGTACCTCTTAAAACATAAGAACAAACTCAAGAAAAACATAGTGACAAAAGTAAGCTAGCTTACATTCCATGCGTTGTCCATTGTGAATGGATACAATCAGTACATGTGGCTGTTACTCACCTGTTAATGTCTGTGGTAGAGGAGCTCTAACAAAAGGGCCCCTGTAATGTTAAAATGAATATTTTTGCAATAACCCCCGTCCCCCAAGAAAGAAATGAAAGGAGAAACCTTTCCCTGCATGCAGCAATCAGACAAGACTGATTTAAGGGGTCACCCGTCAGTAGCCTTAAAGAATTTTAGCTGCCAAAATATGTACAAGGTCACATTTGGTTCTTATTGAAATCTGTCTTTTGATTGGAGAGTTTAATCCATTAATACTTAAAGTAATTACTGATAAGGGGGGACATTTCTGTCATGTTGCTGCTGTTTTCCATATGTCTTATTTTGTCCCTTAGTTTTTGCATTACTGTTTTATTTAGACTTAGTTAAATTTTTCTAGTCAAACATTTAAATTTCTCCTTTTTGTGTATATGTAATAGATATTTTCTCTGTGATTACCAGGGGGATTACATTTAATATCTTGAAGGTATAACCTTCTAAGTTGAATTTATACCAGCTTGACTTCGAAAACATATACAACCTTTGGTCCTTTGCAACTCTGTACCTGTGCTTTTCAGTTGTTATCACAAAGTTACATTTTTATACATTGTGTGCCCCCAAACCACAAACTAATAATTTTTTAAATGCATTTGTCTCATAAATTATGTAGAAAGCAAAATGCAGAGTTACAGACCAAAGTTACAAATAATGCTAGCTTTTAGACTAATTGTTATAAAAATGTGTTAGTCTCTTAAATCTTAGAGGAAACAAAGTAGCGTTAAGCCATTGTTTACGATAATACTAGCTTTTATAATTGCCCATGTAATTACCTTTACTGAGATCTTTATTTCTTCAAAGAGCTTCATGTTACTGTCTACTGTCCTTTCATTTCAACCTGTGAGACTCCCTTGAGCATTTCCTGCAGCATAGGTCTAATGATAGAACTACTTCAGCTTTTATTCATTTGGGAATGTCTTAATTTCTTCTTCTCTTATGAAGGACAGTTTTGCCAAGATTTTTGGTTGTAAGTTGTTTTTGTTTTTGTTTTAAGCACTTTGAATATTTCAGCCCACAACCTTCTGGCTTTCAAAATTTCTTGGAAATCTGATTGTTTTTGAGGATCCCTTGTCTGTGATGAGTCACGTCTTGCTTTTTACAAGATTCTGTCTTTGGCTTTTGAAAGTTTGTTTATAAGGTGTCCTGGTGTGGATCTCTTTGATTTCATCTTACTTAGACTTCACTGATCTCTTGGATGTTTATATTCATGTCTTTCATCAAAATTAGGATTTTTAAGGTATTATTTCTTCAAATGTTCTCTGCTACTTTCTCTCTTCTTTTGGGTCCTCACAGTGCTTGCATTGTTGATGTGCCACCTTTCCCTTAGGTTCTGTTCTCTTCATTCCTTTTTGTCTCTGTTGCTCAGATTTGATCATTTACACTGTCTCATCTTTAAGGTCCCTACTCTTTTGCATGCTCAAATCTGCGTTTAGATTGCTTTTATGAATGTTCCATTTCAGTCATTGTACTTTCAGCTCCAAAATTTCTTTCTGGTTTCTTTTTAGGTTTTCTTTTTCTTTATTGGTATTTCCATTTTGCTCATACATCATTTTCTTGACTTTCCCCACATCTCTCTTTAATTTTTAAAGCATCCTTAAGACCATTTTTTCAGATTCTTTGTCTAGTAGGTCTACTATCAGGTCTTTTTAAGGGACCGTTTCTTTAATGTTTTTTCTTTGGATCAAGGCCACATTTTCCTGTTACTTTATGCCTTGTAATTTTGTTGTTGTTGAAAACTGGATACTTTTAGTAGTGAGGTAAGTCTAGAAGTTGGATTTTCCCTTCTCCCTAGAAAGGAAAGATCATAATCTCCCTTTTTTTTATTTTATTCTTTTGGTTTTTTTTTTTTTTTTTTTTTTTTTTTTTTTTTTTTTTTTTTTTTTGATTCTCATAGGTGCCAAGGATCAGATTAAGGTATAAGCTTATTAGGGCCTTTTCTGGTCAGTTTTGAGCCTGCATCTTTCCCTGCACATGTATATTGACTTCCACATTCCCCCTTTATATGCAGTTACTTTTAAATGCTTGCGTCTTTAATGTCTGACTCCTAAAAAGGGGATAAAAAGAAAAATGATGAGGGAAGAGGGCACTGGCTCTTAAAATACTCTGCAGGAGGAGGAGAGGCTTGCAACAATCGGAGGAGATACAACAACAATGTCCAACTGCCTCTTTGCCCCTCTGAGATTAGAAGCCACATTCACATCAGAGCACAGATTGCTGCTAACTGCAAGACAAGATCCCTTTTGCCTACTCTTCCTCCTATAAGCTGTGCAAGTTGCTCCTGGAGTACCTGCGGGGCTGCTGGTCATGGGGCTGGGTGATGGAGAGCCTCTGTCAAGTGAAGAGCTGAAATAGAATTTGCAAGCCTTCAGTAGACTTCCAGGGTTCCAAAATAGATGTATCACACAGGTTCTATCAGTGTAAATGCTGTCTAGGTGGGAGACAGATTCCTGGTGTTTTCTACTCAGCTGTCTACTCAGAATCATCTCCTAATTAACTTGATGTTGAGTTTTTATTTTTTTTAATGGTCTACATTTTGAGAGTGCCTACTAATTGTCAGCATGCACTTGACAGATGTTTATTTCTTTTCTTTTCTTTTCTTTTCTTTTCTTTTCTTTTCTTTTCTTTTCTTTTCTTTTCTCTTTTCTTTCTTGGCTGCTGTAGTCATTCTGTAATGGCTGTTTATGAAGTGACTGTATTTCATTTGACTTTGTGGTAGATACCCTCTTCTTAGGACTTATAAATAGTAGCAAATCTTTTTTTTTTTTTTCTTTTTGAGCAAGAGATGGGGTGGGGGGGAGAGGGAGCTGGAAAGGGCAGAAGGAAAGGGAGAGAGAGAACCTTAATGTGGCTTCATGCCCAGTGCAGCCTTCCAGCGGGGCTTGACCTCACAACTGTGAGATCATGACCTTAGCCAAAGTCAAGAGTCAGGCACTTAACCAACTGACCCACCCAGATGCCCCTAGTAGCACATCTTTTAAGTCATCATCAGCAGTGGTCAGTTAGTCAAAATAAGGTTAAGTATTGGAAGAGTTGGTTCATTCCGTGTGGATTGCTTGACAGAGAATAGCATTTGATTAAATAGGTGTAGTTATAGGGCTATCTACAGAAAATGTGGAGAACATCAATGAAGCTTGCAAATAAGATCAAATGAACTGAATATTTAAGAGATTTACTATCTCTTTAAAGATATCTGATTAGAAATACTGCAATTAATATTAAAATTAAGTTTCTTAAAAAAGTTTAATCTTGATATTTCCTTATTCTATTGAAGCTTTTTGAATCCCCTAGAGATAAAGACAAAAATGATTATTAGAGGATTTATCTGCACATATTATAGGAAAGTATAAAAAAAAATCAGAATGGAAAGCAACTGTTGCAAGTACCAGAAAATTATGCTATTAATTTAAGTGTCATCAGAGCACAAAAGATCACATTCCGGGACTGTGAGAAAATTATTAAAATACTGGAAATAATAGTACTTAAGATGAAGATATTATACTCTAAGATCTGGTTAAGTGACTGACATTATTATATCACTTCAGGTATTATAAAAGTAACAAAATGCTTTTAAAGATAATAAGCATTACATTTTGAGATTGGCAGTGTTCACACTTTTCTGCTTAAGTGCTTTCCTAGTTTAACATAATTTAATAACAGTTATGGGAGAATAGCTAACATCTGAGTTCTCCTATATATCTTTTCTCCTTCCTTCTCCAGTATATACACATTTTATATAACTATATATGTATAAAATATAAAATTTCATTCTCCAAGTGATGAGTTTATGGACAGTTATTTTTTGCCTTTGTCCTTGGCATTAGAAATACTGCTACTTTCTAATTTTTTTAGCTCCTAATTATTGATTGATCTGCAAAAATAATCCTGCTTTGTAGATACATTACTACCCAGAAGTCATAACAAGTGGTTTTTTTTTAACAGCTTTATTAAGGTATAATTGATGTACAATAAACTGAATATAAAGTGTACAATTTGAGTTTTGACAAATGTTTACACCTGTGAAATCAACCCCGCAATCAAGATAATAAACATTTCCATTATGTCCAAGTTTCCCCACTTGCCTTTGTCAGGTGAACATGGTAGCTCCCCACTCCCCTTTGTTTACTCTGTCCTTCTTGTTCCTCCCGCTGGTCCCCAGGCAACTACTGATATGCTTTCTAGAATTTTGTATAATTCTGTGTGTTCTTTTCTGTCAGATTTCTTTCCTCAGCATAGAGATTCTTCCATATGTGGCATATAATAACAGTTCATTCTTTTTAGGCCAAGTAGTACTCCATTATATGGATTTGCTATATATTGTCCATTTACTTGTTGATGGACATAAGAATAGATTTTAAGATTTGGCTATTATAGATAGAGCTGCTGTTAATATTATGCGATGTCATTATATGAACATATGCTTTCATTTCCCTATAGCAAACACCTAGGGGTTGAATGAATGGTGGATCATATAAAAGGTGTATGTTTAATTTAAGAAACTGCTAACATCTAAAATTTTTTTAACTAATTTAATTGAAAAAAAAACTGTAGAAACTGTTTTAAAACGTTTCAAAACCAGTTGCTTAAGAAAGTGGTTGTTGGGGCACCTGGGTGGCTCAGTCAGTTAAGCACCCAACTCGATTTTGGCTCAGGTCAGGATATCACAGTTGTGACATTGAGCCCCACATTGAGCTCTGAGCTGAGCATGGAGCCTGCTTAAGATATATTCATTCATTCATTCATTCATTCATTTTTCTCTCATATATATATGTGTGTATACACACATATATACATATATATACACACACATATATAGGTATATATGTATATATACATATATACACATATATATACGTATATGTGTACACATGTATGTATATATGTGTGTATATATATACGTGTATATATATATACGTATATACGTGTATATACGTATGTATATAATCTGTCTCTTACCCTCTCCCCTGCTTGTTCTCTTTCTCTACAATTTTGTTCACATTTGGTTTGGCCAGTCTTTCTCATTTTAGCCATCCTAATAGTGTGTAGTGAAAAGTCATTGTGATTTTAATTGCATTCCTTTAATGACCAATAATGTTGAACATATTTTTTATGTGTTTGTCACCTATATATCTCCTCTGGTGAAGTATCTGCAAATTTTTTGCCCAAACAACCTAATTAGATGGAGAGATAGTCTACACTAATGCATTAGACTACTCAGTATTGTTAAGATGTCATTTCTCTTCAAAGTGATCTATAGATTCAATATAATCCCAGTCAGAATTCCAACAGATTTAGTTTAGAAATTGACAATATAATTCTAAACTACATAAGGAAAATGCAAAGGATCTAAAATAGAGAAACTGAAAAAGACAAAGTTAAAGAACTAATGTGACCTGATTTCAGGACACAAATTACATTTATCAAGATAATGTGGCATTATCATAGAAATACTCCTTGACTGGAGATGGGGTTATGTCCTGATAAACACATTGTAAGTTAAAAATACTGTAAGTTGAAAATGCAATTAATAACACATGTAACCTACCAAACATCATAGCTTAGCCCAGCCTGCCTTAAACATGCTCAGAACACTTACGTTAGCCCAGAGTTGGGCAAGATCATCTAACAAAGGCTATTTTATAATAATGGGTTGAAAATCTCATATAATTTATTGAATCCTGTACTGAAAGTGAAAAGCAGAATGTTTGTATGGGTGCAGCATGGTTGTTTACCTTCGTGATTGCATGGCTCACTGGGAGCTGTGGCTTGCTGCCACTGCCCGGCATCACAAGAATATCCTACTGCATATTATTAGCCTGGAAAGATCAGGATTTAACATTTGAAGCACACATTCTACTGAATGCATACCAGTTTTCATACTGTTGTAAAGTTGGAATATCCCAAGTTAGACCGTTGAAGTTGGGGACTGCGTGTATACCTATACAACTGTTTGTGTATACAAAGAACTATTGTTAGTAAAGGTGGAAAGATAATTCAGTGTGGAGGAAAGCCTGTCTTTTCAATAAATGGGGCTGAAACAATTTGCTATATGCAAAAGATGAACAATCTGTATACAAAAATTAACTCCAAGTGGATTATGAACTTAATGTAAAACCTAAGGCAGTGAAATTTCTGGAACCACAAAGAACAGCTTTGGAACTTCTGGATTTCTTAATTTTTTAAATGTCTGTTTATTTTTGAGAGACACAGAGTACAAATGGGAGAGGGGCAGATGGATGGAGACATAGAATCTGAGGCAGGTTCCAGGCTCTGAGCTGTCAGCACAGAGCCCGATGAGGGGCTCGAACTCACGAACTGCGAGATCGTGACCTGAGCCGAAGTCGGACACTTAACGAACTAAGCCACCCAGGCACCCCTGGGATTTCTTTTTTTTTTTTTTAATTTTTTTTTTTTTAACGTTTATTTATTTTTGAGACAGAGAGAGACGGAGCATGAACGGGGGAGGGTCAGAGAGAGGGAGACACAGAATCTGAAACAGGCTCCAGGCTCTGAGCTGTCAGCACAGAGCCCGACGTGGGGCTCGAACTCACGGATCATGAGATCATGACCTGAGCCGAAGTCGGGCGCTTAACCGACTGAGTCACCCAGGCGCCCCTGGGATTTCTTAATATAACACCCAAAGCGAGATCCATATAAGAACAAATTGGTAAATTGGATTTAATCAAAGTTAAAATTTTTTCTTGAAAAATACTGGTAAGAGACTGAAAAGACAAGCCACAGACTAAGAATATTTGCGAATTACTTATCTGATAATGGACTTCTATTTAGAATATGTAATGAGTTTTCAAAGCTCAATAGTAAGACAACAACCCAAAATGCGCTGACTTGTTTTATAGACATGTATTTTGGATACTTCAGAGATCTCCCTTTTGTTATCATTAAAATTTTATATAAATTGATTTTGTGAGGAAAAATTTTTAAAAATATATTTATTTACCTTTTAGGGAATTGCCCACGTGTCCCTTCCTTTGTTGGCAAATGGCTAGGAATCCAGTAATTCTTGCTCCCTCTTTCACTTCCATTGCATTCACTTTTTACTTGGCCACATCCCTTCAGTCAGCTGCAGACAAAGCCCCTCACCTCAACTCTACCACTGCTTTGTTCTTTGTCCCAGGGCTTTTCTAATGCCAGGACCAAGGGTGCCTAGAGGAGCATCCATGTATACATGCAAATCTGGAAGTGTGAGAATTATCCCTTTTAGGGCAACTTGACCATTCGAGAACAGAGGCCAGTGAATAAATGTTTTGAGCTCCCTTTTTGGGGCACTGATTCTTTTTTTTTAAATTTTTTTTTTTTCAACGTTTATTTATTTTTGGGACAGAGAGAGACAGAGCATGAACGGGGGAGGGGCAGAGAGAGAGGGAGACACAGAACCGGAAACAGGCTCCAGGCTCTGAGCCATCAGCCCAGAGCCCGACGCGGGGCTCGAACTCACGGACCGCGAGATCGTGACCTGGCTGAAGTCGGACGCTTAACCGACTGCGCCACCCAGGCGCCCCTTGGGGCACTGATTCTGAGCTTTCTCTACAACTCACAGGGCCAACCATTGACCACAGTGACCAGCTTGACAGTACCCCTTATTTTGGCTTTCTGTCCTATTTCACTTTTCCCAGCACCCCCTCCCTCTCAGTCCCTAAGATTATTGCCAATAGCCTATGTACACATAAGGTCTTGTCTCAGAGTTTGCTTTGCTTTTCTGGGGAGACCCCAAGCTCAAATTATCCTTGCATATATCACTTACTGTTACAGCTACAGATAAAGATGATGTAGAATAAGGGTCCAAATGTACCAATCATCCTTATGGCCCAGGAATTTACCTTCTTAAAAATCATTGCTTTTAGCTTATTTGATTTTTCTTTTTTCCAAAGATTGAACAAAACCTATGCAACTATGTATGACCTTCTAAGCAATATAACTTGACAGGCCTTCTTTAAAATCAATTTATAAATCAAAGACTATACTAGTTTGTTGTCAGGTGATGTCCTTGCTCCTACAAAATTTCTAGGAGCAATCCCAGTTGCTATCAGCTTCCTTGACTTGTCACCACCACTTGGAAAATTTTATGTGACTTGTGTATAGCAGTGGGCCATAGGCACTAACTTCTTAGCTTGTACTTGTACTTAATTTCGTAGAATGTAAAAAAAAAAAAAAAAAAAATCCTCAGCATATAAGTAATAGGTACTAGCATGCTTTGAAAAGGGTTTAGACTTAAGCATACAGACAATTCATGAGTGGACAATAACACTGTGGAAAACAGATCATTGATTTCTTTCTCTAAAAGTACATTGTCTAGTCCTGGAGCTAATTAGAACATTTTTATCTACCTCCCTGTTCATTGGCTATGCTTCATAAGAAAATATGGGACCATTTAAGGTTTTTAGAATGATATAATCTAGTCTTCTGATGGTTTATTTTATTTATTAAACATGAACTATATATAATAACCAAGTTGACCTTTCTGTGCTCAAATATCAAGGCACTTGATTCATGCACATCCTCTAGCAATAAAAGTGGGCAAGCATTGCTAACTGTGTTTTAGCGTAAAACTAGTCAGGAAATAGAATAAGCCTTTTAGGTTTTTGTTGTGTTTTGTTTTTCTAATTTTTTTAATGTTTATTTTTGAGAGAGAGAGAGAGAGAAACAGAGCATGACTGGGGGAGGAGCAGAAAGAGAGCCACAGAATCTGAAGCAGGCTCCAGGCTCTGAGCTTTCAGCACAGACCCTGACACCGGGCTCGAACCCATGAACCATGAGATTATGACCTGAGCCAAAGTCGGACGCTCAACCGACTGAACCACCCATGTGCCCCATCTTTTAGTTTTTTTGTAAGGCATCTGTAGACCTTTGACCAGACAAACTTTCTATTGGTTCATGATCTCAAGGTTTAAATGCCAAATCTATCACACTGAACAGACTGCTTGCTTAGAAATCTTTTCAGTTGTGTTGTTGAGAAATTTTCAGTGAATCAGTGCAGGGATCCCACATACAGATCTTCCCACTGAGAAGTCCACACACAGAACAGTCTAGGTATTCTGATTTCAGTGCAGAAAATTTCATTAAGTGCCTGAGGTGAACTTAATATTAGATTGATCTCTTATTATCTTTATGCCTGCTCTTTTCAAATTTTGTCGAGATGCCTATTTTTTCCTACTTTTTTCTTGAGATTAATACATTCTTGTTATTTTCTGACCTTTGGTTTTCACACAGGAAGATTGGACTCCATACCAGAGAATATCTCCCCTGTTAACTTAGCTCTTGTGTTCCCTTGTGCATGTAATGTTATAAATGCAGTTTTCCAATTTCCGGTGTTGGGTATGTGCCTTTTTTTCCTGTTAAAGTTTTACCCCACATGAAAATACACAGACTGCAAGATAGTGTGGTTGGTATGCCTCAATATGGGCCCTTGCTGCCAGTCTTTGGAGCAAGTAGAGTATAGAATGTACTCTTCCCACCTTGTTTTATATTTTCTAGCTTTCTCCGGATTTCTTTTTTTTTTCTTTTTTTCTTTTTAATGTTTTAAGGACAAGAGGTTGTTTAGCATCCTGTCTTCTCCTTTCTCCTACCACAGCAAGGTTAAAGCGTTGGGTTTCTGCGTCATTATTTTTGTTACTGGGAACTTAAGGCTCTTGCGTGTGTGTGTTTATGGGATTTTTGTTGTTTATGCTTTTGCTTTTGTTTTTTGCTGCTTATTTCTGTTGTGTTTCTTCTCTAGTTTTTTCCCAGCTTATGTCTTTGTTCCTCTATTTCATTTCCTTTTAATCATGGTATTACATATGTGTTCAAAAAAAAAAAGGCATTTTCCTTTGATTAGTAAATTAATCCCTTGCAGTATTCTGGGTGTAATTTTTGGATCTTTGCCATGTTATAGTTATGTAATTGCTTTTCTATTCCTGCTAGAAATTTGTGGTTCTTAACCTATTCCAAAACCTTTGAGTTTTTGGAAGACTGATTTTTTTTTTATATTAGAAAAATAATAGTGTTATGTAATGCATCATGGACTTCTTTTCTTGAATACATGGAGATAAAAGATATAATGTAGTCCAAATAGTTTGATTCTGGTATGAAAGTTCTTTTGATTAAAAAGGAAATGATTATGTTCTGGCATATAAGTTGTTCATATTTAATGGTTATATTTCTATATAATTTGAGTGAGAAAATCTGTTTGTAAACACGAGTTGGAAATAATGGGTGTATGTTGTAGTAATTGGCATCTTGAAAGATAGGTACTTTTTAATTTTTTTTTTAATTTAATGTTTATTCTTAGAGAGAGAGCATGAGTGAGGAAGGGGCAGAGTCAGAGAAGGACACAGAATCTGAGGCAGGCTCCAGGCTCTGAACTGTCAGCACAGAGCCCAACGTGGAGCTCGAACTCACTAGCTGTCAGATCATGACCTGAGCCGAAGTCAGACACTTAACTGACTGAGCCACCCAGGAGCCCCAGGAAAGATAGGTACTTTTAAGTGGACAGAATTACCTATGGATTTTCAAATAGTTATTGAGTTCTTGGCTACTAGAGCTGGAAGTCACCTTAGAAGTTATCTACTGCACACCCATATTTATAGATGCAGTGTTAAGGCTTTAAATTGCTGAGTATGTCTTGATCAAATACTTTGTTACCATCAAGATGATAGCTGAGACCTCATTGTGTACTGGATGCTCTTATCTTTGTATCAGAGATCCCAACATAGATCTGACACATAGTTGAAATATTAGTTTCATTAAATTAAGGGTTATGTATCTTCACTATACTGTGCACATCATGAAATGAAAGGATGGCTAACAGACCGTTTATTTTTATTTTTACATACGCTTTTTTATGATTGTAAAAGTAATACATATTATAGGTAATATGGAAAAGTACAAGAAGAAAATAAAAATTGTCGTAAAAAGGGTTAAAACTACATTAGAGACTGTTGAAACATGGGAACAAAGTCATTGGAGCCAAATCAGAATAAAACCACTGTGGATAATTCTGGAATAGATTAAAGGCATGCATCGTGGTCTTGTATGATCTACAAGATGCTCACCTCTTCAGTGAGGTTTTAAAATAAAACAGTAACTAATAACAGGAGTGTTGTAAGAGAGAAGCTAACCTGTGGAACTGAGCTATCTCAGCTTTGAAGGAAGAATTGCTCTGGTAAAAGCAGACCCCCGTCTAGTACACCTCATTTTTCTCATCGTCCTCTAATTCATCTCTTCTCTTTCTCTTACCTGAAGTGTTGCACTTAGAGAAGTTATGTGTAAACTTACAAGGTTGAGTATTTTTTATTTGATCACGTGTATTCTTTTCTTTGGGGAATTATCTCTTCATCCCCCCTTTTTTTAAAATTCCTATATATTTTTTTTTTTACCGATTTTTCAATAACCTTTTTATATCAAGAGTATTGATACTTTAATACAATAGGTATTTTTCAGTTTACTGTTTTTGTTCATGAGCTGTGAACTTCTCCAGATCAAGGACTATATGACTGTAATAATGTCTATCAATTTTTAAATATATATGCTAATCAGTTAAGCATTTTACACACATTATCTCACTCAAGTTTTGTAAGGATTAACACTATTTCCATGTTGTAGAAGCTAAGTGAGATTAATTTGCTGAGAAAGATGCAGCTAGCATTAAGAGGACAGAGCTAGGAATGAGACTCAAGATTTGACTACCAAGTCCGTCATCTTAACATGCTGTGTTGTATCTCATATTTCTTTAGATCAACCCATATCTACGATAGACCATAACTCTTAGTAGACATGTTTTGTACATTGGCTGGATTGATTTATTAACACATAACTCATTTTGTATATTATTTGCTTATTTAATTTTGTATAATTCGGTGTGCTGTACTGAGAACATACATTCTTTTGCTTCTTTTATTTACTGAAGTGTAGTTGACACACACATTAGTTTCACCTGTACAACATGGTGCTTCAAAAGGCTATCCTTGGTGCTGTGCTCACCACGGGTGTAGCACCAGCTGTCACCATAAAGTGTCATTACGGTACCATTGACTGTATTTCCTGTGCTGTACCTTGATCACCATGACTTAATCATTCCATAACTGGAAGCCTATGTCTCCTACTCTTCTTCCCTGTTTGCCCTCCCCGCAAACTTCCCTTCCCTCTGGCAACCATCAGTTCTCTGTATTTATGGATCTGTTTCTGCTTTTTGTTTATGTGTTTGTTTTGCTTTTTAGATTCCACATTTAAGTGAAATCATATAATATTTGTCTCTCTCTGCATTCAGTTCTTAACCCAGACACCTTATGAAATATGGTTACAAATTGATTGTTCTAAGTTGAATTAAACTTTTTTCCATAGTTCTAATTTTATAAAACGTGTTCATTTTTACAAATTTATTGTATACCTTCCTAAATCCCAAAGTTATGATTAAAATGTTATTTAAAAACAGCAAATTAAAATTATGATGTAAATGTTCTTAAGGATGCTATTTTCCTCATAAACTGGGCCACTTGAATTTTTTTTTAAGTTTTATTTATTTTGGGAGAGAGCATTAGCATGGAAGGGGCAGACAGAGAGGAGATAGAATCTCAAGCAGACTCCGTGCTTTTAGCCCAGAGCCCGAGGTGGGTTCGATCTCATAAACCGTGAGATCATGACCTGAGCTGAAATCAAGAGTCACATGCTTAACCAGGTGCCCCAAATCTTTTGTTAATTGAACTGTACCATACAGTGTTATATTAGTTTCAGGTGTAGAACATATTGATTTGACAATTCTATATATTACTCAATGTTTACCATGATAAATGTAGTCCATCTATCTTCATACAATGTTATTATGGTATTATTGACTGCATTCCCTATGCTGTACTTTTCATCTTCGTGACCTATTTTTTAACAGGAAGTTTGGGCTTCTTAATCCCCTTTATCTGTTTCACCTCTCACCACCCCCCCACACCAGTTTATTCTCTATATTTGAGTTTTTTGTTTGTTTTTTAGATTCTACATAAAATGAGATCATAAGGTATTTATTTTTGATTCATTTCACTTAGCTTAATACCCTCTAGGTTCATCCATATTGTTACAAAGATCAAGATCTTACCCTTTTATGGCTGCATAATATTCCATTGTGTGTTATGTATGCACATAGAAACCCCACATCTCCTTTATCCATTCATTTATCAGTGGACACTTGGGTTGCTTTCATATTTTGCCTGCCATAAATAATGCTGCAACCAACAGAGGGGTGCATATATCTTTTTGAATTAATTTTTTTCTATTCTTTGGGTAGTGGAATTCAGTGGAATTCAGTAGTGGAATTACTGAATCATATGTTTTTATTTTTAATTTTTTTGAGGAGCTGATACACTGATTTCCACAGGGGCTGCACCAGTTTACATTCTCACCAACAGTATACAGGGATTCATTTTTTCCATATCCTCACCAACATTGTGATTTCTTTTTTTGATTCTAGTCATTCTGATAGGTGTAGGCTGATTAATCACTGTGGTTTTGATTTGCATTTCACTGATATGACTAACGATGTCAAATATCTTTTCATGTGTTTGGTGGCCATCTGTAGGTCTTCTTTGGAAACATGTCTATTCAGGTCCTCTGCCCATTTTCTAATTGTTTTTTGTTTGTGTTTTGGTGTTTAGGAGTGTAAGTTCTTTATATATTTTGGATATTAACCTCTTATTGGATGTATTATTGCCAGTATATTTTCCCATTCATCAGGTTTCCTTTTTGTTTTGTTGATAGTTTCCTTCACTGTGCAAAACCTTTTCCTTTTGGTATAGTCCTAGAAATTTTTTTTGCTTTCATTTTTCTTGCCTGGGGAGTCACATTTAGAAAAATGCTGCTAAGGCTGATATCAGAGATTTCTTCCTATTGTTTCTTCCAGGATTTTTGTGGTTTCAGGTTTCACATTTAGGTCTTTAATCAATTTTTTTTTAATTTTATTTTTGAGAGAGAGAGAGACAGAGTGCTAGTGGGGAAGGGGCAGAGAGAGAGAGGGAGACAGAGAATCTAAAGCAGGCTCCAAGCTGTCAGCACTCTATGCTGACATGGGACTAACTCACGAACTGCAGGATCATGACCTGAGCCGAAGTTTGAGGCTTCACTGACTGAGCCATCCAGGCATCCCAGGTCTTTAATCCATTTTGAGTTTTCTTTTGTGTGTGGTATAAGAAAGTGGTTCAGTTTCATTTTTTTGCATGTAGCTGTCCAGTTTTCCCAGCACCGTTGATTGAAGATACAGTCTTCTTTCCATTGTATATTCTTGCCTCCTTTGCCATAGGTTGATTGACCACATAGGTATGGGCTTAATTTGGGCTCTTTATTCTGTTCCATTGATCTGTGTGTCTATTTTTGTGCCAGTACCATACTGTTTTAATTACCACATATGATTGTAGCGTATCTTGGGATTATGACACCTTCAGTTTTGTTCTTTTTTCTCAAAATTTCTTTGGCTATTACAGGTCTTCTGTCCTTCCACACAAATTTTAGTATTTGTTCTAGTTCTGTGAAAAATGCTGTTGGTATTTTGATGGGATTGTATTGAATCTATAGATTGCTTTGGGTAGTATGGACATTTCAACAATATTAATTCTAATCCATGAGCATGGAACATCTATTTGTTTTTGTCATCTTCAGTTTCTTTCATTAGTGTTTTATAGTTTTCAGGGTACAGCAGCAGGTCTTTCACCTTCTCGATTAAGTTTATCCCTGGGTTTTTAATTTTTTTGGTGTAATTGTAAATGATATTGTTTTCTTAATTTCTGTATATTGATTTTGTATCTTGTAATTTATCAGTTCTAATAGTATTTTGGTGGAGTCTTTAGGGTTTTCTATGTGTAGGATCATGTCATCTGCAAAGAGTGACAGTTTTACTTCATCCTTACCAATTTTATATGGCTTTTAATTCTTTTCCTTTTCTGATTGCTGCAGCTAGGACTTCCAGTACTATATTAACTAAAAGTGGTAAGAGTGGACACTCTTGTCGTGTTTCTGATCTTAGGAGGAAAGCTCTCTTTTTCACCATTGAGTATGATGCTGTCTGTGAGTTTGTGACATATGGCCATTATTATGTTGAGATATGTTTCCTTTAAATTCACTTTGTTGAGAATTTTTATCATAAATGGATGTCAGAAGCCTTTGTCACATGCTTTTCTGCATCTTATTGAGATGATCATACGATTTTTACCCTTTCTCTTATTAATGTGATATATCACATTGATTTTTGAGTTTTGAACTACCTTGCATCCTAGAATAAATCCTACTTAATCACGGTGAATGATTTTTTTAATGTTTTGTTGAATTTGGTTTAATATTTTTTGAGGACTTTTAGTCTGTGTTCATCTGAGACATTGGCCTGCAATTTCCTCTTTTTGTAGTGTTTTTGTCTGGTGTTGGTATCAGGGTAATGCTGGCCTTATAGAATGAATTTGGAAGCTTCTCTTTCTCTTCTGTTTTTTGAGATAGTTTGAGAAGATTAGGATATTAACTCTTCTTTAAATGTTTGGAAGTGTTTAACAGTGAATCTGTCTTGTCCTGAACCTTTGTTTGTTAGGAGTTTTGTGAATGCCAATTCAATTTTATTAGTAATGACTGGTATGTTCAAATTTTGTATTTCTTTATGATTCAGTCTTGGAAGATTATGTGTTTCTAGGAATTTATCCATTTCTTTTTTAAAAATTTATTTGGGGGAGAGTGCAAGTGGGGGAGGGGCAGAAAGACAGCTGGACAGCTCTGTGCTGACAGGCTGGCAGCAGGGAGCCTGATGTGGGGTCAGACTCAACAACCATGAGATCATGACCTGAGCTGAAGTCTGACGCTTAACCTACTGAGCCACTCAGGTGCCCTGGAATTTATTCATTTCTTCCAGGTTATCCCATTTATTGGCATTTAGTTTTACATAATATTCTTTTAATCATTTGTATTTTTGTAGTGTCAGTTGTTATTTCTTCTCCTTCATTTCTCATTTTAATTGTATGAGACCTCTCTTTTCCTTGATTAGTCTGGCTAAAGGTTTATCAATTTTGTTTATATTTTCAAAGAATAAGTTCCTGGTCCTATTGCTCTTTTCTATTTTTTTAATCTCGATTTCATTTATTTCTGCTCTAACCTTTATTCTTCTCTTTTTTCTAGCTTTGGGCATTATTTTTCTGTGTCTAGCTATTTTAGGCGTAAAGTTGTTTGAGATTTTTCTTGATTTCTTGAGGTAGACCCGTATTGCTATAAATTTCCCTCTTAGAACAGCTTTTGCTGCATCCCAAAGATTTTGAACCATTGTGTTTTCATTTTTCTCCATATGTTTTTTTTATTTCCTCTTTGATTTTTGGTTGACCCATTTATTGTTTAGTGGCATGTTTTTTAGCCTTGATGCATATTACGTTCATTTTGGACTTTTTCTTGTAATTGATTTCTAGTTTCACACTATAGTGGTTGGAAAAGATGCTTGATATGGTTTCAGTTTTCTTAAATTTATTGAGACTTGTGTTGTGGCCTAACATGTGATCTGTTCTTTAGGAATTTCTATATGCACTTGAAAAAGAATGTGTACTTTGCTGTTTCTGAATGGAATGTTTTGTATATAAATGTGAGGTCCATCTGGTTGAATGTGTCATTTAAAGTCACTGTTTCCTTGTTGAATTTTTTTTCTCTTGATGACCTATCCTTTGATGCTAGTGAGGTGTTCAAGTCCTCTACTTGTATTACCATCAGTTTCTCCTTTCTTGTATGTTAATATTTGCTTTATATTTTTAAGTGTTCCAATGTTGGGTGCATAGACACTTCCAGTTGGACTGTTCCTTTTGTCATTATGCCCTTCTTTGTCTCTTGCTACATGAATTGTTTAAATCTTTTAGAAATATGATTCTGTAAGCGTCGGACTATGACAAGGATGGCTATTCTTCATTGTTCTATCATTGTTTCTTAACTTTGTACATTAGAATCATTTGGGGACCTTTTAGAAGTCCAAATGCCAAGGCTGCATTGAACCAAGATTAATTAAAAAGTAATGACTGACAATGGACTGTAGATATTAGTGTTCAATTTCCCTAGGTGATTACAATATAATGTTAGTTGTATAGAAAGTTACAGGTATTGATACTATTTCTATTCTTTGTTTTTTGTATCTGTAGTTGAAATAAGTGCTAAATTTTACTTAAAGAAAATAAAGATGTATTTTTTTTAACCCAAGCTTCTGATTCTCTGGTTAAGAATATCTGTTACAGACTTTTCAAAGATTATAACTTGCCTTATACAGTGAGCTTCTTGTCTAGGAAGACCTATTCTTATTTTGCTTTGGAGAGGGTCTAAATATGTTATCTAAATATGTTATCTAAATATGTAGCTGTAAAGAATTAAATGTTATTGAATATTTGAAAAAAATGAAAATGTAGTCTAACCTAATTCAACAAACTTAACTTTCTCAGTTACAATGAATAATTTACACATTATGTAATTATCCCTCCCCACCCCCCCATTATTTTATTATAAATTTTAAAACCCACAAAACATTGAAAGAGTTTATGGTGAATATACTCCTATATCCACCACTTAGATTCTACAGTTAATATTCACTATTCTGGCTTCGTCACTTACCTTTCCATTTGTGCATCTCTCCATTCATCAGTGTATCTGAGTTTTGGTGCCTTTCAAAATATTTTGCAGGTGTCTGAGATCTTTCTCCAAAATACTTCAGTATGTCTGCATTAACTAGAATTTAGGTCTTGGTAAAATTTGGAAACAATGAAATGAATAATCCTAAGTGTAGCATAAGTTTCTGTGAATGAATATACGCATGCAGTCCATTTTCAAGATGCAGAACATTACCATTATCTTGGCTCTTTTATCTCTTCCCAGTAAATACTATTGTATTGATTTTTCTGAACCATGCCTTATTTATGTCTGTACCAGATTTAATATAAATAGAAGTGGACACTGTGTTCTCTTTGTAGATAGCCTCATTTCACCTGGCATATTTTTGAAATTCATCCATGTTGTGACATGTGTCACAATTTTTATTTTGTTTATTCCTGAGTAGTAGTCCATTACATGAATATACTGGAGTTTATTCTATCTTTTATTAATGGACATTTGGACTTGTACTGATTTTTTGCTCTTTGAATAAAACTGTTCTGAACGTTCTTGTATAAGTCTTACTATGGGCATATCTTTTCACTTCTGTTGGAGTGGAATTGCTAGGTCTTAAGATAGGAATAGATTTAGTTTTTACAGAAGGTGTCTGATCTTTTCAAAAGTGGTTATGCCATTTTACATGCTCAGCAGCATATGAGAGTTTAGGTTGTTTACATCTTCACTGACATTTGATATTTTATTTTAATGTTACCACTTAATATTAGTATTCTTTTTCCTGAGTTTTTCTTTGATTCAATTTTAAATTTATTTTGCACATTGCAAATTTGCCTACCCCCCCACCTCAAAAAGTCCCCCAAAACCTTAAAATGGTAGCTTTGGTGAGATGGGAAACTACCTTGGTAGTTCATTCAGTTGAGCATGTGACTCGATTTTGGCTCAGGTCTTGGCCCTGAGGTCGTGGGATTGAGGCCCACCTCAGGCTCTGTGCTGAACCTGGAGCCTCCTTGGAATTCTCTCTGTCTTTGTCTCTCTCTGTCCCTTCCCCCCACTCACACGCTCTAAAATAAAATAAAAAAAAAAGAACTTGGCAATTTTTATTTTTGAACATTTTTTAGAAAACTTGCAAAATATTTAACTTTGTTACTAATTTAGGTCATATTATAGTGCGCTCTTTTGGCATTTATGATGTATATAGAATATTTAATGACATTGTTAGAAATAGGATTTATAAATGTTTCTTTTTCAATTTCAGTAGGGAAATCAATTAGGAGTAAGAGTTTGTGAATGATTTAATGGATAAAAGAAGCAGTTAGAGAAAAATCTGTTAGTTTTTCAGATAGCTTACTGATGTAATAGTTTTAATGTCTACCTCTTAAGTTCATTGAAATTTCTAAGTTTAATGTTTGTGTCCCACTTTTCACCTTTTTTGGCTTTTTTTAATCTACCTCATGTGACTAGCAAAATCTGATGATGACTTTTAGGATTTAAAATTTACTACCTCTGTAATTACCAACTGACTTCTAGTTTCAGGGTTATTGTTGTATTTTTTCTTACTGCCATTTTCTTTGGATCTTTCATTTTCTGTTCAAAATGCAGAATTAGTTTTAAGTAGAACTGTGTTAAGTAGAACCCCGTTTACAGTCAGGCATGCCAGAAGTGGACATTGCTCCTTTCAAATGGAAGATGTCACTGTGAAAATACTGTGTGGCTATTTTGGTTTTTGGTTAACTTTTCTTGGGTTTACAGTGAAATAGGTAATTATCGATTTTAAAAATACAGATCTAGTTACAAATGGAGAGAAAGGAAAGAGACATTATGGTACTGACTTTGGAAAAGAAGAGTCTTTTGAACAAATGGTATTGAGAAATAGGTTATCCACATGAAAAAGGGAAATTGGACCCTTACCTTGCATTTGTACACAAAAACTAACTCAAAATAAAGACTTAAATATAAGACCTGAAAGTATAAAACTCCTAGTAGAAACAAAGGGGGAATACTTCTTGACATTAGTCTTGATAATGATCTGTTGATTATGACACCAATAGCAATGACAACAAAGCAAAAAGAGACAAGTGGGACTGTATCAAACTAAGGGACTTCCTGCACAATAAAGGAAACAATTGGCAGGATGAAAAGGCATCCTATAGAGTTGACGATAATACTTGAAAACAATGTATCTGATAAGGGGTTAACATCCAAAATACATAAGAAACCTCTCAGCAGCAAAAAAAACAAATAACCTGGTTAGAAAATGGGCAAAGGACTTGAACAGATACTTTTTCAAAGATGACCTACAAATCGCCAACAGAGATATGAAAAGATGTTCAACTTCATTAATTATCAAGGAAATGCAAATCAAAACTAAAATGAGATACCACCGTACAACTGTTAGGATGGCTATTGAAAACAAACCAAAAAAACGGGGTGCCTGAGTGCCTCATTCAGTTAAGCATCTGACTTCAGCTCAGGTTATGATCTCACGGTTCATGAGTTTGGGCCCCACGTCGGGCTCTGTACCGACAGCTGAGTCTGGAGCCCGCTTCAGATTCTGTGTCTCCCTCTCTCTCTGCCTGTCCCCAGTTCGCACTCTGTCTCTGTAGACCTCTCTCCCTCAAAAATAAACAAATGTTAAAATTAAAAAAAAAAAAAAGTGAAATAAATGCCAAGTGTTACAGGATGTGGAGAAATTGGAACCCTGTATGTACACTGTTGGTGGGAGTGTAAAATGGTATGGCAACAGTGGAAAACAGTGTGGATGTTCCTCCAAAAAGTAAGTAATATAACTGCTGTATGACCTAGCAATCCCACTTCTGAGTATATATCCAGAAGGGCTAAAATCAGAATCTCAAAGAGCTACCTGTACCTCCATGTTCATTATAGTGTTATCACAATAGCAAAGAGACAGGAAAAAATCCCAGTGTCTATCAACAAATGAATGTGATATGTAAGAAAAGATAGTATATACGGACAGCCTGAAAGGAGAAAATCCTGCCAGTTGCAAAAATACAGATGAATCTAGAGGACATTATGCCAACTGAAATAAACCAGTCACAGCAGGACAAATATTGCATGTTTCTAACATGAAGTATCTAACTTAGTCAAACTCACACATACAGAGACTACAGTAGTGGTTGCCAGGGGTCTGGAAGGTGGAGGAAGGGTGGAGTTGTTGTTCGGTGCGTGTAAAGTTTCAGCTCTGGTAGATGAACAAATTC
Organism: Lynx rufus; assembly: GCF_022079265.1. NCBI lineage: Eukaryota > Metazoa > Chordata > Mammalia > Carnivora > Felidae > Lynx > Lynx rufus. The sequence goes on along the minus strand of NW_025814896.1, from coordinate 76,780,978 downwards.
TAGAGATGTACTGTACAACATAATACTTATACTTAACAATACAGTATTGTGCATTTCAAAACTTGAGAGGGTAGACAGAGCTTATGTTAAGTCCCCGCTGAAAACCCCCTGAAAAAGACACGAGGAACCTTTGGGGAAGTGTTGGATAGGTTTATTACTTTGATTGTGATGATGGTATCAGGTTCTACCGCACATGCTCATATTCATCAACTTGTACACATTAAATATGTGCAGTTCTTTGTATATCGCTTACATCTGAGTAAAGCTATTAAAAAATCAACGTACCGTCCAGCAATTGGATTATTGTATATATATCTGGTGATCAATATCTTATTATAAACAAAGAAACTATAGTATCACATCTGCAGAATACAAAAATCAATTTAATTGCAGTGTAAATAATGAGTTTTAGGAGACTGTGACTAAAGGAAGAAAATTTAGTTACAAGGTTGTTTTAGTGATCTAGTTAACTAGTAATCTGTGCTTAGATTTCTGGTTTGCACAATAGGGCAGGTAGTATCCCCTGTCACCTGGGGGGATGGGGGGCGTGGACCTAGGAGGGTTGGATTTCTCTGGGAAGATCATGAGATCAGGGTGGAGCAAGAAGTCTCTTAGCAGTGTGGAGATTATCTATATAGTGATGGTTGAGCAGTTCTGGAGTTGTCTGTTTGGCCTAAAGATTTTGGGAATGATCATGTATAGAGAGGGTGCTTACTGAAGCTTGGAGTAGTAAATATACCCATGGAAAGTATTTCAATTTACTCTGTGTAAACATATCTATGTATACATGTTAAACAATGTTAATTGCAAGCCACAATAAAGAACTGTGGTTTTAATCAGTAACATAAAACATAATTTGCAAACTACTTGTAAATAACAGTAGCCTTAATAAATAGAATGATGGTCATAAATGATTATTTTTATATCAAGTAGTTGACTTCAATTTACTTAAACAAATATTTATTGAATAGCTTTTGGAGTTTGTGTTGCTGTCTTAAGTGGTGGTATTACAAAGAAAAAATATCACTGAGAACTGCACTTAAGTTGTTTTGTTATAAACCAGGAAGTGGTAGTATCAGGTTTACAGAATACAAATATCAACTTAATTGCAATATAAATAATGGGAGTTAGGGGAATATGACTAGAGGGGGGAAAAACCAGTTAGAAGGTTGTTTTAAATGGTTTTATGAGGCACACTGATATGTTCAGTGTTACATTTTAGATAGGGTACTCCGCAGTAGGGTATTAGAAGATAGTGATGGCATGTCTGGATATGGAAACAAGAAAAAGGGGGTTATTTTATATACTTTTTACTGTCCTCTGCAAGGACTTGTTTATTTTTTTAAGGGGGTTATCCTAATAGTACATAAAAATATTAGGGTAAATAGAGTTATCAAGAAATTTGCTAAAAATAGAATCAGGTCTTTAGTTAATGAATTTATTAGGTGTAAAAAACAATCTGCAGGGATCCCAACTGGTTTCTTGTTTGCATAGCTAAAGAATTGTGGCACATTTAATGAAAGAGGAGATAAAGTGCAGCCCATAGTAAAGTCAAAACAAAACTTGGAAGTTTGGTTTCTGATTTCCGGATTCTGGCATCTAAATTTATAGATAAGTATGGCATATTGGAAGAGAACAGGTATGCTAAAAGGGATCCTAAAAGGTTATTTGCAGGTATTAAGCTCTCGTTACTACTCTTACTTTTCTCCCCTGTGTATAGAAGGTTAGAAGAGTTGAAACTAGCTTTGTGAAACTGAGCCATGAAATCATCTAAGTGTGAACCCTGACTGAAGTGATGGGATGAAATGGGTTTTCCTTAAGTACATATGAGTACAAAATATACCTTTAAGGAAGTGAGTACTTCCTTTTCATCTCACTTATGGTATACTGTGTTCTTGCATTGTTGTCTTGTATCTGTTTTTGGATAAATAATGTTGGTAGAATTTCCAGTAATGTTTTTAAAATGTGTTTTGCTTATTTGAAACAATAAGATCCTTAATTCTTAAACTTTTAGTTTTGATGGCTTTTTATATAAAATATTCAGCAAGTATTGGTATCATTTAAACATACTATTTTATGAGAAACTCTTTACTTGAGTTGAAAGTAATTATAAATTGATTTTTAAAATCAGTAATGGCTTTAGTTCTTATCATTAGTGAAAATGTATTTAAGTTAATTCCCATAGAATATTGTCTGAAATAACTGAATTCAGACGTTGGCTAAAAGTTTAGCCTCAGAAGAAATTTTAAACCTAGTCTATAATATTGTATTCCATATTTGAAAATAGAATCTTAAAAGAAATAATAAATCTTAAAAGTTCTCATCACAAGGGAAGAAAAAAATTCTCAAAACTTTATAGTGTGACAGACTTATTGTGATTGTTTTACGGTGTATACAAATGAATTATGCTGTACACCTGAAACTAATATGATATACGTTGATTTTTTTACCTCAAAAAAAAAAAAAAAGAACCTCATAGAATTCACAGATGCCTTCCTAGTAATGAATAGTCTCTATTAAATCCAGTGCTTCTGGATTTATATCAGTATTTGGCAGTGCTTAGATGCTCCACACAGTACCTGTGTGTGAGAAAAGACATTTCTAGGGATGACATCTGTAAAGTTTCATTACAAGCATTAACAGATAAACATTTGCAATTGATTATGATAATAGGGAACACTACTTTCAGCCCCAATTAAACAGTATTCCCCTCCTACCGAAAGATGCATTATTCTCATTAATAGATCTGTATTACAAAAAAAATGTACTCCATTATTATTTGAATTTAATCAATAAAAACCTTGTAGAGAAAATATATGTAGAACCTTTCTATACTCTTTGCCTAATTAAGTCTGTAAAGTTAATAATGTGTAATCAAATTACAAGTGGTGCTGCATTTAACTTGATAACTGCACAAACTAGATAACTTGACAACTTTCATACTAAAATTGTATAGACTCTATGCTCAATATGTATATAGTATATTCATTAAGAAAGTACACACATGTTATCTTGTATTAGTAGTTACTATTCTATAAATACAGTACAAAATACATCATAATAAAAATAAATATGGTCTTTAAAAAACAATTCCTGGGGCACCTGGGTGGCTCAGTCGGTTAAGCATCTGACTTTGGCTCAGGTCATGATCTCACGGTTCATGAGTTCGAGCCCCACATTGGGCTCTGTGCTGACAGCTCAGAGCCTGATGCCTCCTTCAGATTCTGTGTCTCTCTCTTTCTCTGCCCCTCTCCTGCTTGTGATCTCTCTCAAAAATAAACAAACATTAAAAAATTTAAAAAAAAGAAACTATTCCTGGTAAGATGCACAGTCCCAATGACAGTCAAAAAATTCTATTAATGCTAATGGAGGTGAAGAGCTATGAAGCAGGGACAGTTAGTTGACTCTTTTTTACTAGGGTAGTTTTAGCTGAAGTGAAACAGAGCTTAAAATTTCTAAATTGAATGATATTTTAAGTGAAAAATTATCTGTTGTTGATACGAGTGTCATGCAACTTACTCTGCTTTTATCTGTCTTTCACAGAGCTCTTTAATAAGCATTTACGGTCAGTTTTTGGCAGCCTTAGAATCACTGAAAGCATTCTGGGATGTTACAGATGAAATCGACGAGAAGACTTGGGTACTGGAGCCAGAAAAACCTACACGGAGTGCAACAGCACGCAGGATTGCACTGGGTAGGGAAAAGGGATTAAGGAGGCTTTCTGTTTGTTTAGATGTTGGATTATACTTTGTATTACTAAGGAAAATGGAGCTCAAGAGGACATTGGACCCTTAGGTGAGACTTTTTTTGCATGAAGTCAACTATTTAAGCTCTGATTTAGCCCTGTGTATTTGAATGTAAATATTTCAGGAGAAAGGGCAAGTACTAAGGTGTTTCATTATAAAAGGTGATGATCCAATGGCAGTATCATTCAGAGATCCTGTATAATCAACTGTTAAGTAGCTCAGAAATAGTGGAACCGGTTTTTCAGAACTTCCATTATTTGGGAAAAGAAACTGTTAGAAATAGGGGCACCTGGGTGGCTCAAGTCGGTTAAGTGTTGGACGTCACCTTAGGTCATGATTGTACAGTTTGTGAGTGCAAGCCCCGCACTGGGCTCTGTGCTGACCGCTCAGAGCCTGGAGCCTACTTTGGGTTCTGTCCCCCTCTCTCTCTCTGCCCCTCCCTCACTCGTGCTCTGTCTTTCTCCTTCAAAATTAAATAAACATTAAGAAAAAAAATTTTTTTTTTTTTAAAAAGAAACTGTTAGAAATAATGAAATCTTCATCCATGAAACTAGACAAGATTAATATCAACAGATCTGGGAATATTTTCTGATGAACTTTAGAGGATGAAAGGATCTGAAGTGGGCCGTGCATGCCATTGAAGAGTAAACAGGAAGCACAAAATAATAATTAAATATATTTTAAGTATTTACTATAAATATATGTGACATTAATGAATAAGATGTGGTACAACTGTGAATACCCCTGCAACATTACCATATTCTTTATTATAAAATTACTGTTTTATGTATTTTCATTATGAGCAAGCCATATATGAAGTCAGTTTTGAGTTCAGCCTCTCCAGATTTTAGATGTTTTAAACTATGTTTCAGTTCACAGTAAATAGTGTGGTTAGGTGATTATATGATATCTATTTGTGTCTTCCCTTCTCTCTCTTTTTTTTTTTTTTTTTAGCCTAAATAAATATATTGTTAAAAGACATATGTTCTGAAAGATATTATGAAATTCTGTTGTGAGTCCTATCCACATTAGCAATTTTTATGGTTTCTCCCCAGGCATAATAGATTATCTTGGAGAAAATAAGTAACATGTAATTATGAGAAAAGGAAGATACCGTTGTATAGCAGTTGTACAAATAGTATTGTTACTTAGTCTAAAAAGTTTAATCCATATTTAATTTTGAATAGTTGACCAAATAATGGTATATTTGTGAACAAATAGATATTAAGAATGAAAATAGTTTCTTCAAAATAGTGTAGTAATTTATTTTCTTCATAGCCCCATGTAAATAATTATTTTAATTAGGTAATGATTAAATATACTTTTATTATATATCTCATTGTTCAGCATAAACAACCTGCTTTTTAGTCACTTTCTCTGTATTTACCTAGCTCTTTTTTATCCCCTTTCAGGCACTGATATGCCTTTTGAAGACCAAGTTTTCAGCAAACTAATTGAGATATATTAAATAATATACTCATTATTAAGTGAAGCCATTAGTATATGACATAGCTAAAGGCTAATATGGGATTTGTGTTCATGGTAAAGAATGTATAACCAAATGAGATTATAGCACTTTTATGTTTTATATATCATTTTTACTTGATTACCTTTTTGTCAGATCTGTAATAATTGTGTTCATATTGTTGTCAACCTTAACCAAAAGTTAATGTTATGGTGTGTAGAATTTATTAAGTCCTTTTTACTGTAAAAATAAAATCCAAATACCCTTATACAATTATACTATGTGCCTTTAAAAGTAAAACTTCTGAAATCCATACAATATTCCAGTATAGATAGAACTTATGAAAGAATCTAGTGCCAAGTAGAAATAGATTTTTCTTAGATCCTATAAACTAGGTTAGTTGTTTGTTATTAAACGAACAGTTTCAGTTTAATGTGAATTGAGTCCGTTGTTGAAGTGGAAAGCTTCACAATGAGCAAAAGAATTCAGAAAATGTTTTTTAAAAATATTTAAATTTCAGTTGACATAAAATGTAATTTTGGTTTCAGGGGTACAATATAGTGATTCAACAGTTCCATGTTACTCAGTGATGATCAAGATAAGTTTTGATTTGTATTTTCCTGATGAAGAGTGATGTTGACCATGTGTCCATTGGCTATCTGCATGTCTTCTTGGGAAAAATGTCTGTTCGTGTCCTCTGTCCATTTCTTAACTGCATTATTCATTTTTGCGATGTTGAGTTTTATAAGTTCTTTATAGATTTTGGATACTAACCCTTTCTCAGATATGTCATTTGCAAATATCTTCTCCCAGTTTGTAGGTTGCCTTTTAGTTTTGTTGACCATTTCCTTTGCTGTGCAGAAGCTTTTTATTTTGCTGAAGTCCCAATAGTTTATTTTTGCTTTTGTGTCCCTTACCTCAGGAGACATCTCTAGAAAGAAGTTGCTACAGCCACCGTCAAAAGGATGTTCTCCTCTAGGATTTTTATGGTTTTAGTTCTCACATTTATTTAGGTCTTTCATCCATTTGGAATTTACTTTTATGTTTGGTGTAAGAAATAGTCCAGTTTTTCCAACATCATTTGTTGAAGAGATTGTCTTTTTCCCAATGGATATTATTTCCTGCTTTGTCGAAGATTAATTGACCATATAGTTATGGGTTTATTTCTGAGTATTCTGTTTTGTTCCATTGATCTATATTTTGTGCCAGTACTACACTGTTTCGATCACTACAACTTTGTAATATAATTTGAAGTCTGGAATAGTGATACCTCCAGCTTTGCTTTTCTTTTTCAAGGTTGCTTTGGCTATTCAGGGTCTTTTCTGGCTCCATACAAATACCAGGGTTGTTTTTCTAACTCTGTGTAAAATGCTAATGGTAGTTTGACAGGGATTGCATATTAAATGTGTAGATTGCTTTAGGTAATAAAGACATTTTAGCAATATTCATTCTTCTAACCTATGAGCATGGAATGTCTTTCCATTTTTTTGTATCACTGTTTCCCTTCATCAGTGTTTTATAGTTTTCAGAGCACAGGTCTTTCACCTCTTTGGTTAGGTTTATTCCTAGGTATCTTTTTTTTTTTTTTGGTGTAGTTGTAAGTGGGATTGATTTCTTAATTTCTCTTTCTGCTGCTTCATTTTTAGTGTATAGAAATGCAACAGATTTCTGTATGTTGATTTTGTATCCTGTGACTTTACTGAATTCATATATAAGTTCTAGCAGTTTTTTGGAGGAGTCTTTTGGGTTTTCTCTATGGAGTATCAGAAAGTTTTACTTCCTTGCTGATTTGGATACCTGATATAAGTGAGATGTTAAAATTCCCTGCTATTACTGTGTTATTATCAATTAGTTCCTTTATGTTTGTTATTGTTTTATATATTTGGGTGCTTTCATGTTGGGTGCATAGATATTTACAATTGTTAGATATTCTTGTTGGATTGTCCCCTTTATTATGATATAGTGCCCTTCTTCATCTCTTGTTACGGTCTTTGGTTTAAAGTCTAGTTTGTCCAGTATAAGTATTGCTACTCTGGCTTTCTTTTGACATCCATTTGTGTAGTAAATATTTCTCTTTAAGTCTAAAATGAGTCTCTTGTAGGCAGAATATAGATAGGTCTTAACTTTTGTTTATCCATTCTGACAACCTCTGTCTTTTGATTGGAGCGTTTAGTCCACTTCATTGGAAGTGATTATTGATAGAAAATGTTTCGATAAAACTCCATAAAACTGAAATCATAATTTATTGTATGCTGGTCTTTTTACATCTGACCATAATTGTGCTTTCCAAGAAAGTTATGGAAGTCACTTTGATAATTATTTCTTGAACTTGTGATTTCTTTTAATATTAAAGATCTATCACTCTATAAAAAATTTTTATTTAAGCTAAAATAGAATTCTGACCAGAATTTCACTAGAAATCAATTAACTTAATGGATTGACTCTGTATTTTAAAACTTTAGATGGATCCCCAAATCTTTATTCATAATCATAATTTCAAAGTGCATTTCTTTTAGACTATAAAATTATATTTATAAATATATTTTATAAATAAATACATTTATATATTTATTGAAACCCATAACACATTGGCTAATCTTTCCTGTGGTACAGTAAGTACCCAGACAGATACTGCTTTATTTTTTATTTGATGAACTTCTACTTCTATAAACTTTAATGTTCTTTTATTCTAGGGAATAATGCTTCAATACATATAGAGGTTGACCCCAAGCATCCTACTATGCTTCCTGAGTGCTGCTTTCTTGGAGCTGACCATGGTATGAGATCTCCTATTTAAATGTTTTTAACAGTCATAAAATTCTTGTCTTTCACTGTTAAAATATTCTAAAATATTAACATATGGTAATTATTTTAAATGAAAATGTTTCATCATTCTGAACTGTGTAGTTTTGTGTTTTTTTAAGTAGATGATTTAGATTTTCCAGTCAAATAATTAGCAAATTCTGTGTTTTAACAAGAGAGTATATTACAGAGTTGCTAAGAGATCTTAGAAGTTTTCATCAGAAAATAATTTGTAACTACATGTGGTAATAGGTATTAACTGAATTTGTAGTGATCATTTTGCAATACACACACATACCAAATCATGATGTTGAAACCTAAAAGTAATACAATATTATATACCAATTATATCTCAGTTAAAAAAAAAATTCTGTGCTAAATGTGGCTTTACAAAGCAAGAGCTGCAGACACTACATTTTTAAACGTTTTTTTCTTTTTTTTTTTTTTTAAATCTCTGAAGTGGTAAAACCTCTTGGAATTAAGCTGAGCAGGAACATACATTTGTGGTAGGTATTTTTTGTAACACAATGTTTATTTTTCTATTATTTTGCAAATTTAATAACAATTTTTTTTCATGCTTTTAGGGATCCAGAAAATAGTCTGTTACAAAATTTGAAAGATGTTTTAGAAATAGATTTTCCAGCTCGCACTAACCTGGAAAAATCTGTAAGTTTTATGAGTGCTTTGATATTCCAAACAGCATAGCATAATGAAAGTTAAATGTTCTTCTTTTAGACACCAGAGAAAAATGAGGCTGAAAGGGAGGGAATTGGAAGAATATTGTAACAGACTTCTGAACTGCAAGTAACAGTAGCATCAAAGAATTTGTTAACCTTTGATTAGTGGTTTAAGTATACTTTTGTCATGGTCTTTGTAGCAATGAAGTGATTAATGACAGACATCTTTATTATTAAAAATAGGGGGAAAGGTCCAAAGTAGCTAATGAGATGTTTGGATATTCTAATACTATCTGCTTATGGATGATTGAAATAAAGTTTTAATTAGCTTGATGTATTTTGTGAAGGATGGCAGTACAGTTTTTGAAAATGAATAGATGTTACTGTGTTGCAAAAATGATAAACTTGGAATTGAGTTTTGATAAAGTTGCAGAGGTTGTAGACTATTAAAGTGGTGGGAATGTTTTTGTCTTCTTCCTTTAGTTAAAGAATTTTGAAGTTTAGTAATCATTAGCAAATGTCAGTTAGTATCTTTATATATTACATTGGCATAATATTGATGTACAATGTGGGAAATTTACTTAAGCCCCAAATAGAATCTGTTTTTAGTATATCTATGTGTATTACTTACTGGATGAAAAAGGAAGCACTCTTACAAATCACTTTTCTGAAGTGTTAAGCAGTGATGTAACTGTATTTTCTGTAAAGAATGCTATAGTTACCTTTATGAAAACTTTGAATGAAAATTTGATCTTGTCTATCCCATATTATTCTTACATTACCTTGTGTGTTTTAAACACTTGTGCTTATAAATATTTCTTCTTTTGAAGGATTTTTCTATGGATTGTGGCATTTGTTATTCATATCAACTTGATGGTGCCATTCCTGATCAAGTGTGTGATAATCCTCAATGTGCACAGCCTTTCCATCAAATATGCTTATATGAGGTAAAAAATAAAAATAACGCTGTTAAGACTATTTTGGCTACCATGACCTAGCAAGTCTGCATGTTGAAATATACAGAATCCAAAATCTGTTTAAGTGAATAGCAATCTCTTTTTTCCATTAGCTTCTTTACCAGTCCATTTCCAGATGCCGTGTGCTTTCATTTCTTCATCCTGGTTACTAATGAGTGAATAAATGTCCTAAAGTAGTATCCTAGGAAGGGAGAAAATGTATCCAGAATATATTCATGGGCTGCTTACTGATGCATAACAGATCAAATTGAAGCTACATTGGAATCTTTCAGTGAAAATCTCATGTGACCACAGTGCAAACTGTCACTCATCCAAGTGGGAGTAGTAGTGGTAGCAATAAGGTGAAAGGGAACTGGCACTAATGAGTGTCTGTTACTTTTCAAAGTATATTTAAGTATAGAATAAATGTAATAATCTTACTTTTGATATTGAGAAAAATGCGTTTTGTGATCTGGATATGTCACAGCACTCTCAGTGACATTTTATTTATTATTTACTATCTGTGAAGTCTGCTTTCATTCCTGTGTATAGTCATTTGATCTCTACAGCATTCATCTTAGGGCACAGTTGACATGATTATATATGCATGTATATATGAAACACCTTGCAGTTGTATAGTGCATTCAGTCTTCTTGAATATCACCTCTTGTTTTTGTGATTAGAGGTAGCAAGCAGTTGGTGTTACCTGCACTTTGAGAATGGAGAACTTAGAGATGTGAATTCACCTTCTATAAACTCACAAAATACCAGGTCTAATTATAGAGATACTCTTACGGGAACATGTGCTTTCTTTTATAATAATGAATATTCATTTAATTTTTAAAAATGGACTGCCTCGTGCTTATAATTAGTGGATTGAGAATTAACCCACTATTGGTGATTAAGACCAGAATTGAGACCTAAATTTTCACGAGCTTACGGTATCTTTTACAGCAAGAGTTCTTAATTTGTAATTAATGACTTCAGGTCAGGTCTGTGAACCCCATTGACTTGTGTACATTATTTTTGTGTCTATTTTGGATGTTGAGAAAATGCATAAAGGGGCCCATAATTTGGCTATAAACCAGTGGTATAGATCTCAATATTCGTGGTAGTCTCCCCTTATTATTCAGCATACTACTAGTCTGGTAGTGGCCAGGAAATGTCCCCCTTACTTTTTGTAAAAGAAAATTAAGAAGGTAAATCTTTTGGAATAAAAATATATGTAATCATAAAGGAAATGAATTTAGAGTATCTGTAATGTGTGATCATGCTGACATTGCTCCCTTTTTCTTTTTAAAATCTTCAGTGGTTGAGAGGACTGTTGACTAGTAGACAGAGTTTTAACATCATATTTGGTGAATGCCCATATTGTAGTAAGGTAAGGAAATCATTAATCAAATTTCATAAAATACGCCTAGCTTTTAATAGTGTGCTTTGGAAGATAGATAAGTATATAGTGTATCAGCTTATGCAAAACTTTTTGTTACTTCTGTTATTCTATGTGGTAAGAAAAAAAAAAAAGGGGTAAAATTGTCCCTGTCAATGACATTTTGTTTTTTAAATTGCTCCTTTGATCAAAAAAAGTTATTTTTCAAACTGTATCATGACACTGTTTTCTACAATAAACCAATCTTATTTTTTAGAATGTCCACAAACTTACTTTGTTAAATTGTATTCTCTTTTTACAAGCCAATTACCTTGAAAATGTCTGGGAGGAAATCCTAAAATAAGAATGTAACATTTCTGTGAAGAACTGGCAGCCTTAAGAATTATCAAAAGGATTTTATTTGATATCTTCAGAGAAAGTATAAAGTAAGACCTACTAAAATCAAAAGAAAAAGAACGATAAAGCCATAATAATACACGTCAGTAACTGTCTCTTCACTGAGAGTAGAGTCTCTGACCTCCATTCCGGTTGGAGAAGTATATGTATACCAAGATGAAGATCTTGAATTGTCGAGTATATACGGACTGATAAAATCTTGATATGGTTTGTAAAGTGAATTTGGGAACTGTATAGAGCTCGGTTTTTGTGGAGAACTGTTTCGTTCATTCAGAATTTGAGACTCACAGTACTTTTGTCTTCTCTTTGTGCTTTCCTATGGAAAAGTATATATATTGTGTTAGGTCTGAGTTGTCCTCATACTGTGTACTCTAAGAGTTCTAAATAAAACATGTTACACAAAACGAACAAATTTTTTGCATATTCTGAGAAGTTTTTTATAAAGTACTTATCCCATTAACCAACCCAAATCTAGTTAAACTGATTGGTTCTTTTAAATCAGGCAATAAGCCATCTTATAAATAATTTGTCCTCTAAAAATACAACGAACTATGAAACCTGAATTTTCTTGGCAAGACAAATCTTATGTGGGCAAGATAGTCACGATTAGAAAGCTTTTTGGTTATTAATAATTAGTGATTCTGAGGCAGCCGTGGCAGCAGAGCGAGATGTTGGTGGCAGTGCTGCACGTCCACAGAGCAGCCTCCTGCCTGGATTCCAGAGAATGACATCTCCCAATAACAGACCTTAAGAAGAAAGTTGGTTAAAATCCTTATTTGTCCTGAACGTTGATCCAAGAAAAGATGCTCATTTCCTAGCCAAAAAGGAAAAAGTCTCCACAGATTACAGTTTTGCAATGTTAAACTGGAATGCCTAGAAGCATACGACAAAATTTGTCAGAGGATGTTGCCAAAGACTCAAGAAGATCAACATGACCCTTGTTCTTTGATGGGGACTTAGAACACACTGTTTGGAAAGCAGCGTCAAGCTGTCCACCCGTGGAGGTATGAAGGAGGATATCATTATAAATAAACCTCCGAATACCCTCAGAGAAAATCAGGTATTTGTGAAATTCCATAAAGCAAGAAGCAAAATACCTATTTCTAAGAAGAATTAGCTGTTACTAGAATTCAGTTTCTGGAATGAGCCTGTCTCACGGAGGGCCTGATATATGTGAATTCAGAGCCTAGAACTCCCACAAGGAGCGGTGATTACATAGGGCAGTTATTGTTTAGCCAAACAAAAAAACAATTTTCCCCCAAACTGATCTATAGATTCAACACTGTCCCAGTCAAAATCCAATCAGGCTTTGGAAATGCAGTGGACCCAGAATAGCTAAAACAACCTTGACAGTCCAGAACAAAGTGGAAAAACATACTTCACAATTTGAAAACTAATCACAAAGCTAGACTAATCAAGACAGTATGGTCCTGGCACAGGGACAGGCATACAGATCAGTGGAATAGAATTGAAAGTCCAGAAGAAAACTCTCACATACATGAGGAATTGGTTTCCAACAAATGTACAAAGGCAATTCAGTGGGGACAGGTAATCTTCAACAAAGGTTCAGAGACAACTGGACATCCTTGTAAAAATATAAATTTAGACCTACTTCATTTTGTACAAAAATTGACCAGAACCAAATTGTAAATGTAAATATAGCTGAAATTTAAAACTTTAAGGAAAAACAGAAAATCTGTGATCTAGGGTCAGGTAAAGTGTTCTCTATAATATCAAACGTACAAAAGCAAATAAAAGTTTACATAATTGAAGGACATCATTTAAAAAATTCAAAGACAACTCACAGACTGGGAGAAAATTCTGCAAATCATTTATCTGATAAAGGATTTGTATCCAGAATACATAAAGACTTGAATAGACAGTTCTCTGAAAGCATATGAAAAGATGCTCAACATCACCAATTGCAAGAGAAATGCAAATCAAACTATAATGAGATATCATCTTACCCTTTAAGGCCATTATCAAAAGAACAGAAAATAACAAATGAAGATACAGAGAAATTGGAACCCTTGTGTACTGTTGAGAGGACTGTAAAATGGTGTAGCCATTATGGGAAACAGCACAGAAGTTCCTCAAAACATTAGAAGTAGAATTACCATATAATCCAGCAATCCTACTTCCGGGTATATATTGAGAACTCAAGTGTCTTGAAGAGATATATGTACACCCATGTTCATCATAGCATTATTCACAGTAGCCAAGAGGCAGAAGCAACCCAGATTCCTATGGGCAGATGAATAAAGAATATATACATATAATGGAATATTATGCAGCCTTAAAAAAGGAAATCCTGCCACATGCTACAATATGGATCAATCTTTGAGGACATTCTGAAGAGCAAATTAAGCCAGTCACAAAAGGACATCTATGATTCCACTAACACGAAATATCTAAAGAAGTCAAAATAACAGAAACAAAAAGGTAGTTGCCAAGGTAGAAGGTAGTTGGTCTGAAGTTTCAATTTTGCAAGATGTAAAAGTTCTAGAGATCTTTTGCACAATAGTGTGAATATACTTGGCACTACTAAACTACACGGTTAAGTTTAATGTTACTTTTTACTACAATAAAAAATAAAAATAGTCATTCCCAACCTTTATCATGACATGGAACCCTTTACCTGACCTACATGCCATATATTGGATAAAGGAATTGGCTGTTCACAACCAGAGGAAATGGCCCCAGGGTGGATATTGTGGCATGTCTCATAGAAAGCTCTGGGAACAGACCAACCACTGTAGACTGAATATTATTGATATATGCAAGTTCCAGGAATTTCTTAACACCATTCCTGTTAGCCAGAGCTCTTAATCAGTTTCCTGCTTTAATCTTAACTGGTTACGAGTTGTTCTGTTTCTGCTTCACTTTGGTGACCTGCCCTGCCCTGTCCTTGTACTATTTATCAAGTAACTTAGAAGGAAAAAATTAAAAAACAAGGCAAAATATTTCAATCTTCAACCATCTGATGTAATACCATCATTCTTCACAATAGCTACTTTCTTGACCTCTTCAAAGAGCCTTTTTTACCCCCCTGCAAGTCACTTTCAGGATGCAGTTTTAGAAGGCAAGAAGTAATTACCTTCTACATAAGGTATACAAAACAAAATAGAGGTCTTGAAGGAAGGCCCTTTAACTTTTCTACTTAGAAGAAATCATTGAAAGTCAAATAACTAACTTTAAGCTACTCTTTACTGCCTGAGAGCTAATAAAGACACACTATCCCAATTGTCCCAAAGTTTTCTCAGCTTTACAGGTGCCTAGCTGGCCCAGGGTGTACAGCACGTGACTTTTGATCTCAGGGGCATGAGTTCATGCCCCACATGGGTGTGGAGCCTACTTTAAAAAAAAAAAAATTGTCAGCTTTATTTGCTAAAGGCAAAATAATTACTCCTGTGGCCCCCTAAAGCGTTGTTCTCCCATAAAGAAAAAGAAATATGCCATCAAATTTTATATTTTTAAAGATGGAGAGCCACTAGTTAGCTAACAAGTAGCATTTACATATAATAACTTACATGTAGAAGTAGACGATATCCCCATCCAGGTAAGAACAGAAGTCAAGCTACTAAAATTTCAAGGTTGGCTACACACTAGAGAAGTCTGTGTACCTAGTCTCTCTTTAAGCAACAACTGATATCAAATGGGAAGGCTCTCATCTAAGGATTTAACCACCAGTTGTCTTCGGCTTACTAAGAGATCTGCTTGGGAAAGATAGTCTATGGCATAGGTTGTAAAATGTTGTGAGTTGCCTGTTTTGTGAATAAAGATTGATTGGAACACAGCCACACTCATTTGTATTTTACTGTGTATGGCTGCTTTTATACTGCAATGGCAGAGTTGAATTGTTTCTGACAAAGGCTAGGCTGTAAACCCAAAATATTTACCATCTGGCTCTTTACGAAAAGCTTTCTGGTCTGTGGCATAGTATTTCAAACATTAGAAAAAGCGTACAAATCATTTTGGGATCTTGTTAAAATACAGATTTCAGGGGAGCCTGGGTGGCTCAGGTGGTTAAGCCTCGACTTTGGTTCAGGTCATGATCTTGCGATTTGTGAGTTTGAACCCCACGCTGGCCTCTTCTGTCAGTGCAGAGTCTGCTTTGGATCCTCTGTCTTACTCTCTCTCAAAAATAACAAACATGAAAAATACACGTTTCATTCAGAAGGTCTAAGTTAAGACTTAGATTCTGTGTTTCTAAGAAGCTCCAGGTGATGCCAGTGCAGCTGGTTGGCACAGACTTTTAGTAGCAGAGGCTTAAGGCATACAATAATCCTAGTCAGTATAGTGTTTCTGAACCTGGGACACTTGTGCTCCATAGGACATTTAACAATTTCTGGAGACATTCTGGGTACTACAACTGGGAGGAAGTACTATTGGCATCTACTAGATAAAGGCCAGAGATGGCTTACAGTGTACAGAACAGCCAGCTCAGTAAGCCCAGAGTGGTGCTGCTGAGAAACCTTGAATTCTGAGCAAGTTATTAACCTTGAATGCACGTCAGAGTCAATTAGGAAGCTATGAAAAATACCAATACCCTTTTTAGTTCTAGCCATGAATAATGGGCATCAGATCTCCCCTCCTGCTGTGAAAAGCCCATGAAATGAATACAAACCAATAGAGTTGGACAAAATATATGAAGGAACTTATCACACAGAAAACAAGGCTGTGATTCTTGAGGAAAGGAAAACACCCAGACTGATAAAGGCTACGGTTTCAGATCTTTACCTTAGCCCAGCCTTCAAAAAGCCTAAATGAAGTGAAGACATGACTAATCAAGTTGAACCACCAATAAATTATTTGTCTGCCAGAACAAAAGTCAGTACTCTTTAAAGGAATACAATAAAATGTGGAGTTTCAAGAACTGACTAGCAGCCACGATATTCAGCGTATAATAAAACTTTTACGACACACAAGGAACAGGAAACTGTGACCCATAACTAGGAGAAGAAGAGAAATAGATGTGACCCAGATAGTAAAATTATCAAACAGGGACAATAAAACCACTACATAAGTATGTTCAAGGAATTAAATATAAAGTTAAACATAATTAGTGAACAGATCGAGAGAGCAGAGAAATGGGAAATATAAAATGCTTCTAGAATGGAAAAATACAATAAATGAAGTTAAACATCCACTGGTTAAATAGGTAGAGACCAGGCAAAGGACCAGAATGAAGCACAGCAAGATAAAAGACTAATTTGAAAAACGAACAGAGCCTCCGAAAAGGCCTGAGAGAAGGTAGACAATTCTA
Source organism: Lynx rufus (assembly GCF_022079265.1). Classification (NCBI taxonomy): domain Eukaryota; kingdom Metazoa; phylum Chordata; class Mammalia; order Carnivora; family Felidae; genus Lynx; species Lynx rufus. The sequence goes on along the minus strand of NW_025814896.1, from coordinate 76,764,280 downwards.
ACTGCATGTATTTGGATCTCAGAGAAGAGGGATTGAGGCATGAAACAAATCCTAGCTGAAACTTTTCCAGTGATGACAATTACGAACCCACAGATGAAAAAAGCTCAATGAGCCCAAAGCAGAATAAACATAAAGACAACTATCTCTAGAAAACCAAAGATAAAAAGCAAATATTAAAAGCCAGAAGGGACACATTATATATAGGGTCAATGATAAGAATAACTGCTAACTTCTCATCGGAAAAAAACACAAGACGACAAGACACATTTTTAAATTCAGAACGAAAAATCTCATGTCAGGTGAGGCCTTCACAATGAAGGTGAGGGGCATCTAGTTCCAGCCAAGACAGTAAGTACATTCTACTTTATTCCTTCTAATTACTACTAAAGATTTTAGACAAAAATTAATACCTTCTGAAAGTTGTAGAATAGAAGGCAGACTGGATAAGGACCTTAGAACACACAGAATGACCCAGCCCCAAGTCTCATCCCAACCACCTTTTTTTTTGATGCCTATTTATCCCAGCCTGGGCCACAATGCACTCTACAATTGGAAAACAACACTGTGCACACAAAAAAGTCCAGGAAAAGCCTGTTGTCTTTAAACAGTGGATCAGCAGGAAGGCAAGTATACAGTTCAGAACACTTGTCTCCTATACCTGCTGTACTTTAGGTGAACACATGAAAGAAGCTGTACCCTTCCCACTTCCCACTAGGGGTTGTGGAAACTGGGGTAGAGTCCTGTCAGGTGTCACCACCATGCGTTAACCAGGAAGCACACCTACCCTTCCCCACCAAGCACTGAGGAGACTGAAGTGGAGCCCTGTCAAAAGACCAACCCTACACTAACAAAGCAGTACCCTCTCCACTGGCGTTATGGAAATTATGAGACAGAGCCCTGTCAATGCCCAGCCTGTACTACTGAGCACTGACTTCTCCTTCCCTCTCTCCCAGACACTCTGGAGACCAAAGGGTAGAGCCTTGTAGACTGTCCTTCCCTGCACTCACACAACATAAGTAGTGCCTCTCTTCCTCTGCAACAGACACTGTGGACATTGTGCAGTAGAGCCCTAAGGACCATGCCCAGCCTGCATTAAGCAAACATTAGCAAAAAGCAGCAACCCTCTATTTCTCTTTGGCCTCAAATGTGGATAGGAGCCCAACTGACCCATCACTGTCATGCATTAAAAAAAAAAAAAAAAAAAAAGTATACCTCACATCCTTCTAGTTAGAAAACCTTGTTCTCAGGAATAGAACTACAAGAGAGCTAACTAGCCAAGCTATAGAAAAAAAAATCAATAATACCACAAACCAATGGGATCTGATAATATTTATAGAGCACTACACCTCAAAACAGTAGAATTCATGGTCTCTTTAATCTCTCATTAAGACCATACCCTGGGTCAAAAATAAACCTTAACAAATTTGAAATGATACAAAATATGTTCTCAGACAATAATATAAATTAGAAATCAGTAACAAAGAAAATGGAAAAAATCTTCACTTAGAAATTAACACACTCCTAATAGCCAAGGCATCAAAAGAAGTCTCATGAAAAAGTACAAAATTAAAAATACTGGGATGCCTGGGTGGCTCAGTTGGTTAGGCATCCAACTTCAGCCCAAGTCATGATCTTGCAGCTAGTGGGTTCGAGCCCCACATCAGCCTCTCTGCTCTCAGATCCTCTATCTCCCCCTCTCTCTGCCCCTCCCCAACTTGCTCTCTCTCTCTGAAAAACAAATCAACGTTAAAAAATAAGTAAAATTAGGGGCACCTGGGTGGTGCAGTCGGTTAAGCAACCAACTTCTGCTCAGATCATGATCTCACAGTTCCTGAGTTTGAGTCCTGCATTGGGCTCTGTGCTGACAGCTCAGAGCCTGGAGCCTGCTTCTGATTCTGTGTCTCCCTCTCTTACTGCCCCTACCCTGCTCATGCTCTGTCTCTGTCTCTCAGAAATAAATAAATGTAAATAAATAATAAAATTATAGGTACAAGAAAAGTACATTACATAAGGATTTACGGGATACAGTTAAACCAATACCTAATAGGACATTTATAGCATTAAATACCTACATTAGAAAAAATGAAAGGGCTCAAACAATAGTCTAACCTTCTACCTAAACTAGAAAAAGGAAAATAAACCAAAAATTAAGTTGAAACAAAGAATAGGAAAATCTGCCCAGTCTAAATCCAGCCTGTTTTGTAGAGTTACCAACTAAGAATTAATTTTAAATTTTTAAATGGTTGGAACATTTTCTGATTGGAAAATTTTATGGAATTCAAACTTCAGTGCCATAAAATTTTGTTGGAACTCAGACTCATTTGTTTACATATGGTATATGATACTTTTGTACTATGGTATACAGCTGAATAGTTGTAACAGAGAGCATGTGACCTATAAAACCTAAATATTTAACTATTTGGCTGCTTGCAGAGAACTTTGACTACTCTTGAAATTGAATCCATAGTGAAAAGGAGAAATCTCTAGGCCCAGATGGTTTCACTGGAGAATTCTCTAAAATACTTTATTTACTTTAAAAAATTTTTAAGTGTTTATTATTGAGAGAGTGTGAGCACGGGAGGAGCAGAGAAAGCGAGAGACAGAATCTGAAACAGGCTCCAGGCTCTGAGCTGTCAGCCCAGAGCCCCATGTGGGGCTTGAACTCATGAGCGGTGAGATCATGTCCTGAGCCAAAGCCGGAAGCTTAACTGACTGAGCCACCCAGGTGCCCCTCTAAAACATTTTAAAAAGAAACAACATGAATTCTACTAATTCTGTTCCAGAAATTAAAAGGAGGAAGACTTGTCAACTCATTTTATGAGGCCAGCACTACCGTGATACCAACACCGGATAAAGACAGTAGAATAAAAAGAAAGCTACACACCAGTAGTCCTCATGAACAGGTGTAAAAGTTCTCAACAAAATACTAGGAAATTGAACCTAGCAACATATGAAAAGAATTCTACACCATGTAAGACTAGAGGGGTGCCTGGGTGGCTCAGTCAGTTGAGCATCCGACTTTGGCTCAGGTCATGATCTCACAGTTTGTGAGTTCAAGCCCCATGTTGGGCTCTGTGCTGACAACGCAGAGCCTGGAGCCCGCTTCAGATTCTGTGTCTACCTCTCTCTCTGCCCCTTCCCTGCTCGTGCTCTGTCTCTGTCTCTGTCTCTCTCTCAAAAATAAACAAACATTAAAGAAATGTAAGACTAGTTCAATATTCAAACACTAATCAATGTCATCCACCATGGCAACAGTGTAAAGCTGAAAAATCATATGATCATAATTGATACAGAAAAAGCACTTGATAAAATTTAATACCCATTCAAAACAACTCTTAGTACACTAGAAATAGAGGTGAGCCTCATCAACCTGATAACACCTACCAAAAATATACAGCTAACATCACACTAAATGGTGAAGAATAAACAACTCACATGTTCTTCAACACTACGTCCATACTTCAGAACATTCCTTATCAGTAAAAAGGAATGAACTATACTGATACATACAAACTCAGATGGATCTCTATCTAGGGCATTATGGTGAATGAAATAAAGCCCATGTCAACAAGTTACATAGTAAAGAATTTGATTTGTACAACATGCTCAAGATAATCAATTATAGTGATATGGAACAAATCAGTGCTTTCCAGGGTTTAGGATAAAGGGGAGGGTGTCCATATAAAGCAAAACACGGAAGTTTCTATGTGAGGGAGTTTCTTCCTAGAACAGTTCTGTACAGTAATTTTTGTGATTAGTCTGTCTATACATGTAATACAATTTAACAGCAACATACACATGAGTGCATGTAAAAACTGATGACCAAATAAGGTATGTATTTTATAGTAGTATGCCAAAGTTAGTTCCTGGTTTTGAAAATTATACTATTGTTATAAGATGATGTCATTGGAGAAAGCTAGGTAAAGGGTACACGGGAGCTGAAGGAAGGGTACATGGGAGCTCTCTATTGCAATTTCTGAGTGTGCAATTATTTTAAAATGAAATGTTAAAAAAAATAAATTCAGAGGTAAAATATAGTTCCAGCTCTCCCACACCAAAAAACAAAATACAAACAAACAAAGTAAAGGTGAAATAAAGATATTTTCAGAAAAGAAGTGAGAGAATTAGTCTCCAGGAACTTTCCACTACAATGTTAAAGGAAATTCTCTGCGAAGACGGGAAATAACCAACTGTAAACTCAGATCTATGGGAGGGCTGAAGAATTCCAACAGCAATAAATATGAGACTTTTTTTTTCCTCTCAATTTCTTTGAAATAAAAGTGATTTAAAAAAAATAATTTAACGTGTATTCATTTTTGAGAGACAGAGACAGAGCATTAGCAGGGAAGGAGCAGAGAGAGAGGGAGACACAGGATCTGAAGCAGACTCCAGGCTCTGAGCTGTCAGCACAGAGCCCAACGTGGAGCTCGAACCCATGAACTGTGAGTTCACAACCTGAGCCAAAGTTGGATGCTTAACTGACTGGGCCACGCAGGCGCCCCAAAACTGATTTTTTAAAGCACAATAGTAACTGCATTATGGAATTAATTATATATGTTAAAAAAAAGTATGACAACAGTAGCACAAAGGATGGAAATGTATTTTTGCAAGATTCTTACATTATATATGAAGTCGTTTATTAAATCAAGGTAGATTATTATACAAGTGAAAGATGTATATTATAATTTCTAGAGCTATGTTAATATGGTAGCCACCGACCACATATGACTTGAATACTTGGAATATGGCTAGTCTAAATTGAGGTGTGCTGTTAGTGTAAAACACACCAGATTTTGAAGACTTAATATGAAAAAAAGAATGTAATATGTCTCCATTTTTATTATAGTTACAATATTTGGGGTATTGGTTTAATTAGAGTTGTTTTTATATTATTAAACTTTAATTAGAGTGGTTTTAGAGCAGGGGTTTACAAACTTTTTCTTTCAAGGGCAGATAGTAAATATTTTAGGATTTGGGGGCCACGCAGTCTGTGTTCTAAATACTCAGCTCTGCCACTGTAGCATGGAAATACCCATAGACAACATGTAAGAGAATATGTAAACAAATGAGTATGGCTATGTTGCAATATAACTATTTAACTTTATTAACAATACAACCATATAAGTATATTTAAATATAACTACTTAAAATAGGTGACCCGCTGACTTTGGCCCATAGGCCATATCTTGCTGTACTAAAGTAACCACTACAACAAAAACAAAAGAGCCCAGAGAAGCACAGTTTACAAATTGAAGATATGAGAGACAAATTCCCACTTACTCCAAAAGAAAGCAGGAGGGAGGTAAAAAGTGACAAAGAATAAATGGAGCAAAAAGAAACCAAATAGTGAGATTGTAGATTAAATTGAACTACAATAATTACATTAAATGGAAATGGGACAGATTAAAAGGAAGGTTTGTGAGGTCGTGCAAAAAAGCAAGACTTAAACTGTTATTTACAAAAGCACTCACAGACACAAAGACACAAAACACAAACATTAAACAAAAGGATGGAAAAGGACACACCATACAAACTAATCATAGGAAGGCTGGAATTGTTAAAATTAAAGTAAAATTCAAGACAAAAGAATATTGACACATGTAAGAAAGATGTTTAACAATGATAAACAATATTTCACCAAGAAGACGTAACAGTTCTGTATCTGTATGTCCCTATTAACAGCATGAAAATTCATAAAGCAAGAACTTATAAAACTAAAGGAAATATAGACAACTCCACAATTACAGTTGAAGATTTAACATACCTTGTCATTGATTGATTAAACAGGAGGACAAAATAAAGCAAAACAGTAAGGATATAGAAGGACTGAACAACACTATCAACTTAACCTAATCAACATTTATAGAATAGTAAATTCCAAATTCAGAATATATATTTGTTACAAGCACATGAGAAATATTCATCAAACTAAGTCTTCTTCTTGACCATAAAACAAGTTTCAGTGTATTTTAAAGGATTGCAAGAATATGCTCTGATAAATTAGAAGTCAATAACAAAAACATAGCAATAAAATCTCAAAAATATTTAGGAATTAAAAAATCATGCTTCTAAAATCCATGGGGTCAAAGACTAAGTGAAGGGAAATTAGAAAATATGTTTAACTGAACAACAATGAAACACAATATATCAAGATTTGTGGAATACATCTAAAGCACTGCTTAAAATTCTTTATAGCTTTATACATTTTAGAAAGAAAGGCTTAAAAGTAATGATTTAAGCATTTACCTTATGAAGCTTAAAAAAAAGAGTACCCAAAATAAGTATAAGGAAATGATAAAGAACAGTAATTAGTAAAAGAGAAAAAAAAAATCTCAGCAGTAGATAATTCAACAAATCCAAAAACTGGTTCTTTGAAAAGATCAATAAAAGTGATAAGCATTTAGCTAGACTGTAAAAAAAAAAGAAAGAAAAAAATTCCTTGGAAGATACATATTACCAAAGCTGACACAAGAAGAAAAAGAAAATCTAATGACATTATATGTTATAGAGAGTAAATTCATAATTAAAGATTTTCCTACAATAAAATTCTAGGCCCAGATGATTTTCTTGCTAAATTCTAGGAAACATTTGTGAAAGATAAATGTTACTAAAACAGTTTCTGAAAATAGACATGTCCAATTTGCATAATGACCTGAAAACAAAACCACACAAGGATATTGTAAGAAAAAAAATTGCAGATCAATTATCCCTCATCAATGTAGATATAAAAACCCTTAATGGAATAATAGCAAATTGAATTCAGTATGACAACGCATCATGACTAAATGTGGTTTACCCCAGAGAAAAAGGTTGATTTAACACTCAAAAATCAATTCAATTCATTGCACTAGTAAAGGAGAAAAATCATATGATCATTTCAGTAGATCCCAAAAAAGGACTTAATATACACTCATGACTTAATTTTTTTCAACAACTACAATGAAATTTCCTCAGCCTGATAAAAGGGCATTTAGGAAAAACCTACAGCTAACATCATACTTAATGTATAAAGAATGAATGTTTTCCACCAAAGAACAGGAACAAAGCAAGGATGCCCATGCTCAGTGTAGTATTAGAGGTCATAGAAGGTATCACAAAGCATGAAAAAAAGCTATGAAAGGCATACGTGTTGGAAAAGAAGTAAAACTCTATTCACAAACATTACTATGTATAAAATCCTAAGAATCTACCAAAAAACGAGAATTAAAAAGTGACTTTAGAAAGATCTCAAGACACAAGGTCAATATACAAAATGATATTTACAATAGAATTAAAAAACAAGAGGGGCGCCTGGGTGGCGCAGTCGGTTAAGCGTCCGACTTCAGCCAGGTCACGATCTCGCGGTCCGTGAGTTCGAGCCCCGCGTCGGGCTCTGGGCTGATGGCTCAGAGCCTGGAGCCTGTTTCCGATTCTGTGCCTTCCCTCTCTCTCTGCCCCTCCCCCGTTCATGCTCTGTCTCTCTCTGTCCCAAAAATAAATAAACGTTGAAAAAAAAATTTTTTTTAAATTAAAAAAAAGAATTAAAAAACAAGAGATTTAGAGATAATTTTAATGGAAGATGTATACAATACCTACACCAAAAACTACAAAACACTTAGAGAAATTAAAAATCTACATAAATGGAGACAAGTATCGGGTTCATGCATTGGAAGACTCAAATGTGTTGTTGGGATTTCAGTTGCCCCTAAACTGATCTTCAGATTTAGTGGAATCACAATCAAAATTCCATTTTGCTTTTTAGTGGAAATTGACAAACCGGTTCTTAAATTTTATGGAGAGGAACAGGACCCAAAGCATTCTTGAAGAAAAGGGTTGAAGGACTTGTACTACCTAATTTCAGAACTAGTTGTAAAGCTGCAGTAATTGATGTACTGTGGTTTTGGTGTAAGGACAGATAGACTGATTAGAAGACAAGAGAGAGTTCAGAAATAGACCACAATTTACACTGTCAGCTGACTTTTGAAAAAGACTCCAAGGAAATTTAGTTAGGAAAAGGAAATCTTTTTAACAAATGGTGCTGTGACAGCTGGCTCTGATGGAAAACAAGAACCTCAACCCCTTATACACACAAGAATGATTTGAGCTCATGGACTCAAAATGAAAGCCAAAACTAGAAGGCTTTTAAAAAAATATTTAGCAAACTGTGACCCTGAGATAGGCAAAGTTTTCCCAGGTTTCTTTACAGAAAACATTGATAAATTGAACTTCAAATAAAAATAACAAACAGTTTTTGCTCATTAAAGACAAATAAATGAATAGGGAGGCTGCACACTAGGAGAACATATCCACAATACAGATGTATAAAGAATTCCTACAACTCAGTAATAAAGAGACTATCATCCAAATAAAAATGGATCAAGACATTTTACAAAAGAAGACATATGAATGGGGAGTCAGCACATGAAAATGGTGCCCACAGTTATTAATTATCAGGTCAATGATAATCAGACTCAACAGAAATACTAATACATAAATGTTGGAATGCCCAAAATTAAAAAGACCAACACCACCAAATGCTGGGGAGGATCTGGGATTACTGGTGGGAGTATAAAATGGAAGTACTTGTCAGCTTTTTATAGAGGTGAACGTAAATCTGCCCTGTGAACCAGCAATTCCACTTCTCAGGACAAACGAAATGTAACCATAGAAGGACTTGTGTCACAATGTTCATAGCAACTATTAGTTATGATGGCTAGAGCCAGGGGCAGCCCAGGTGTCCTGGGAGAATGGATATATGGCTTATGGTGTACTACACAATGGAGTTCTGCTCAACAAGAATTAGTGATACGTGTAACAATATGGATGAGTTTCAAAAACAAACTAACAAACAAACATGCTGAGTGAAAGAAGCCAGACACAAAAGAGTGCATTCTGTATGACTAACATAGTATGTGACATTCTAGAAGAGGCAAAACTAACCTAGTGTGAAAATCAGAATATCAGAACAGTGGTTGTTTGGGGGAAAGGGACTGACTGAGAAAAGGAACAAAGAGCTTTCTGGAGTGATAAGATCTGCACACACATATCACAAATGCCCACACCAGTTACAATGAATCAATTTCTTGGCTTGGAACCTGGGCATCAGGTTTTTTTTTTTTATAGTCCCTTCCTATCTCCATACACAAAGTGATTCTGGTGCATAGTACAGGTTGAAAAAGAACACACAAGAATCTCAAAATTTTGTCACCAAGCAATATTTGTAATTTTACAAATGGGAACTATAAGTTCAAAGGATTCTTATTAGTACTGTAAAAACATTCTCTGGATAAACATGTGTGCTTGTTGGTTGGGTAAGAAATGCCCAACTTGTATGTGTCTAATTTTCACCTTGGCTGCTAAGAGGTTCAGAGCCAATTCAGTGCTCAGTTTAGTGATTAACATCTCAGTGCCTGATAAACTTATTTTGAGGGGCGAGGGTTTGGGAGATAGAAGATGGGGGCATTAAAATATCCTGTTTCACATTTTAAACTACCTCAAATTATTTGAGGAAAATGATGGTGTATAAATCATATAAAACGTTATTTTGGAAAAAAAATATTTTTTCATTGAGGATATAAATACATTGATTGTATGCTTCTCCTTCTTCTCAGAAAAAGGTTCGATTAGGAAAGACTTTTGCTGTTGCTTGAATGAGTCCTCTGCTAAAGGTAAGTCACGACTCAACCAAATGATCGAATAACTTAAAAAATACATCATTTTACAATACAACCGTATCAACAGGGAAACTCTTCACTCACATTTGATTATAAGGGCGAGAGTGGAGGAACCCACTTAAGAGTATGGAACATGCTAAGAGTCCCTAATGGATCGTAGATGGCATAAAAAATTTAAGTGCACTTCATTACGTTCTCAGGGTAAAGAAATCAGATCTGTACGCAAATGTGCTCACTGTCATTCTGTTTCTGTGATGATTGGTGTGGGCTGCTTTGATTTTATGCACTGGATAGGATGTTTTCTGCCCCTTCTCATTTAACAAAACCATACAACCTTGGCCCCCAGGAGAAAATAAAAGGTCTTTATTCCCAAACGGCATATTCTAATATAACATTAAGGAAAAAAAAAAAAAAACACAACAAAAAGCCTCTCACCTGAGCTGTTTCACTGTTAAGCAATCTAGTCAGCAGCTCCTCTGTTTGCACTTTTCTCCCGGTTGAACAGGACTCAGCACTTCTCTCACCACGGATGTTTTTTTCTATTAACCTATTTTGCATCTGATTGACTTGCTTTGTTGCAGCCTTTTGAGAAACAACCTGTTGATTGAGAGTAATAATGTATAATGAAAACTTTTGACACTTGTAAAACAAAAATGCTTCTATGTCCAGATTCTTGAAAATTCTAAACTTGCCAAGCTTTGAAAAAAAAAAAGGAAGAATTAAAGAGGAAACCAACAAATGGATGTTATAGAAAGAATATAGCAGTTGGCAAGATCCAGACCCTTTCTCATCAATAGTACAAGACCAATTAAAATTAGTGTCACTGTTATACGCTCTTTAGAAATTATCTCTACAGATAGCTTGCTTATTGGAAACGGCATTTTTACAGAAAACTGTCACATTCTAAAACTGCACATGAATTCATTATTAACCTTTGCTGGGAGTGGATCCAGTACATCTTTTTAGTTTAAATTCTTATTAATTAGAATCTTCGTTTTCTATCATTGAAGTGAGCCTAATGAATGTGAACGTATAAAAGGAGCTTATAATGTTGCTTACTTTCTTATACAGGTAATTTAACCTTTGAGTAGATGAGTAACAGTTCGTGCCACCTGGTACTGTGCACCAGTATCAAAGGTTAAGTTCTACAACAAGCCTGCTGTCTCTCAGGTTCTTTTTCACACCGTGGTGTTATCTGGGGGATGACTGACTCTTAATAACCTTGAAGTAGACACGGATATCGAAGGGCAGATCCCACAATTCAGCTGGAAGATTAAAAGCCACAGTGAAGATCCTTATGTGAAGTATTTGGTCAGCAGCTTCATGTTTACAGCAGCTGAAAGTGCCATCACCTTTCTTCATGGGTTAAAGAGGGGCCAGAAGATAGGAACAGCACAAGGGGAAATAATGGAGTAGCCAGTGCCAAAACAGAGAATGAATTACGTTGGCTAGGCGAGCAGAGCCTTAATTTGTAGTCTCTCAATTTTTAGCTTCTATTGCCAAGTGTGTTCACTCCTTCCCTTTAAAATATGCTGGTGTTTTGTGGCGAGGTCTAAGCTGTCACAACACCATTCTTTATTCGCCCCTCCTCCCGGATCCCGGCTTCTCAAAGGGTAGCAAAGCCATTGCTTTTCAGTACCCTGACAATTGGCATTGTTCCCTAATCACTCAGGGTTTCTTTATTTTCACCACTCAAGTCTCCCAAACTACTGGGAAAATTCATGGGTAACCACCTTCTGAGTCACACTCCCACTGAAGTCATCTTAGTGATAAATGCTCACCATACCACTGGTGCGAAACAAAGGGTTTCCCAAAGCTGTTGTACACCGGTTCGTTCTGATGAAAGACTGGCTTGCCAATCACTGTGAAAATGTGTTTTATGATAGAAGGGATTAGTTGAGATACTGAGGTTTTTAATGCCTCAATTTAGGTATAAGAGTTTCTGGCCTGGGAGCCTCTGATGTACAAACAAAATCTGATCTAATATATTCAGTCCTGTGTGAGGCTTTCTGGAAGAGATGGTGCCTCCTGGATCTGCCGTCAGTTGGCTGGATGGGCAGGTTGCGCTGCCATAAGCATTTCTAGCTAATAAACAAGATGATACCCCGTTTATGGAAATTTTCTATTTCTAGGGGAACTTTTAAAATGGTAAGAGTGAAGTGGGATAAGTTTTACTCTTAATTGTGAACAGAGGTAAAACGTTTTCTCAAAGATGTAAGAGTGAATATAGAAAACGCTCTGGGCATCGCACGAAATCAAATAAAATACTACCCAAATAGGTGTCCATCTTCAAGAGAGAGGCTATTCAGATCAGGTATTTTTTATTTAATTTTCCACTGGCACTTCAGTGTTCCAAGAAATCAGGAATACTTTTGGCCTCCTGAAATCTAGTGAGCCAAAAATGTGCTCACAAATGAGAATTTATATTCTACTTTTCTCACACAGTATAAATATAAATAGAATTATTTTGAGAATTAAAGCTCAAGAAAGAATTTTATGAACTTTCAAGGTCAACACAAAGATTACTACCACGAATAATAATATATATATTCATCCCTGGATTTGCTGCTAACCTCAGATTTAGAGTAAACGAAGGGACAAACTCTTACTTGTCTGAAACGTAAGACAGCTTGAACATTTTCATTCTGCCCTACAGTTACTCCTCTGCCAAGGGAGAGCACTTAGGAAGGATGGGTGTCTGTAGTATTACAATATGGATTCAAGCATCATAACAAGGAGAGAGATATGATAAGCTGGTAAAAGGATCCTCTACTGGCTGTGGAGGAAACAGCTTATTCAGAGGGTTGAACGGGGGCCTTCAATAATGCTGGTTTTCCAACATGGCTTTAACATTCTCATCTGGGAATTCTAGAGCTTTAGCTCACCTCAATAAGCATTCTTACTGAAATATGGTTTCCTTCAGTGAATTTTGGACATTAAATCCCAGTGGATGGTATAAATAGACTGTGGTAGCCTGATGATAGATTCTTCTAATTTGACAGTGTTACCTCAGGAGCCGTCGGAGCTACTAAAGAGTGATTTCAGCTATACAGAACATCATTTTGATTGAGGCAAATGCCCCAAAAGATTTGCCTTTCAGAAAAAAAAAAAAATATCAATGTCTCTACTGTCTTGACAAAAATTCATTTCCAATTTAACTCCAGTAACAGTATTGGAGGACTTGTGTAAGAAGGCGGCTCTGTTTACAGGGAACAGTTTATGATGCCTTGTAAAAACCTAGTATTGGAAAAATACCTCCTTTTTCTTTTGCAAAAAGATGCTGTAAGTTTGCCAAGATTCTTAACGGTGATGTGCTATTTTCTAATACCTAACCAAAGCATATTTTTGTTAGGAATACTAAATTTAAAAGGTACAACCATTTCTGCTGAGGGAAATAACATTTTAAAAAAATGAGCATTCATAACTTTCCTTTGAATACTGAATGATAGAAATATTTTATTTACCTAACGGTATATGTTTTCTGGTCCACTGACTTCTTTTTTAGTATCTTTGTCCAAAGAGTGTAAGTCCAGGATTCATTCAATATTCTGTTAAATAACTAGAGTAATCCATGTATGAAGTAACAAAAAACGTTTTTAGTTACCAATAAAGAGATTCTGTCTGGGATTAAAAAGAGAAATCTGGGGCCATGTGGTTGATACTCATTCTGGATCTAAAATGATTTTTGTTATGGAAGCAATCAATTGTGGGAACTAGCCTATACTTTTATCATTCAGGGAAACTGAGTACAGCACAGTTTATATTGTCATATTTTGCTTTTCAACATTTTCAAGTTTAGTATTTGCAACATTACAAAATCTGTAAACTTTAAAAATACTTATTCACCACATGGTGAACCTATTTTTATATTAAGATTATAATATATTTATGTGCACTTAAAATACTACAGAAATAAAGTCTTTATTCAATAACTATTGATCGGCTGTGAACTACATCCCCAAAACCTCTTACTGTCTTTATATCGGGGGTGGTCATATTGTTAGAAATTAACTAAGGTCTTAAGAATGTATATTATTCTTAGTGTTTGCTTTTTACTCATAATCAAAGCGCTCTAATCAAAAGGGAAGAATAAAATATTTTTGATTGAGGCTCATTGGAAAAAATGTTTTATGTTCTATTCTCTGCATATAAAAGTGGTTTCACAACAAACATCTTTTGAATTTGATGAAACTGAAAAATTCTGGTGGATAATAATTAGAATTTTACATCAGAGGATATAACTATCAGTTTTTAAAATGGCTTCTTTTATATTTCAATTAAGTTTATGAAACTGAAAAACTACAGAAAAGGAAAAAAATCTACTTAAATTAGTGTAGATTAAGTGGTGACCATTATTGCAAGGGAGATACTACGTTAAGGAAATGGCTCTTTGTTTTGTTGCAAAAGTGATAAAAACACAAAAGTCAATAAAACTGTTAAAATAAGTCTCAGTAATTACCAAGATCAAAATCCACTGGCTTTTTATTAAACATGAACTTTTGTTCTGCCTTCTGCAATACGTAAATAGTGCTGACAATTGGTTTGTGAGGCATTTGCTACAATAAAATGTAATTGTATCATGAGAGAAAGGTGACAATCAGGAGATCATGAAAAAATTACATATTCTCACTGGTAGTTAATTAGCCATGCAAAACCTCCTCAAACAGATATTCTCTTCTATTAGGAATGATTACTATGCAGGCCTACAGATGTCAATACCACAGTCATTCAAATACTTCTTTCCCTACTAATTGAAGGTTGTAAAGCTCTGGTGCCAAGGTTTTGCTTCCAAAGAGCTAATTTATGACTAGAAGGATATTTTATGTCTTCAGTTGCAGCAGCTACAAAATTCAGCAAATCAGAACCATCTGTGCACTGATACTTGACTCACCATCCATCTAGCGGCCTATCAGTCACGTTAGTTTGCATCCTGCATTCTTGGCTCATGAACACTTGTGATGATCCAAAGTTCATAAGAAATATTAAAAATGAATGGCATCCTGACCCTACCTTATTGCACATGCATCGGGGAGAAAAAGCCCTCCCTACAGGTTTTGCATGTGGATCGTGTCCAGGAAGGACTGGACATTTAGTTGCCTGTCCAGTAGCACTGCTCACAGGAATCTCAGGTTTCCCCCACCCTGTAAAAAATGTTTTAAATCCTAATTCTTGTGTATTGTTTCAAGTTCTCTCTTTTTTTAAGTCAGTGGGAAGATAACAGAGTATAGGAGAAAAGGGTAACTTAAAACTTTTTAAAAGGTTGGGGCGCCTGGGTGGCGCAGTCGGTTAAGCGTCCGACTTCAGCCAGGTCACGATCTCGCGGTCCGTGAGTTCGAGCCCCGCGTCAGGCTCTGGGCTGATGGCTCAGAGCCTGGAGCCTGTTTCCGATTCTGTCTCCCTCTCTCTCTGCCCCTCCCCCATTCATGCTCTGTCTCTCTCTGTCCCAAAAATAAATAAACGTTGAAAAAAAATTAAAAAAAAAAAAAAACTTTTTAAAAGGTTATTTTTGTAGATTGATATATCAGTGCATACAAGCAGTCTGGTTAAACCTAAGAATATCATCATTATCACCCCCAAATTATGGAATTATGGCCAAACTGGCAAACAAAAGCAGAGGGCAATAACCAAAGAAATCTGAAGAAAAGCAACGAATAAAGGTTGTCCTGAATAAAGTCAGATTAGCCTTTAATCTTACCCTGGTCGTGTCTCTGTGACCTCAGCGACTGCTTTATTTCTTTAATAGTACCCTAAATAGGCCATGGATCCTACTGTTTTTCTCTAAGAGACAATAGGTCAAAAGAACTTGCAACAAAATTTCCTGGAGCTCAGTTAGGAGAAATAGGAATTAAATGTAATAAGCAAGAAAGTGGGTTGTCAGACTCCCTCTGAGACCCAAAACAACTTCATTTGGTAGAAAAGCCTCACAGAAGGTAATCGTAGGATCCCAGGGACTACGTTACTTACTTTTTGATTGTTTGGAGTATCCACATTCACACTCTCTCCTTTAGTGGAAAATTCCAGTGGTCCTAAAGGTGTTCCACCTGGGTTCAGAATTTTCTTGAGCATTTGATAGTTTGGCTTTTCATCATATGCTAAATTATGAGCACATACCAAATACTGGGCTATTTCACCTGTGAAGTGTAAATTTTTTTTACATGTTATTAGTAATTGGCAAGAATTGTCAAGACTCCAATATCATCAAAATCTCTCTATTCTCTCTTACACATGCACACAACACACATCCTGAAGAAACTAAGAATAAACAATTCGATGCAAAGCACTTTTCAAATGATGTCCAAAAATGACTGAAATATAGTGACTTAGAGATTTGACAAGATGGGAGAAACTGGTAATTTTTTTACACATCTTTGTTGATATGTTTACATTTCACTAATCTTATCAAAGGAAGCAAATTTTAAAATTATAGTTAGTGAGTTTGATTTATGAAGTGCAACTACTAAGAACTACATGAATAATATAATAGACCAGACATGCTTCATACTTTATGTTGAAGTTTTAAAAATTCAGTTAAAAACAAGTGTTACTTATTATAAACCTCCCTACTTCAACGGAAAAAAAAAATACTGCAAGTTTTAATTCAGGCTTTGATTTTGAGATTATAAAAGTACATTTAGAGGGATGCCTGGGTGGCTCAGTCAGTTGAGCGTCCGACTTCGGCTCAGGTCATGATCTCACGGTTTGTGAGTTCAAGCGCGGAGTCGGGCTCTGTGCTGACAGCTCAGAGCCTGGAGCCTGCTTCAGATTCTGTGTCTCCCCCTCTCTCTGCCCCTCCCCTGCTCATGCTCTACGTCCCTCTGTCTCTCAATAATAAATAAACGTAAAAAAATTTTTTTAAGTACATTTAGAAATGAGCTTGAATTCTAGGTTTTTAGCCATGACTAATTTTAGAATTCATTGAACCTCCCTGGAGTCCTCCACACCTAGCTAGCCTAGTGCATTCACTAGTGCATTCATTATATAGCCTTTCTGATTTAGAGCAGAAGGGTAAAATGTTGCTACATTTTCTTTTCAAGTTTGTTTGTTTATTTTGAGAAAGAGAGAGTGCAAGTGGGAAAGGGGCAGAGAGAGGGGGACAGAGGGAATCCCACGCAGACTCCCTGCTGTCAGTGTGGAGCCCAGTGTGGGGCTCGAACTCACAAACTGTGAGATCATGACTGAAGCCAAAACCCAGAGTCAGATGCTGAACGGACTGAGCCACCCAGGCATCCCTAATCTTTTTCTAATGTAATCTCTTCCCTAGAACTGTAGTAACCCCCTTCCCCCTGCCAGAAACTATGAACTACAAACTTCTAAATACAAGCAGAATTAGTAACCCAAAGTTACAAATATAGCTGCCTTAAAACAAATGTAGTTTGCATTTGTTTCAGATGGAGATTCAATCTAAAATCCAGACACAAGTTAAGTGATCATACCATATACTGTTTAAAATCTGGCATGTTTTCATTTGTTCACAGAGATGTTTAGATACTCCACTTTTTACAAGCTTTTCCCCTTCAAAAACTTATTACTGACACAGACACAAGTACCTCTTACTAAGTTGTTTATATTCCCATGGCAGGGAAAATCTGGGAAGCTTTGTGGGTTGGCAGGAGTGACTTCCTAATCCTTCCTTTCCCCTCCAGGCCCACCTCCATTCCAGTGGGGAACCACGGACCCTGGGTTTATCTCCCTATGGGGAAGAATTCCAAAAGGAACAGTCACCATCCTGTTCCTCTATGAAAGTCAGAGTGACCATTTTATACCATATTGTCCATAGCCATTTTCTAGGAATATAAGGCTACTGTGGCGAAAATGAGAACTCTTAGCTCCAGGTTTTTTTGGTTTTGTTTTTTAGGTTTTTCTTTTTTCTTTTCTTTTCTTTTCTTTTCTTTTCTTTTCTTTTCTTTTCTTTTCTTTTCTTTTCTTTTCTTTTCTTTTCTTTTCTTTTCTTTTCTTTTCTTTTCTTCCTTCCCTTTCTTTTGATACTTAGGCAATTATAATGCAACCTACTTTTTCCCCTAATGTCTAAGATATACCAAATTCTGTTCTCTAACATTTGATCAAACAGATCTCTATTAGCTGGCAAGTAGTTATAACTCATGTTTCCAGAAGCCCATTGGGGAGGTTTGATTGCTGAAGGGATGATTAAAAAGAAAATGAGATTAAATTACATTCACTGTTATTTTAATGTAAATATTCTGTTGTTCTTTGGCCCTTTCAAGATTGGTAAGCCAGGTTTGGCATATATTATTATAATTCTATTAACCAAAATATCCCAAATGGAGGAGAGAGCTGAATAATCGGGGAGAAGTTTTCACAGGTCACCGTTAGAAGGCAATGGAAGATCCTGGCACTGCACCAATGGACAGCAGCTGTGCGGCAAAGCCTTCATGGGTCTGGGGCTTGGAAAAATGAGGCATCGGTGAGGTAGGAAAAGGAGAGAAAGAACCACCCTCTTATAAATTCATTATTATCAACCTGAAGCTTAGACTATTGTGATGTATTACTGCTTTAAATGTGAACCTTCCAAGATCTAGATTTATTATATTAAGTATACTTTTTAATTTACTAGCATATTTCTGGAGCTATAAAACAAAATGCTTTGGGTAGTATGAAATGGTGATATTCTTGAATCATCTGCTTTTAAGCTAATGAAATATTAAGTATCATTACTATCAAGAAATACAAACTTTTCAAACTATTATTATTACACTGAACTAGACATGCGTGTTTCAACCTCTGTGGTGGTTTTATTTCATAAGCTGCCTTAGTAATAAACCTTTTATAAATCGGATTAATTGTCATGCTTGCAATACCCACTCCTCAGCACGAGCAACTAAGGGATCTTCAGTTAATAGTAAAGTTTCAAAGTTTTATGCTTTAGAAACAGAAATCTGCATTTTATAAAATAATAGGATGGTCTCAAATAAATGGTTTGTACTGAAAATGGGGGACCGGGCACTCCTGTCATTTCTCATTATCATCCAAATCTTCTGATCTCCAGTAATAGAAGTGTCCCGAGTATACACAGGTCCACAGGCATTTATCTTGTGGGACCCAGGGCATCTGGGCTTTCTTTTCCATTCCAGAACAGTTAGTTGCCTTTTGTGCAGAAGGGGCAGAAAAGGTAAAGGAGATACACAGTGAAAAAAAATTTTTTTGACATCTCCCATCTCTCTTTTTTGCTGTCTTATTGAGTAAAACATAAACGGTATAACTTGGTCAAAATGTCAATAAGCATATTAGCCAAGAAAGAATATTGGCATTTGAACCACATCACTCAGTGCAGTTACAGAAAGGAAAAGCCTTCAGTCCATCCCCTGACCCCCAGGAGAATACTCCCCCTATGGCACCTCCATCAGAAGAGGGACCACAGAAAGTGGAAAGCAGGAGGCACAACACTGGGGCAGGCTTAGGACTTGGGGAATAGAGGTGGAAAAGCAGAACTGCTTTGTTCTTCTTTCGTTTCCCATGGAAATGAACATTTTCGTTTCTTGTCAAAGAAGGGCTATAAATATAAGTTTAAGATGATTTAACTCTACTTTTAAACTCTCAGATGGAAACTGATGCTATTTGACCTTATCTAGAGGGTCAGCGTACACATTTACTTTCATAAGTCAGCTAAAAGCTAACGTTGAGATTACCCAATATAGAGAGAGAACAAGGTTCTTTCTGCTTATCTGTCTCTGAGAAAAAGTGAGGCTGACAATAGAAGGGACTCTTTTCTCTAAGACAATCGAACTCATTTGCTAAATTGGTGAACTACGTGCCATGCATGCATATGCAAACGACAGGCACTTGGGTAATTCTGAATTGACTATTTTTACTGATAATACTGTCAATTTAAAGAATTCCAAAACAATCCATACTAACTCAAAAGAGAAAACCATTTAATGAAATTTACCTTCAAATCCCAAGGTTATATGCCTTTGCTAATCCAAAATTTTTTTGCAGGCTGTTCAGAGCGCAAACCCTGAAGGGTTCAGCGATGCAAGTGTTCAATGATTTGGTTATTTTATTTTATTTTTATTTTATTTTTTTAAGTTTATTTATTTTGAGAGAGAGAAAGCGAGAGAGTACAAGCGGAGGAGGGGCAGAGAGAAGGAGAGGCAGAATCCCAAGCAGGCTCTGCACCATCAGCACAGAGCCCCATGTGGAGCTCGAACTCAGCAAGATCATGACCTGAGCCGAGATCCAATCAGACGCTTAACCAACTGTGCCACCTAGGCACCCCAATGATTTGTTTTTTTTAAATTAATGATTGAAGGTGCTCTTTCCTTAGATCAACTTTATCTTCTTTGAACAATATGAAGAGGAACAAAAACAGAACGTCAACTCTAAAAATACTAGATACAGTTGACTATTAAACCTGTATATGATACCCCCTCCCCTGCCAAAAAAAAAAAAAAAAATCAGTCAACAAAGCCTAGAACACTGCCTAAATATTTTCTTGTAGCATTCTTGAGTTCTAATGTCAAAGAAGATGTAAACATTCTCTTCCGTAGCAACTTATCTGTAACCCTGTGTAGGGTTTTCTCCGACCCATGTGGCAGTGGGAGAGTGTGGGTTAAGCAAAAGCTGTAAAACAAGAGTGACAAATGTGGTGACGTGTAAATCACATAGGAGAAGGTAGAAGTTATCATTTGACTTACAGCAACTGCTTCCGGAAGGAGCCCATTTAAGCACTGACTCAGGAAGCTCATCCAACAGACTAAAATGAAGTAGAGTAATACACAATGAATTTGTTTGTAATCCTGCGATTTGTTGTTTTGATTAGAAAACAAAATTCAAATTCTGTGTTGGTGGGTCACCCATATTGTGACTTTCAATATTTTTTTCACCCACCTGTTATGGATAAGAGGGTAAGTGGAGGTGGAGGGGATCCCTCCATTCTCACTGACCAATTTTATATCAATCACCTAGAAACTAAATGTAGATTTATACTATAAATGTTTGCATTCGAAGTTTGTAATACAAAAGTAGGGATATCCATCATGATTTTTTCTTAAAAACAAGAAAAAATACATAGGAAAATTCTATCTGGATTTTCAGGAGATTTTTCCTCAGGTACTTACCACTGGGGAGGGGCAAATTATTTATTTATGTATACCGTTCCCCAGTGGTAGCAGTATATGCTATCCTATGATTCGAGAGGTTAACATTAAATAACCAAACAACAAAACCAACAAGAAAAGTCATTTTTCTAACTCTTTCCAGTGTTTAGACTGAACAAGTACAATTCTTTTAAGTTGCTTCATCCACCAGTAATATAAACATGCAACTAAAATTACTGACATGAATGTCTGATTGACAAACTCAGGCCCAGGCAGAATTGCAACAATAAATTCACTGATCTAATATTACCCTATGTCAGGTAGATAAAAGGCATAGGGAGATAAAGTATTATGACTGTATACGCAAGCATGCCCTTACAAGGAAATTCAGAGTATGCCTTCTTAGCAGTTGAATGAATTATGATTATATAATATCAGAAGTTTAAAAATGTCTGTAGCTTATCTTAATTATAAACTTCATTATGTATCAGCTTCACTGGCTTATAGATTTATATTAGTAATTAAATAAAAATGAAGATATTAATATACATAAGGATCCCCAAAATGGAAATAGAGGTTATGTTTATTAACATTATATTTTATTATTTTACATGATACACTATTTTTGTATTTGAATATACACACATAGGCATATTCTTTAGATATCCACAATGAATTCAACTACATATGTATATTCTTAAAAGATTACAACAAATCATATTCATAAGTTTTCTTAAAAGAAAAAATACACATAAACACTAAAATTAAAATGTGAGCCTTTTAAATATAGTACATTATTCAAATCAGGTAAACTGAGGTTAAAAACTGGATATCCAGATTGCTTATACATGCCCATTACTGTGCTTTGACTTGACCCATACATTGAAGAGTGTTGGTTAATATGGACACATTAATCACTGCAGTAAAAAACTGATTAGATAGTTCTAATATTGACTTATATGAATGTGTTTGTTTGGGGTAAGGGACTAGGATGGTCAAGATTCCAGGCAGAGAAATATTTCATATAATATATCCGTACTTACAAATGTAACCTGCATTACTTTGCATCTGCAGGCTATATCCTCTCTATCAGGCACTGACACCACGCTGAATTTGAAGACTGATTTCAAATCAGACTGATTTACGCCTTCTGTAAACTTCTGTTGGGACTCACCCTGCTTAAAACATAGCTGCCTTTTCCAATCACAATATTACACGTGTGGATAACTACTGTTGAGCATATCCTAGTATATAATGAAAAACTGGCTATTCTGTGCTGCATGCAATTGCTTTCTGTTAAGCCTTATCAGTGAGAAATTAGTAAAATAGTAACATACTCTGTTCTCAGTCTGACCTAGTTCTCTGCTAACAGATTCTAGATGAGAAGAATTGAATGAGGAATATTAAAAGTGTTTATGTGGTTGCAAGATTATCTCTTATATAAATACCTTATATAAAAGTTTTGTTTGTTTCTTCCTTAAGAAACAAAACTTCCCTCCAAGATACAGAATTAAGAAAGAGGCATATTGCTCTCACTTGAAAAATACAAGCCCAATTTGTCCCATTTCTCATTGTTGCTTCGCCCAGTTAATATCAACCCCACCGAACTCAGACTGCCTCCTTATACATGTACAATGCTAATTTGAAAATACTCTTCCTTGAAAAGACTACCACCTAGAATCTAAGCTTTGGAAAACACCATGTAAAAGAACAAACACTTCACTTTATGTTTTGCATGACAACTCACATACATGCGATTTCATAGGTGTCTTCTTAATTGATTTTATGTCTGTAAGGTGTTTGGTTTTTCAAAAAATAGTTTTCAAATTTCAGAAATTTGCCTTGGTTCTCAGACTAGGAGAATGGCAATCTTCTCTGGGATATTTACTCCCTTTAATGTATCCCTTCAGACCTGCCGCTGTATGTGATGGAATACTTGAAAATGTGTACTTTGTTTTAGCAGTCTGAACAGCCACAGGGTCCCGCAGGCTCCGCTCCCAGGGCAGTCTCCCACATAACCACCGCAGCAGGCAGTAGCCGAGGGTTTCGAGGTCACTTCGTCTGGACAGGGCTAGAGGAGGAAGCATTGAGAAAGAAACATGAGGGACAAGCAAGTTTTGAGACAGAGAGAAATTGTCGAATGAACTACCACTGATGAAATACGAAAAAGCCAAATGGGCAAATGTGTTTTGTTTGTTCAGCTGGACTAAAACTTAAACGCCCAGGCTTTTGGCCCCAGTCCACAGACAGGCAGTGACTTGTTGCTGTTGAAAGTAAGGGTCAGTTTCCTCACCTCCTCCAACTTCATCCTTCCTTAGTCTGGCCTGTCACATGAACTTGATCTCCATGGCCTCTGACATGATCCAGACAACCCATAACCTGGCACCAACACTTTCTCAAAGAGCCAAGCAGTAAAACAAAGAAATAAATGTCTGCAGCTAAATTGCTAACATATGTTCCAGGAAGTCCATGGGGTCTGCGTTGGTCATGCAGAGACCCTTTGAGTGCAGACTAAACACTGATGGCCTTTCCTGTTCCACTCACACTGGGAGCATTTGATGTTGGAAGAATATGACAAAACTGCCATCTAGTGTGCAGTATTAAAAAACAGGTCTGTCGTTAAGATTTTTCAATTAAATGAAAGTACAGGGTAAAAAATGCCTCCTGCTTTTAGGTATCCGGTTCTAAAATTTTACAAATATTTTTAGATATATAAGCAGTGCCAAGCTAAAATTCTGGCCAGATATCCTGAACAGAAATATAAAGGTGAGGCAATGATGTGCATGGGGTAGAGGCAGAGGTGGTTGGATACAGATTTTTGAAGTCAAACAGAGGCTTTCAGAATTTACAATAAGATGGCTTTTCATCAAAAAATACAGAAGAACATTTCAGGCCACTGTAAGTATCATTTATATCAAACTATTAAATGCTGTAGACCGATTTTATCATAATTTTATATATTTTTTAAAATACCTATTTCAAAAGATGGACAATGAAATCTAATATAAGTAAAAAAATATATAACAAATACTACTGAAATAATGATTAACACATTAATGAGATCCCACAAAATGATCTCATTTTTTTTTATAACCATTTCAAATTGTCATAAAACAATGGGCTGGTATTTACATTTCTGCCATTACTTGAATGTTCATCTGTGTAGGGAAATAAAATCTCCTAAGTGCAGTATGTGGCTGTTAAACCTGCTGTAAACAGGTATCCTATTTTATTATCTTTCATTAAATAAACTCTGAAAAGTCACTCAGGAAACTTAGTTTTTAATTTAAAAAGTCACCTACTAAGAAGAATGCTGCTAGCACATCATAACTACTTTTGGTTACCATACACAAGTTATAATAAAAGCAGAAGACAAGATTAACTCTTACACATACTCGATCTTAACTGCTATTAGAGTATTGGATTATTAAAGGCCCTCCAATTGAGCAGAATGCTACAGTCCCATGGGTACTGTTTACTTTCTTCACAAGCTTCAACAATGTCCTAATGCAAGACTTGGCTCTCCTATTCAAAGAAAAACACAATCTCTACCACGCTGGTTGGTACTGATTTCTTCAGTAATAAATCTCCCACTAATAATGGAATGGCTCCATTTATACAGATGTGTTCACAAGTCCCTTTTCCATTATGGCAATTCCCGATTACCACCACTTTAAATTCACATCCTCTAATTTTCAAAAAATAATTTTCAAAGAAAATATATATTCTGGCACCTGTTTGGACAACATAGGCTACACACAAGAGGCCCCTGGAGGAAAAATGATTAGAATTAAAATGGAATGAACCTTCCCATCACTTTCCCACCCTTCAACTGAGGGATGAATTGATATGAAGTTGTAAGTAATGACAAATCATTTAGATTTCTGAAGTCAATTTTTCATAAACTGGTCTTCCATTGAAATAGCCCTGTGAGAGTTAACTTTTACTTCACTATTATAATTAAAATACATGATCAAATTTTTCAACCTTTATTTTGTTTTATTGCACATATGCATTGATAATTTTAGTTAGGTAAATGTTTTACTACTATTTCCACTAAAATACATGTAATGTTAAAAAAAAATCCTATAGTCACTCTTTCGCACCATTAAAAAGATAACTCTCCCTGAAATTCCCTCTCAGAGAAACAAATTACAAAGTTCTATGTGTTTTAATGAAGTTCACCTCTAAGACCTAATGATTAGGTCTTCTTCCATCTACTATACAGAAAAAGCATGTTAAATTAATTAAAAATAAATATTCTAGATGACAATATTAGCATATGTGTGGGCATAATTAACAGAATGATCATATAGCTTTAATTGATGTTAAAATGCATCATCAAAATAGAGATGATATTACAAAAGTATAATAATTCTAGATAACAATAATAATATTAATAATCCAATCCAATCCCAGGAAATGGAATTTTGTATATGTACCATACAATATAATTGGATAGTTGGATAGTCTATTTCCTGTTTATCTGGAAAAAATTAAAATGCATAAAATAAAAAAATAAGAATTTATTATATCTAAAAATAAATATTAATATCTAACTATAAAAATATTTTTATAATTTGAAAGTTAAAATATATTATGAACTATTTTGTTTCTGTAGAATTTGTATCTCTGTATAATTTATTATAATAAAGTTCCTCAGTTGAATTTGATAATTAATGTAATCATTAACAGTATATTTTCACGTAGATTTCCTAAAAAATCAAATTTCACTTATTCTGAGCTACTGCTCAGAAATGTGGCAAGATTCAGTTATTAATATTTTTCTTCTATACTCTCTTAGTTTTATTTTATAATTTTTTTAAACATTTATTTGTTTTTGAAAGAGAGAGAGAGAGGGAGGGACAGAGAGGGAGAGAGGGTGTGAGTGGGGTAGGGGCAGAAAGAGGGAGACAGAGGGTCCAAAGCAGGGGCCACACTGTGAGTGCAAAAGCCCCATGTGGACCTTGAACTCATGACCAACAGTGAGAGCATGACCTGAGCCAAAATCAAGAGTCACTTGATCAAATCTAGGCTGCCCAACCAACTGAGCCACCCAGGGGCCCCTCTCTTATTAGTTTTAAAATAAAATTTAGCATCTAGTTTTTATTTAGCTTATTACTATGGAGCAATGCAAATGACTCTTTATTGAAAGCCTGTTGTATTCTCAATTGTTTAACATTTCTAAATTATGAAGTACTGCCAAGAGTAACAGCAATTTAAAAAAAGCACAGGTGTGGCTTGAATGCCATTTCATGAAAAAGCAGATTCCAGAAAGAGTGACACTAGAATGCATAATGAAAATAAAAATAGTTAATATGATTTATGGATCTGCTAATGTGCCAGCCTGGGAGGGGTAGAGATAGAGAGAGACAGAGAATCCCAAGCAGGCTCTGTGGTATCCAGGCAGAGCCTGAGACGGGGCTTGATCTCAAGAACCTCGAGATCATGACCTCAGCAGAAAACCAAGAATCTCGACGTTCTTGAGATCAAGCCCCGTCTCGGGGTCTGCGTGAACACTATGGAGCCTGCCTGGGATTCTCTCTCTCTCTCTCTCTCTCTCTCTCTCTCTCTCTCTCTCTCTCCCTGTCTCATGCTCCTGCGCTCCCATGCTTCACCCCTCTGTCTCATGCAATAAACTTTTTTTTTTAAAGAAAATAGATGCTCAAGAGGTTAAATAACTTTTCTTGTATCACAAAGCAAAAATTGAGAGAGCTCTTCATTGAAATCCAAATCTTTCCGAACCCCAAACCCACACTCAATCTAACAATTACATTACATCTATCATTTAACACCATTCAGACCACATTACCTTAACTACTTCTATAGTTGGGGGATTATTTGAAGCAGGCATTTTAACTTAAAATACCAAAGGACATATTGAGGCAAAGACAGCTGTTTGTCAAGGAATAAACAAACAGCAGGTTCTGAGGTCTAAGCTGCCACACTAAAAAAAGTTTCCATGCAACTATCCCTTCGTGAAACAATTCCTTTCAAACTACTTCATTCTGATGAAGAAGGGTGTCTAGTTAAAACATTACTTTCTAAAAGTGTTTCGATGGTCCTGGTCCTCCGAGCTGGTATGAGAATGAGAGAAGTTCACTTAGAGAACTGGTCCTTATTCTAAAGACAAACTGGAGTAAAATTATCTAGGGTCAACTCACCAAACAGGATGAAACAGGAACTGAGGGCAAAAGAAAGTTTAAGTGTTCATCCCAAAATATATCGATTATTTGATGAAAGTATTTTCTGTTTAGTTTTATTTTTTATACAGAGTAACATGAAGTATGAAGTATGAAGAAAAACAAGATTTGGTAGGAAATAATAAAGTGAACTTGAAAACTTCTGCCTTAAGCAGACAGGGTTTAAATGCCCAAAACACTAGTTTCTATGCTCAGAGATGACATAAGAAAGGAGAAAATATCTGAATGAGATGTTCACCAGATGTATCAAATGGTGCCTATCTGCAGAACAAATTTAGAGCTTTCTTTTTTTCCCCCAGCTAGTTGCCTATGTTATTATATTTTGTCAATTTAGATGCATAAAGAGCTAAAAAATTTTATGGTGGCCACAATTTAATTTATTTCAATTTCAAAAAAGGGTATTAGGAAAGCAGAATGCAATGTGTCACATTTCAAATAAAATATTCAGCTCAGGTCTCTCTTATTTTTTATTATCTTTAAAAAAGTTTTTAGTGAAGGGGCGTATGGGCGGCTCAGTTGGTTAGCGCCTGACTTCGGCTCAGGTCGTGACCTTGTGGTTCCTGAGTTCCAGCGCCTCGTATCTGGCTCTCTGCTGTCAGCTCAGAGCCTGGAGCCTGATTGGGATTCTGTGTCTTCCTCTCTCTCTGCCCCTCCCCCATTTGCGCTCAGTCTCTCTCTCTCTCTCTCTCTCCCTCCCTCCCTCCCTCCAAAAAATAAAACCATCAAAAAAAAAATATTTTTTTAAAGTTGTCCATGAAACACTACTCTGTGAGGCATAGGAAACATTATTCAACAGAGCAAAGCTTTTTTACTTTTATTTTTATTTTTTATTTTTATTTTACCCATCCCACCACCCACCTCCCCTCTGGTAACATTCATCAGTATGTTCTCTGTAGTTAAGAGTTGTTTTCTTGGTTTGCTTCCCTTTCTGTTTCTTCCCCCCTCTTCTTTACTTGTTTGTTTTGTTTCTTAAATTCCTCAAAGGTATCTTACATTTGGCCAATGTGTACTATTAACCCAAAAAAAATAGATTAAGACCTATGTTAAGACTTTAAAAGTCATGTCTAAATGTTAAAATTGGGGTATGCCATGTAGAAGGAATAGTGTCTTAATTTTTATTTATATATCAACCAAATACTATTTACAGCGGTCACATTTACCTAAAAATCGAAATCAATGGTATGTTTTTCTGACTACTAACAGGATCCAAGCTTGATGGTTTACCTTAATATCATAATTGAAAAATTATGATAATAATTGAATCATTGTTTAAGGAGATAAATATTGTATAAACCGTATCATTTCCTCAAGTTTGGTAACATGAAAATACACTCTCAGTTTATTTCACATACATTTTGTAAGCTGGAGTGCTAGATTAGGGTGAAAGGAAACTGTGCAAGAAATAACACAAGACTTGGATTTCATACACCGTAGCAACTGGCAAAAATAAAAAAAGTCTGTATCTCTTTCCTTGATACTGAATATATTACACAAACAAATGGACATTTAAAATGCAATTTAGATATCATATTTTATGGTCACCAATGATGTCAAATTAAAACAGGTATTATACACTCAATGTAGAGGTCTGAAGTATTTAAAAAAACTCAATATGTTAAATGCAGTATATCTCTGGAGAAATTAGGTATTGACTGCATGCCTCAGTGAGTAGAAAAATCTACAAAAATCCATACCACACATTGATCCAAATATTGCTTTTTAACATTACTAAGAATGTAAGAAATTTTAAAACACTATATTTGACACAGATATAATTCTCTTTAATTATCAGGCAACAAGCCCAAAATATGTCAATGTTTATACATGTTAGTGTTTATGAAGAATAAAAAATTAATAATAGAAGAGACAGATAAACCCAATGTATATTACTCTAATTTTACACTAAATGAAGCATTTGAGCCACTCAGAAAATACCTTTAGGCCATATAAGAGAACCGAGTTTAGAAGAGTAACTCCAATTTTTAAAAAGCATACGGATATACAGAGATGTAGGACAGTCCCGGAAATGCTCATCCATCTATCCATCCATCCCTGTATCCTCTATTCATAGCTTTTGGTTTGTAGTAATACAAGCTGCCTTTCTTTTTACATAAAGTTGAACTAGAAAATGCTTAGGTGAAACTGCTGATTGGCACCTTATACAAACGCTTGCATTAGAAAAACCCAACTAATCCACAGAAAAATGAGTTAGCTCTGGTTTCCAAGTATCCACTAGAAAAAGTAGGTGAGACCAGATAGTCTGATCACATTAACAGACTCTGTTAAGTGGCTAATTCAGAAGCCAGTTTTACACGGAAGCGTGTATATTTCCCTGGGCCTGACCAGACACAGATACACCTGACATACAGCAAATGCTTTGACAACCAGAGGTTCTACTTCCTAGAGATAACTTGTTTTGCTCTTTATGTTTTCCTTTGCATTATCTTTCTCAGTATTTATTTGATCTCACGGCTGGACTGGTAGAGAAAAGATTTTTTTTCTGAGATTAAACTACATAGTGACTGTACTGAAAAGTAAACACATGAATATTTATGAATCTGACCTTTCGCATTTACCTACAGGATTTATGGCCCTGTTTATTCTGGTTTCTACGTATGACTAAATGATTATTTCATTCCTAATAAAATCCTAAAGTAAAATGTTTTATTTTGGAAAATTAAATGCAAAACGTTAGGAATGAATAGCCTTCAAACATTTGAGGATATCAAACCCTTCACTTCTTATACCAGACTAAAATTGCACACTAAAACTTCAGCAAAAATGCATACTTATATGTATCTATGTATATATGTGGGTACACGTGCATGTATGTATGTATATATGTGTATATAGTGGACAACACAGATTTGAATTGTACGGGTCTACTTAAATGCAGATTTTTTTACAGTATAGCACTGTAAATACCTTTTCTCTTCCTTACAATTTTCTTAGTAACGTTTTCTTTCTCTAGCTTACTTTATTGTAAGAATGCAGT
This sequence comes from Lynx rufus, assembly GCF_022079265.1. NCBI lineage: Eukaryota > Metazoa > Chordata > Mammalia > Carnivora > Felidae > Lynx > Lynx rufus. The sequence continues at coordinate 76,734,375 of NW_025814896.1, read as the reverse complement.
ATGCAATACATATAACATAAAAAACATATTAATCAACTATATTATCCGGTAAGGCTTCTGGTTATTCAGTAGGCTATTAGTGGTTAAGTTATGGGGGGTCAAAATTTATGCGTGGATTTTTGACCACATGGGCCACTGGCACCCCTAATCCTCATGATGTTTAAGGGTTAACTGTATCTATATGTCTACCTGTGCAGATATAGATATTCCTAGAAGTTTAGTGTAAATTCTATTTTAAATGCATTAAGGGAATCTATTTTTTATATGAATCTGGTGAAACCCATGATAAAAATGAATTATTCACCCTAGCATCTAACTTTTTAGCAAATACCAAAAACATGTCGTATAGGCACTTCCCTGACTATCCTCCTAGGAAGGTAATACCACCTTTCTACCATCCTTCTCAGTTCAGTCTTCTCCCCAGAGACATAGCATGCAGAAATCTGCCCGATTCATCAACACGTTTTATTATTTAGGGACGAAAAACTTAAATGGACTACAGAATAAAAAAAAATTATTTGAGTCATTCATGAAGATGGCACAATGAAAACACTGCCCTAAACTAGGGGATGACTGTTGAGGACGTTCAGAACTCAGTCCAAACACTAACTAAACCAACATGTAACAACTCTACTTCCCCTTCTGCGATCACTATGGTTTCTTAGTGATTTTGACAGCTGAAATCAGGCAGGATCAGTATTAGAGCAGTCAGTTTTAGAAGTAAGTGGCCCAACCATAAGTTAATATCATTAACATCACTAGACCAACACTTAAGAATCTGTATGATGAATTTCCAGTTACACCACTATGAAAAAAGTACCTCCAGGTTTCTGCAAATTCTTTCATACCAATACATCTGGCAAAAGTAAGGAACAAAATTCATTCAGAGTGCAAGAAGTTTAAATTGAAAAAAATATATATCAATAAGCATTTGACTCTTACATTTCTTAATTTAATTAAAGCCATGTCCCATTTACGTCTTTAAATGCTCATTGATTCATTAACAATGTAAACGGTGAAAAATTATACAATATTACTGTTTCCGAGTGATCACTACTTTTCTAACTATCCTATTATTGGGGAAAAAATGTAGTGATTTCTGTTACTCTGATCAGGAATATAAAAACGCTAATTTCCATTTCAGAAAATTTAACCTATGATGCTTCTCGGAAAGAAGGTATACAACTGACACACTTGTTTCACTTTTTTCATTGGCCTACCTCACACTAGTGTGGGTTTTAACTGCTCTGGAAAATGATCAAGACCTTCTACATTACATGGTCAATGGTCCTTTTAATAGAAAAGGCAATAATATACAGTTGTTTGCACCAACTAAAACTCGTCAGAAAGTATCAGTTTAGGGTAACAGTTCAACAGCCATTAACAAGTGCAAATGTCTAATTGCCTCTGAGTGAAATGTGGTCCTTTCAAAGCTGCTTGTAAATTATTTGTATGGTTTAGCATATTTTAAAATACTTTTATAAATAAAGTTTACAAAGAATATGATTTTGAAAGCCAAACTTTTTCAATATTCACCATTTTTTTTACTAGCATAACATTAGAATTGACTTTTTGTCTTGCTGACAGAGCAACTAAGAAAGTACAGTTGCATTGACCATATTGATTGTGAACAAAGCAACCATCGGTGGGACTCTGCACCATATATTTTCAATATTGACCTCCTACTTCCTTTTCCATGGCTCTCTGGGTCGGCTATTGGATTTGGACTGCAGTGTAATAAACAGCTAAGGTTTAATTAATGGTAAATGAATACAAGACATAGGTTATGACTTTAACTAATTAGGGAATTGTTGAATTAAGTCTGCCTTGGAATGCAAGGCAGTACAATCAATATCCAATAAAAGGACTATGTATGTAATTTACCTGCAAATGTGTTTCCAATACCATCAAAGTGAGTTTAAATAAGTAAGATATATGAAAGGCGACTAGGAGAGATTTCCACAAGTTAACACTTTATAGTTTCAGAAAAGATTTCCTTATTGTGGAAAGATGATATCTTCTAAAGCTCTGATAAGGGCATGGTGAAAAACAAGAATAATTCTTCCCACGTGCACCTTTACCAAATCTGTGATATTAACGACAGCATACAGATTCAGCTGCCGACCTACAAGTTTAACCCATACAAACTAGTAATTTCTTGCCCCAAATCCATCAAGTTTTGCTTACTTGACACTCTGTTGTGCCCTTCTCGCTTGTCACGATCTCTACCTCCTCCCCTTGTTAGAAGAAATACTCACTGGCATACAGAATTCACTACTTTTGATAAAAATCTTGTCAGTGTTCTCACTCTTCAAACTGACTATGCAAAGGTCATTTCATAGGCCTTATTACTCTTTAATCATTCTCCTGAAATAAAATTAAGAAAAAGAGAAAAAAAGAAACCTACCTACTCCCTTGTGGGCATCCACGCTGGTAAACTCTATTGTCCCATTATGGCCTTTTCTAGGATTTTCTTGATACTGTTTGTGGTTCCCATTGGGACAATATCTGTAGCAAAGTCCATAATCTGCAAGATAAACCTGGAAGACATGAACAGAGAAATGAATAATGCTTTTGTCCTCTGAAAATATAACCTTTATAATTAAGTCTTAAGAAACTGATAGGTTAAGGACAGCCTCAGATCTACATTTTATTAAACCAAATGGTGCCTGAGGATAAAATATATACAACCGGGGGCCATAACAACTAACTTTCCAGCTTAAATCCTTACTTCATCATAGACATATCTTGTTTCTGAGTTGACTTAAATTTTAGTCCTTTTTATTTTACTCCTAAATTCCCTTCCCTCCAGGTGAGCATCTAGATATCATAAACTAAATTTTTTAAAATCTATATTCATACAGCTTATGGGATCTGCCTTTTCTTACAACCCCTCCCTGAATCATAAAAGTGGTTCAAGCAGGGAGAGGAGAGGAGAGCTAACAATCTAAAAATATAAACCTAATGTTATCGGAATCTCCATTACCAGGAAGTATGGAAATAGTGAACAGACTATAAGAGGTAATGACTCTTAAAGAAAAAAAAAAACAACAAACCCACCATGTTGTCTGTATTTAAGAAGGGAACATCAATGCAGTACTTTTGGCCTTTCAGACCGATCCATATCATCACTGTTATCTTTGTAAGTCAGTCAGAATTGCAAGCAAGTTCTCCAAACAGAATATAGATTGTTAAAAGTCAGGTGGCAATTCAAGTGAATTTTTCTCAGATTACTTTTGGAGAGAGAAAGAAGGGGGAGAAGTAGTTTTCCAGATATAACATGCACTGAATAGGAAACTGAAATGACTAGACATTTATTCTGATATGTAGTCAGAATATAGGAGTTCCCAACTATGTCACCATGCTCCCCCCACAAAAAGAAGGTAGTTTAAAAAATTTTTTTAAAGTTTTTATTTTGTTTTGAGAGAGAGAGTGTGTGTGTGTGACCTGGGAATGGCAGAGAGAGAGGAAGAGAGAGAATCCCAACCAGGCTCCATGCTGTCTGTCTGTACAGAGCCTGACGCGGGGCTTGAACCCACGAACCATGAAATCATGACCTGAGCCAAAATCAAGAGTCCAACATTCAACCAACTGAGCTACCTAGGTGCCCAAAAGCAGTTTAAAAGTTTTAAATGTACTGTTTCACATGTATTTCTTTAAAATTTAGGGACTGAGGCAACATTTCATGATAGAGCTTTAAGACAACAGAGTACTGCAATACAACTTGAATTTTTAAAATATAATACCCATTAAAAGAAAATTTAGTATTAAATTTTAGTCTAAGTTTTTGGTTTTATGATAGCCTAAGAAGGAGATAATTTGACCTTAAAAATATAAGCAGCACAGAGTTTTCTTCATTTGTTGGAGAATATAGCTTGCTAGAGTGTCTGAAAACATGATATTTCAGTTTTGTCTCTCTCGCCCACAGACACCATTTCTCAACATGGCCTCAGAAGTAACCCTATCCCTCTGCCCTAAATAACTAGACTCCAGGATTAGATATATAACTGCTTTCACTATTTATGATGCACTCATTTTAGTTCAAGAACTAAACAGACTTCACTTTGCAAAGTAGATACCCTGAAAATATACATACTGGTAATTCAGCTAAAGGAAACCTTTTAAATACACTAGAGTAATTTACTATGTGTGCATATATATATATTATATTATATATAATATATATGTACATATTATATATATACACACTATATATACTATGCTATATATATATATATATATATATATATATAAGACATATCAAGAGGCTTTTCATATAGTCATTAGTCAAAAAAACAAAACAAAACATCAGACCTAAAATTCATTGTGCCTAATATGCACCAGGCAGCATGCTAAGAGCTTTATATTCACTGACCCATGCCATCCTCACAGAAATCCTGTAGGTAGGTACCATTATCTCCATTTTTTTTTTCAAATAAAAACTGAAGCCTGGTGAGATTATGTGATTTGTGTAGTAAAATGGAGTCAGAGTCTGACCCCAGAGTTTTCACTCTCAATCACTGTCAAAGGGAAGTTGTACTGATCAAGTCAAACAGACAAAGAAGGCTACTGAATAAGGGAGAGAGACTGCAGCAGTTGGGTAGGGCTTGAATTCAACTCCACTGAAACAAAACGTGGGCAAGTTTTTAAGTCCTGAGGGTGAGGTAGTGAAATAACTGGAGGAGGTTAAGAGAGAAGGCTGGTCAGCGTGAGTAGGTTGTCTGTTTGTTAACTGGTGTGTAGGCTCCGCCCCTTCATCAGAGACAAGGGGATAAGGGCACAATCCTTAATGACTACATTTTAAAGGGATGGCTCCCAGGTCCTTGAGAAAGACATTCCCTGGTTGCAACACTGGCAAGAGGCTGGGAGGAGATTTATATCTCAAAGATGCAGAGAAAGAACTTACAATTTTAAGTGTTCTTAGGTAAATGCTTTAAGAAGAGGGAGGACAGGGGCCTATAATCCAGAAGAAAATGGTCTAAAATTTAGTCAGGCTGAGGGGGAACACTAAGGCCTTCTCGATCATCACTGAGCTATGGGTCTCAAGACTGTGTTGGCTTACTCAAAGTCTAAAGGGCAGTGTGGGGTCTACGTTTAACACAAAGACAAGAAGCGAACAATATAGTAAAGAAAACATATGCTAACCATTTGGCTCAGAATACAGTAATTCTTTAGATAATGCTGCAGTGAACATGACAGTAAAGGTAAGTCTCGGAGACAATGATTTCACTTCCTTTGGATACATACCCAGAAGTGGATTGCTGGATGATATGGTAGTTCTATTTTTAATTTCTTGAGGAATCTCTGTACTATTTTCCACAGTGGCTGTGGTAGTTTACATTCCCACCAAAAGTGCACAAGGGTTCCCTTTTTTCCATATCCTTGCCAGTATTTGTTATCTGGTATTTTTGATAATAGCCTAACAAGTGTGAGTTGATATCACATTGTGGTTTTGATTTGCATTTGTCTGATGATTTAGAGATGCTGAGTACAATTTTATATACCCGGTGGCCATTTGGATGTCTTCTTTGGAAAATGCCTATACATATCCTTTGCTCACTTTTCAACTGGGTTGCTTTGTTTTTGCCATTGAGTTATATGAGTTCATTTGCATATTTTGGATATATCCTCACTGGACATGTGGTTTGTACATGTTTTCTCCCATTCCATAATTGCCTATTCATCGTGTTGATGGTTTCCTTTAATATGAAGAGGCTTTTTAGTTTGATGCAGTCTCACTTGTTTATTTTTGCATTAGTTGCCTTTGCTTTTGGCGTTAAATCCAAAAATCACTGGCAAGACCAATGTCAAGTTTTCCCTATGTTTTCTTCTAGAAGTTTTATGGTTTCAAGTCTTATGTTCAAGTCTTTAATCCATTTGGAGTTAATTTTTGTGTGTGGTGTAAGATATGGGTCCAGTTTCATTCTTTTCCATGTAGCTGTTAAATTTTCCCAGCACCATTAAAAAAAATATCCTTTTCCTATGTATATTCTTGGCTCCTTGTCAAAGATTAATTGACCGTATATGCATGAGTTTATTTCTGGGATCTCTATTCTGTTGCATTGATCTATGTTTCTGTTCTCATGCTAACACCATATTGTTTTGATTACTAGAACACTGTAATCCAGTTTGAGATCAGGAAGTGTGATGCCTCCAACACCATTCTTCCTTCTCAGGATTGCTATGGCAACTCAGGGTCTTTTGTGGTTCCAAACAATTTTTAGAATTGTTTTTCTATTTCTGTGAAAAAAGCCATTGGAACTTTGATAGAGACTAAGTTGAATCTGTTGACTGTTCTGGACAGTATGTATATTTTTACAATTTTAATTCTTTCAACCCATCAGCATGGAATGTCTTTCTATTTATTTGTGCCTTCTTCAATTTCTTTCATCAGTATTTTATGGTTTTCAATATATAGATCTTTCATGTTCTTGGTTAAATTTATTCCTAAATATTTTATTCTTTTTGATGTGATTTTAAATGGGATTATTTTAATTTCTCTTTTCAATAGCTCATCGTTAGTATATAGAAATGCAACTGACTTTTCTATACTGATCTTTTATCCTGCAACTTTACTGAAATTCTTTATTACTTCATTGTTACCATTATTACTTCTAATGGTTTTTTGGTGGAATCTTTAGGGTTTTCTGTATATAAGATCATGTCATCCCCAGAGACAATTTTACTTCCTTTCCTATTTGGATGACTTTATTTCTTTTTCTTGACAAATTGCTCTGAGTAGGACTTCCAGTACTATATTGAATAAAAATGGTGAGAGTGGGCATTCTTGTCATTTTCCTGATCTTAGAGGAAGAGCTTTCAGCTTTTCACCATCAATTATGATGTTGTCTATGGGCTTGTCATAACTGGCCTTTTTTATGTTGAGGTACGTTCCTTCTATGCCTAATCTTTAGAGACTTTTTAATCACGAAAAGATGTTGAATTTGTCAATTTTTTTTTCTGCATCTATTTACATGATCGTATGATTCTTAGCACTCATTTTGTTAATGTGATGTATCACACTGATTGATTTATTTGAACCATCCTTGCATCCCAGGAATAAGTCTCACTTGATCGTGGTGTATTAACCCTTTAACATACTGTTGAAATTGGATTGCTAGTATTTTGCTTAGTATTTTTGCATCTACGGTCATCAGGGATATTGGACTGTAATTTTCTTTTCCTATAGCATCCTTACCTGGCCTTGGTACCACGGCAATGCTGGCTTCTTAAAATGAGTTTGGAAGTGTGTCCTTCTTCTATTTTGGGGGAAGAGTTTGAAAACAATTCATATGAATTCTTCTTTAAATGTTTGGTAGAATTCACCAGGGAAGCCATCTGGTCCTGGACTTTTCCTTGTTCCTTACTAGTAATAGGTCTGTTCAGATTTTCTATTTTTCTGTGATTCGATCTTGGTAGGTTGCATGTTTCTAGAAATATATCCATTTCTTCTAACTTATCTAGTGTGTTGCTATATAATTGTCCATAGTAGTTTCTTAAGATTCTTAGAGATTTTTTTTAATAAAAAAATGTTTATTTATTTTGAGAGAGAGAGAGAGAGCAGGGGAGGGGCAGAAAGAGAGAAAGAGAGAGGTAGAGAATCCCAAGCAGGATTTGTGCTGCCAGTGCAGAGCCCAATGAGGGCTCAAACTCATGAATCTTTAAATCATGACCTGAGCTGAAATCAAGAGTCAAACACTTAACCAACTAAGCCACCCAGGAGCCTCTAGAGTTTATCAGTTATAATCTCTCCTCTTTCATCCCTGACTTCATTGATATGGGTCTTTTTTTTTTTAGTCTAGCTAAAAGTTTGCCAATATTTTCTATCTTTTCAAAAGCCAGCTGTTTCCTTGATCTTTTCTATTCTTTTTGGTCTCTATTTCATGAATTTTGGCTCTGGAGTTTATTATTTTCTTCTTTCTACTAACTTCATGCTTACAAACTTTGTGTTTGTTCTTCTTTTTCTCGTTCCTTTAGATGTAAAGCTACGTTGTTTAAGATCTTTCTTTTTTCTTAATGTAGGCATTTATCACTATAAAGTTACTTTTTGGAACTTCTTTTCTTGCACTCTATAAGTTTTGGTATGTGTCTTTCCGTTTTCATTTGTCTGGAGATATTCTTTGATGTGCCTTTTTAAAAAATATTTACTTATTTAAGTAATCTCTATACCCGATGTGGGGCTCAAACTCACAACCCCGAGATCAAGAGTGACATGCTCTACCAACTGAGCCAGCCAGGTGCCCTTGTTGTCCCTTTTGATTTGGTAGTTCCTTTGATGTCTGTCCCTTTCACTAATGGTAGTTCAGGAACATGTTGTTTAATCTCCACACATACGGGAAGTTTCCAGTTTTCCTCTTATAATTGATTTCAAGTTTCATAATGTTGTGGTTGGAAACGATGCTTGATATTTCAATCTTCTTAAATTTATTAACTTGTCCTCTGGCCTAACAAATGATCTGCTCTAGAAAATGTTCCATGTGTGTTTGAGAAGAATGTATATTCTGCTGCAGTTGGTTGGAATGATTTGTATTTGTCTGTTAGTCCATCTGATCTAACATGCAGTTTAAGCCCAATGTTTCCTCATTGATTTTCATCTGGATGATGTATCCGTTGTTGAGAATGTATTGGAACCCCATATCACTGTATTGTTGTCTATAGGTGGAGTCTTTAATTTGTTAACTTATGCTTTATATACTTGGTGCTCCAATTGTGGGTGCATAACCAGTGGTCTTAATAGAGAGTTGTGGGCAGGATTCAAATAATCATAGAAGGCTATTGAACAAAATGGTAAAACAAACAACTAACGATCTTCACCAGCCTGTATAACCCCCGTTTTTTTAGTTTGTTTTTTTATCTAATAATGTAGCATATGGCTTAAAATATTTATATTCTATGAGTATTGGATAAATTCTCTAAAATTCCCATATGGGGCGCCTGGGTGGCTCAGTCGGTTAAGCGTCCGACTTTGGCTCAGGACATGATCTTACGGTCCGTGAGTTCGAGCCCCGCGTTGGGCTCTGTGCTGACAGCTCAGAGCCTGGAGCCTGCTTCTGATTCTGTGTCTCCCTCTCTCTCTGCCCCTCCCCTGCTCATGCCCTGTCTCTCTGTGTCTCAAAAATAAATAAACACTAAACAAAAATTAAAAATAAATAAATAAATAAAATTCCCATAAAAGTTTTATCACTACTATCTATCAACATTATAGATCTTGATACAGTACTGAAGAAATTTAGGAGTGACTGCGTTTAGTGGGTATAGATTTTGGTGTAAATAAAGTCAATAATTTGTCCCAAGTAATAAAAATGTTGATAAATTAATTTTATACAAATTAGGTCAAAGTGAGAGTTTCTATGAAGATATTATATTAGAAATACACAGTCTAGAATTCTGTTAAAGCAATTCAAGAAAGAAAGGACTGGGAAATATTGTCAAAGAAGATAAGAAAGGGAGGGAAGGAAGAAAATTTGTTGAGGTTCTAATTATGTGATGATCATTGGGCAAAGTATCTTTCACAAATTATCTCATTAAATCAAGGCCACCTCCCAGCCAGGAAGCTAAGCACCCCAGCAAGTAACCTGCCCAAGTCAGAACTAGTAATGAACAGACGCAGGATTCAATCCCATGCCTCTATGACATCAAAGTCCATTCTCCTTTTTTAATATAGTTTAGAATTTGAGGTTCTATCTATTTCTGAAATTTTGCTGAAGTTAAAAATAAGTTTGAGCAAAACTTAATCCACAATAAGGTTTGCAGTCTAAGTCCTATTTTTATGTGTCCTTGAGCTAAGAATGATTTTTACATTTTTATAGGATTATAAAAAAAAAGAAAAGAAAGAAAGAAAAAGAATATGCAACAGAGACCCATATGTGGCCCACAGAGCTCATAAAAGCCTAAAATATTTACTATCTGGTTCTTTACAGAAAAAGTTTGCCAACCCCTAATCTAAAATAAAACTTGCTTTCCAGTTAACTTTTTAAATATTATCTCTTCTTTTTTTCTATGAAATAAAAAATAACAACTAGTTAATATTTTCACTTTAAGTATGTATAATATCCCTAGTTTTAGACAAGCCTGTAGTAGGAAACTCAAGAGTACCAAGATCAGGTAGGAAATGATTATTTGCATTGTAATCATACTAGGCATAGCAAAATGTAAATATCTAGCTCCCTAATGCATTTTAAATGATTTTCTTTTTATGTGATTTTTCTGAATTTAGTAATCGTTTTTCTTTTCTCCACGAATAAAAGGAGAGCCCTGCCTGCTTCCCCTTTATTCTAATTCCATAGATCTTTCTATTACATTGTACTTTATTTCCACATGGTAGTCATTTTCTTCTCACCTTTCATAGATACGTATTATGGGTTGTTGTTGTTGTTGTTTTCAACTTCATGAGGTGGGTAAGGAAAATGTGTCATTATGCACATTTAACAGATAAAAAAATAATGTGTTACACCCAGATAATGCAAATTACCCACACCAAATCCAGCTTCTACAAAAGTTTTATTGTTTTAGTGAGTTTTTCAGGCTCCCTAATCTCCCCACCTCCAAAAAACAAAACAAAACAAAAAAAAAACCAAAAAACAAAACCCACCTAATCTGAACTAAGGTTTACCTGGACTTTTGACTTTAATATTTTACTACTGAAAAGGTAGCGTGGTAGCCACTGAGGTCCAGTCCCACCCAGAAAGAAGGGACCTTTCGCCTGTGAAGAAGGCAATAAGCGGACAACCTCAACTGGCAGGTCCACTGGGAACTGTTACAGCGCGTGAGCCAAGGGCATGCTCTCCCTAGGCAGCCCCCGCCACACAAGGAGCACAGTGGGGATACCATGTGGCCATTTCTACCCAGGGGTTCTTCTAATGGGTACTCTCTGGTCTGGTGCTGCCTGTCAGAGCTGTATCACAGTCTGAGCTCTCCCGGCCCAATCCTTCCTGCCCCCCCTTTCCTCTTGTGGGGGTCACATGAACATCCCACTCTCAAAGCTTTCTTTGTCCAATCTTGCTTTTTCTCTTTTTCTCTCGCATGGATAATATGCTTGCTTCTCCAATAAAGACCTTGCAATCCTAATTCTGTCTCAGTAGCAGCCCCTCTGAGAACTGGATTTGGCACAGGTGGTAAGTCATAGCTTTCATTAAAAGCACTAGGCAAATAAAGATGAAAAGCAAGTTAGACTTTGATGTCCATAAAAAATGCAACTTTCCTGTACTAACCAAGACTGTCTCAAACATCATCTTCCCCTTTAACCTAACCAGATCTGCACCCATACCACATTCTCAAGTTCTGCACTTAGTCAATCCTTTACGTCCCATCTCCTTTGTTTCCTGATGTGGTGAGGGTCTTATACCACTTTAATTCTCCAAATGGATAGGTAGAACTGATGATTACAGAACACCCTGTCATAACTCTTCTTTGCAGTGAATTGCATGGGAAGGGCCTTCATCTTCAATCAGGCACCCCTCTAGGGTGCCCAAAGTGCTCTTCTCTGCCTCCTACCACACCCCTGGCTCCACACTTCACAATTCCTGGGTTCACCACTCACACCTGAATCCTGGTATGTACATTCCTTTAACCACAAAGCAACTTACTGGGTTTTCATTTGTGTCCACATGGATTTACTATTTAAAAATGTACAGGATTATTTAGCTTTTCTTGTATTTAAGCCTTGGTTCCACATTTACCAGCTGTAAGCTCCAAGGGGAGAAGTGGCCAGGACAATGTTGCATACATACACTTTTGCATCTGTGACAGTACCTACTCTTAAGGCCTTCTGCACAGGCTGAAATAATTTTTTTATTAATTTTTCTTGATGTTAATAATTGGAAAAATTGGAGTAAATTCTTTTCAATAGACATCTGAGTGCCAAGCATGATAAACTATTGAGAATCATATGTTTACAAAAAACAAAGAAAAACAAAAATGAGTGCATATGTATTGAATGCATATTTACTGAGTGCTTTAGAGAAGTCAAATCATTTAACCCTCATGACCCTAAAAGGAGATTATTTTAAGATGTCTTGAAGATGTGAAAACAGAATGAGTAAAGGTAGGTATTCTGTGCACAACAAACTTACAGTAACTGGCAAAGTTGAAAATGAACCTAAATCAGTCTGATCAGAAGTAGAGTTTTTTCCATATATCTCATACAAAGGAGAGATGACAGAAGTCTACCTACAGGTCTAAAGATAACATTACTTTGAGAAAAAGTGTAACAGATTTAAATTTAGTAGCACTTTATTATTTTTTTAATGTTTATTTTTGAGAGAGAGCACGCACATGTGCGCATGTGCGAGTTGGGAAGGGGCAGAGAGACAGGGAGATACAGAATCCAAAGTAGGCTCTAGGCTCTGAGCTGTCAGCACAGAATCTGATGTGGGGCTCAAACTCATGAACCATGAGATCATGACCTGAGCTGAAGCTGGACGCCTGACTGAGCCACCCAGGTACCCCAAAGTTAGCAACACTTTGGAGCAAGGGGAAGTTATTTCTAATTGAAAAACTCAGAGAAAGAAACATTTGTGTTGGGTCTTGACAAATATCTAAGCTTTCCACAAATGGAGATAGGGAAAAGAAGTAACACAAGAAGGAAAACCAGAGTATGGGTCAATGCATGTTGGGAGTGCAGAGGCTACTGGAAATACAACAAAAGCCAGAAAAAAACTGGTTATCATCAGCACAGTTTCCAAAACCGTGCTAAGAAGCTAGAACACAATTTTAGTATGCAAATACAAGTCATCAAAGGCTTTTGGCAAGGAATAATATTATCAGTACTGGCAGCACCATGATGAGGAAAGGGAAGCAGAGAAATCATTTGGGAGAATATAACAATAGTCCGGGCAAAGGGTGATGGGAGGGTGGACTAGGGCACTGGTGAACAAAAGAAGGGAGACCACGGAGAACCACAGTTACTGGATAAGTGGATCAATGACAACTCTAAGAATGGTATGGTTGGCTGGTAAGGGAAGATTCAATGAATAAAGAATGCAGAGGAGGAAGAAGTTTGGAAAGAAAATGATTTATTCATTTTTGTACCAAAAATAAACTGGTTGATTGGTGGCTAACAACCTCACCCAACCAGTTCCAGATTCTTTCAGTTTATGCAAATTTGAGGGACACGCTCATAGTCGATGAAAAAAGTAAAGAACCTCTTTCCCATCAAGAGTCAAATCTGGCACCTTTCTGCTGCCCAAGCAACTGGGAATCCTAAGCAGCCACACTGGCTCAAATGGAAGCATTTCTCAACACTTGATGTGATGGACAGGAAAGATGTCAGCTGGAGAAGGGGTGCAAGAGATTATGGAGCTGAGAGAGAAGCGAGAAGCAAGACACAATTGTGAGCAAATATCACTGCTCAGTGGCATGTGACCACCCATTAAACCACGTTACGACTTGGGGCGCCTGGGTGGCGCAGTCGGTTAAGCGTCCGACTTCAGCCAGGTCACGATCTCGCAGTCCTGGAGTTCGAGCCCCGCGTCAGGCTCTGGGCTGATGGCTCGGAGCCTGGAGCCTGTTTCCGATTCTGTGTCTCCCTCTCTCTCTGCCCCTCCCCCGTTCATGCTCTGTATCTCTCTGTCCCAAAAATAAACGTTGAAAAAAAAAAAAAAAATTTAAACCACGTTACGACTCTACCTCCACTTTGCATTTTCAGTATACATTAGAGATATATATTTAGCCCCCAAGATGCAATTCACTTTTCAAGAACTTAAATTTTTGTTATACAATCTCGTGTCTTATCATTTTTCACGCTATTTTATACAATTAAATCTTTTTAACTGGCACACCTTGCCATATCAAGAAATGTGTCTCTTAAGCTCTCGTTGGAAATTACACTATGGAGAGAGATAGTTACTATTCATGACTTTTTAAAGTGGAAACTTAAAAAAAAAACACTCTTAAAACTCTAGCAAGAACATAGTCTTAGTCAGCAACTTTAAACACATTTTTTAAAAAGCCAGCATTTATCTTATTTGAATAGGGTATAATATTTCCCTATTCTATCAACAAGATACAATAGTGTGAAAATCTTCGCAGTAAACTAAGTGCTTATGAACTCATGAAAATCTCTGCATGCCAAAGCAGGAATGAAGCATGCAATGTGTAAGCAACATGGCTTTGTTCACAAACATCACTCATGTCTGTTAAAAACCGACGTGTAACCTCATAGATGCTACTATGTTTTGACATAAACCCGTGCTTTTTATTCTCTTATTGTCCAGTACTTTGTTTTTCAGCTTCTCTTTTTGTTTTTCTTTTTCTTCTTGTTTTTGCCAGTAATGTTGCATCACCACTACAGTCTAGACGAAATAATGCAACTTTTAAAAGGTTCTGACTTACTTTTCAAATGTGATGCTTATTAGAATCAGCATGAAATGTATTTTTCAAAACTATAGTCTGACCTTATCTGAGCTGTAAAAAGTCTGAAGCTTCTGTTTTCTAATGGCTGCAACATGCGATTATTCTTAAAAAAAAAAAAATGTGCCTTCTATGTTGAAGGCTTTTCCCTCTTAGATCTCATAACTACCTACTCTACTTCAAATCTGGAATTTTATCCTGTTTTCTTTATATGTAACATTCAGTGAGAGTGAGAGACTTAAAGACACATCCATGAGGTTAACATATGAAGAGATGGCAGACGAGCTATGCCTCTTATCATCATCTCTTTACGGCATCTACTGCTCCATCAGGCTCAAGTCCATGGCTCCTTTAAATGGAACTATAAATTCAAGCATCATAACAAAATCCTGAGAGGCACTTAGCAGTATTCTAAATGATATTAGCATTTTGAACCCATGACCTGTTTTTCTATTCCAGCTTAGTTTTTTTTTTTCCCCTAAGCATTATGTGAAAGCCTATTTGATCAAATAGGGCTGTGACTTAATATGCTTTCCAGACTTTGGGGGAAATTCCCTCAATAGTTCATATGCTAGCAATTGCTTCTTTACTAAAAATGCCTTTCACCCACAAAAGAAAACCTTTCCAATTACAGTCTCTTTCCAATTTGTCCTTCTGACACAAGTTCTCAAGAATTGTATGAAAGAACCTACAATACCCTTTCTTTCTAATTTCCAACGTGCTATCAAAGCACATAATTTGTGTCTGTCCTTTAACAAAATAAATAGGCAATGGAAGAGGAGAATCTGAATTGCATCCAATTTATGGTTTTCCTTTTTGTCTAAATCAAGTCTGAACTTAAGAGTTTTCAGCATGTCAGTAAGCATTCTCAGTGCTTGGTATATCTGTAAATAGCAGATACTCCAAAACGTTAGCTGATATAATTTAACTGTCATTGCTATAATATTATAAACAGGTTCACCACATGGAAGCTGTATCTACATAAAACACAGCTATCCAACATTCAAAATAGCCACCTGTTCTACTTTAACTGTAAATTCCAACGATTTCAAAGACAGTATTTGAGGTTGCCGACACCAATGCCATTCTTACATGCACAGTCCCTTGGGGTGCCAGTTTTTTAATAGCCTCTAAACAGGGGTACATCTTAACCCATCCAACTTATGCAGCTTAATGAGTTGATTCAGAATTCAAAAAGGCCATCTTCCCATAATAACTAAAAACAAAACAAAACAAAATAAAACCCCTATATATAGCCTTTTGTGAATCAGGATGCTCAAAAATTCTTTGGTCAAGTATGCATCTGGCCTTCAGAAATAGAAATAATATGACCAATGGGACTCAGTAGGCACTCAATAAGCTTGTATTGATTATAGGAAAACACTAATTTTTCAACAGCATTAACTCTCTTGGGAACCATATTCTTGGGGATAGGTAATTTGTTAAATGGGCCATCCTATATTTACAGTGCATACACACTCATAAATGTAAAATCTTTTCCCTTACATAGAAAATAGACCCTGGGTGTTCTGTTGCATACAACTTGAGGGACATCTATCATTAAACTACACACCCAGGGAGAACTACACTTATTACATCCAATTCATTACCATCTTCTTAATATTTAACCAGAACATCATTATATCTTTTTTCATAAATCGAAAGAATTCTTGGAGAGCAAAATAAGATACGGTATTCTTTCAGCATAAGTATAAAAATAATAAAATTATTTTCTAGCTATTATTTACTGAGTGCTTACTACGTGCCTGATATTTGCCTAAGCCTTTCACATTTTAAATCATTTGATTATTAAAATACCTCTTTGAGGGAAGTTCTCTTATTAGCTTTAGATGTGGAAACAGCACAGGCAGGTAAAATAATATGGCAAAGAAAACAGAGCTAGTAAGAGGCAGGGCCAGAACTCAAAGCCAGAGAATCTGATTCTAGAGCTCATATCCTCAAACCCTCAACTATTTCTACACTAAATCTGTATTGAAAGTTATGCAAATAGTTGCCATCTTTTTCTAATAAAACCTTTTTGCCTGGGGTTAGGAAAAGGTAAACCACCCTTTTTTAGTATCTTCTGAACAAGGACATTTATTTATTTTTCTAAAGGTTCTTTTTTTTTTTAAGAAGCAGGGGAGATGGGAGCAGGAGAGAGAGAGAGAGAGAAAGAGAGACAGAAAGAGAAAATCTTAAGCAGACTCCATGCTCAGTGTGGGAGCCCAGTGTAGGGCTTGAACCCATGACCCTGGGATCATGACCTGAGTTGAAATCAAGAGTCGGACGCTCAACTGACTGAGCCACCCAGGTCAGTGGCTCTAAACAAAGACATTTAGTTCCAGAATAAACAAGCAGTCTATTATCATGAAGATTCCACCACACATGGTCAAGAATTAACTGCCTGAGATCCCATGTGTAAGAATAAATTATGTTAGAAACACTAAGTGATTTGGCCCAGCCTGGAGTGGCCCTAGGCAAAACAAAAGTACCCTAGGGTACTTCTCTTTCCCCTCTGTTCTTTAACTTTTTCCTCTTTCCGTTTTTTCCCCCCTATCCTGGTGCCTGAATTTTTTATTAAAATTGTTTGGAAATGTTCTTATATCAACTTCCACCCAAAGATTTGTCTATGTTCCTGTATTAGTTTTGCAGGGCTACTGCTATAACAAGGTACCATAAACTGAGTGGCTTAAACAAAAACAGAAATATATCATCTCATAGTCTTCGAGGCTACATGTCTGCCATGAAGGTGTTTGCAGGGTTGATCCCTTCTGAGGGATGTGAAGGATAATCTGTTCTATGCCTCTCGCCTAGCTTCAAGTGATCTCAGGTGCTCCAAGGTTTAGAGGAGGCATTCTTCCTATTTCTTCACACTGTCTTTCACCTCTTCATGTCTGGTTTCTCTCCGTGTCCAAGTTTCCCCATTTGTAATATCAACCATACTGGATTAGGGCCTTCTCTAATGACCTCTTGGTAACTCAAAAAGACCTTATTTCCAAATAAGGTCACATGCACAGATGCTGGGGGTTGGGACTTCAACATCTTTTGAGAGGACACAATTTAATCCAGAGCAGCCCCTATTTCTCAGTTTCTCTTCATGGATATGCTGGCAGAGCTCTATCTCTAAGAAAACACTGATAATGGCAATATAAAGTACTAATGATCTCTTGACACTGGATAGATTTCTCCCAGTAGGAATTTAGTTGCTATATGTTACTGTACTCTATCCAGCTCTACTTGATTGGCTTTGCCTGTTACTCCTGAACATCGAATGACTAATTAATCAATTCATTTATGCATTAACCTATTCAATTACTCACTGTTCAGTCATCATTTATTTATTGAGTGCTTATTATATGCCATGCTCTGTGCCAGCTGCTGGATACACATCAGTGAATAAAACATAATCTCTGTTTTCTTGTATACAAGACTAGAAACTTGCTCTCCTGATGGACATTTAACTGAGAGAAATACGCTCACGTGATTCTGTACCAGTAGTTTCCTAAGTGAGATTTGTAGCTTACAACCAGTCCTGTCCAGGAAGTAAGAGGCTATGAGAGCTAAAAGGGGTCCAAGAGATCTCATGATCTACGTCACTCAATTTATAGAAAGGAAAATTAGAGCACAGAAGTCTACTACAACAAGTAATTTTGTAAAAAGGAAAAAAGTGTTTAAGTACAATTAGAATAAAAATTGCTTATATTCCCATTTTCTAATGAATTTTAGGAGAAAGGAGAAAGAAAATAGAATGTATAAAATCATACCTGACATGAAGGAATAATGTTAATTTTGTTAAGTAATAGCATGGTGATAATACAGTGAATTGTCCTCGTTTTTTGAAAATGCATACATAAGTATTTAGAGATAAGATGACATGATATCTGTAATTGCTTTAAAACCTTTCAGCCAAAAAATAGATAAAATAAAATTTCAGAATGTTAATTTTTAAATCAAAGTGATGGGTATCTGGAGTTCTCTATTATTCAGTATGTTTCAAATTTTTCAAAACAAAAGGTTAAAAAAACTGTGTCCTCCTAAAGGCACAATTATCTACTTAACAGGTTCTCACTTGTCTCAGAGTCCCAGCACTGGGAAATAAGCTTCACAAAATATTAATTTTAAATATGGAGACCATGGCTTCTAAATTATAATTATTATGCTGTTTTCTTCAATATTTTCCACTCATCACCACCTTTCAATAACACTCCAGTAGTATATATTCATATTACTGTCATTTGCATAGTATTTTGAGTATGAATTATTTCTTTTTATATGGATCTAATCTGATTTAAAATCAGACATCTTAATATACACATGTTAAGAATAAATTTTGATAATAGGAACACTATTCAGTATCAGATAACAGAGCTAAAATACATTTGATTACTTCAATGATTTTAAAGTAATTTAATCAGAATGTAGTAAAACATAGCAGCATTAAACATTAAAGAATGCTAGATTGAAATAAAATTTGGAACTGACTTTATTTTTATTTGACAAATCATACTGAAAAAATCTCCAAATAGTAAGTTTGTAAAACTAATCCATGAGTAGAGATACACACACGGTATTAAATCTTAAAAACATATTCAGATGACAAATTATGTTGAGACAAAAAAAATTCAGTGAAAGTGTGTATTTTACAAACAATTGCATTAACATAAAACTCATAAAATTTTAAAAGTTCAAGTAACTAAAATCATAGGAATAAATTTCAAAGTCCCTTTGCTCAACTAAAAATGTAGAGCAGAACCTCACTAGGAAGAAAGAAAATGACGTGCATGCTATTGCACGTTACAAGTGACTATAAACACCACCATGTTATTTAATCTACAGTATAATCCTATCCACGTGATACCAAAATACTTTAAAGTAGCCTTACCAGCTGTACCATCTGGTAATATTACGTATCATCAAGCTAAGACATACAATACCACTCCAAAGATAATGAAATACAGAAGTATATCACCAGGACTAAATTTTATAAATGTTCAACAAAGGAAATGCTGCCTCTAAAAATGGTACCATATTATGTGCATATACCATGAAAAATTCTTACAAACACACATTTGCACTCCATCTTACAAGAAACTGTAACTGATAAATGGATTATGTTAGAATTCCCTCTAGCAAACAGCGAACAAGCAACTTTAATGAGGCTTATGACCCTACCCTATGGATGAAAGTGAGCATTTTGCCACCAGATACAGGTCAGGTACTACAATTCCCGCTCCCAGATCATTAAGGTTTTTTTGTTTTGTTTTGTTTTGTTTTTCTAAATTTGAGCTTTTTAACTTCCTTAGCTATGCAACAATAAGTGGACGCTTTGGAAACATTATAAGAAACATTACCTTCTGCAATGAGCATTAAGCATTTGGAAACATGTTTTCAGAGAATCACAGAATTTTAGAGCTAGAAGGAAATTTTAATATCACTCAGTCAAAGGCTTACATTTTATAGATTGGAGAGCTAACATCCTCACAGGTTAAATCATTTGCCGAAGGCTGCAAGCCTGCTCAATGTTAGGGCTGAGTCTGAAACCTCATCTCCTGACTTTCAGTCCAACACAACTCCCAGTAGTCAAGCAAGTGTTTTTAAAAATCACAGGTTTCCTAAGCCATACTCCAGATGCTGACACGCAGAACTGTTTTCTCTACCTGTGAGGGCCTTTCTCTTTCACTTACCAGGCAGCTTTGGGACAGAGACACATGGAGTGTGGTGGGGTGGAGGCCCTGAAGAGTCAGGGTGCTCTGGGCACTAAGAGAGATGACAGGCATTGCATCAAGACTATCCTTTCGTCCTGAGAGGTCAATAAAGTATTTCCTGAGGGGTAATTACAAAAGCAACACTATCCTAGATGCTGTGAGAAATACAAAAGAAGGGAAGTATACATATCTACATGTCTCAAGGAGTCCATTCTAGTTCATAAGACAATATGAAACAACTAAGACTTGAGGGCTCATGTGTTTAAAAAAAACATTAGAAGCTAAAGGAAATTGGGAATCAGTATAAACCAGAATCATCAAGAAAGACTTCATGTAAAAGCAGGGTTATAAGCTGGTGCATGAAAAAATGATGTGCTTCCATTAAAAGATGCTCAACATCACTGATCATCAGGGAAATGCGGAAATGCAAATCAAAATGACAGTGAGATATCACCTCACACCTAAAACCAACAACACAAGAATGACTAAAATCAACAACACAAGAAACAACAGGTGTTGGTAAGGATATAGAGAAAGGGGAACACTTTTGCACTATTGGTGGGAATACAAACTGGTGCAGCCACTCTGGAAAACAGTATGGAAGTTCCTCAAAAAGATACAAATAGAACTACCCTATGATCCAGGAATCGCACTACTAGGTATTTACCCAAAGAATACAAATATGCCAATTCAATGGGATACATGCACCCCAATGTTTATAGCAGCAGCATCTACAATAGTCAAATTATGGAAACAAGGCAAGTGTCCACTGACTGATGAATGGATAAAGATGTGGTAAAGAGTGCCTGGATGGCTCAGTTGGTTAAGTGTCTGACTTTGGCTCAGGTCATGATCCTGCATGTGGGTCTGAGCCCCACATGGGGCTCTGTGCTGACAGCTCAAAGCCTGGAGCCTGCTTTGGATTCTGTGTCTCCCTCGCTCTCTGCCTCTCTCTCTCTCTCTCTCTCTCTCTCTCTCTCTCTCTCTCTCTCTCTCTCAAAAATAAATAAACATTAAAAATATTTTAAAGATACACACATATATACATACACACACACACACACACACACACACACAAATGGAGTATTACTCAGCCATAAAAAAGAATGAAATTTTACAACTTACAATGACATGGATGGAGCTAGAGAATATTATCTAAGTGAATTAAGTCAGTCAGAGAAAGAAAAATACCATGTGATTTCACTCATATGTGGAATTTAAGACACAAAACAAATGAACAAAGGTAAAAATAGAGAGAGAGAGAAAACAAGAAACAGACTCTTAAGTCTAGAAAACAAACTGATGGTTACCAGAGGGGAGGCTGGGGGGGGGTCATAAGGGTGATGGGGATTGAGGAAGGCATTTGTCATGATGAGCACGGTGTATTGCATATTAAGTGTTTATACCTGAAACTAATATTGCACTGCATTTTAACTAACTGGAGTTGAAATAAAAACTTAAAAAAAATGATGTCCTTCTAATCAACAAAGTGGCCTTTTACAGGTGGGACAGCAACTGCACCTCTGAAATAGAAAGATATAAAAAGATGTGCACAAACCCTGATTTTAACTAATGTGCCTCACCTTTTTTCACTAATGACACTGTCAGATACAGCCAAGTGGGTGGTACTCCATGGCAAAACCACCACTTGATGTCATTTCTGGTAATGCCATTTTAAGCAATGAAATAAGAAAGGCACATTTGTTCTCTAAATATCATAATGGCACCCATAAGCCTCATTGCCAGTAATCAGTTGTACAACGCCAGATCATACTTCAAAGTCAGTGAGCTTTCTAAACAGAAGTTAGGAAACTTAAGTAGACTAAGAGGATGTTGCCTACTTATCTATCAGGGAAGTATAGATTTAGAAACATAATGTTATTTAAAGAATATAACAGGGGCTGCTGGGTGGCTCAGTTGGTTAAAAGTCCAACTTCGGCTCAGGTCATGATCTCATGGTTTGTCAGTTCGAGCCCTGTGTCGGGCTCTTTGCTGACAGCTCAGAGCCTGGAGCCTGCTTCAGATTCTGTGTCTCCTTCTCTCTCTGCCCCTCCCCAACTTGTGCTCTGTCTCTGTCTCTCAAAAATAAATAAATGCAAAAAATAAAAAATAAAAAAAAACAATATAACATAATTTTCAACAAAAAATGATAAAGATGACAAAAGAAAAAAGGTAAATGGTGTACACTTTGGGAGTCTTCATAATACCAAATTTGGAAAGTACCAGATGAGTTATGAAGAAATGGACAATATGCAATGAAGACATAGGGAAAAAGAAGAATAAAATAATCTACAATGAGCTAATTCAACTCTCAGGTTACCTGTCTGAATTTAAGGAAAAACACTGTTTGACCCATGTCTGAATAGTATTTGAAGAGATTTTTTTTTTTAAAACACAGTAAAATGAAAACAGCTCAGAACATCAAGTGTGCCCCCAATGGACTACCCAGAACTTTATTTTGACTATCATCCCTATCAGGACCCTTTCTTTCCATCTTAACTAAAATGGCTGTTTCTACTCAACACCTCTTTGGGTCTATTTCCTAAGTTTATCTCAATCTTTACAACTCTACTGCTTTGACAAAGGTTGTATAAATGTCAACATTTTTGGCTTTTTCTGTTGCCAAATCATTCAACAATGTCTTCCCTCTCTGCTGTTGAATCTCTTTTTCCAGTAGTTTTTTCTCTCCATTAAACAGCTTATTGCTCAAAGTTCTTTTCGCCATAATTTTAACTCAAAATATACATGAAGGGTGAATTAATATTTAAAACTATTATCCAAGAAAACTTTCTGAAAATAAAAGAATCTATATATCAAAAGGGCCCACCAGACATCTGGGAAAACCGATACAAGATGATCTACACTAAACATACCCTGGTAACACTATTAGACATTATTAGTAAAGAAATAAAAATCCTAAAGGTAGCAAGGGAAAAAGAACAAATAACATATACTGGTAAGAGAATTAAACTAGCAGCAGATTCTTAAAAGCAACATGCAAAACAAGGCAACAACAGATTAGCATTTTCAAGAGATTCAAGGAAAAATATGTGAACTAAATATTTTAAACCCATTCAAGCTATCCCTCAGGGATCAATGTTATTGAAAAAGTGTAACACACGCAAGGGTATTTTGTACCCTTGGGCACTTCTTGAGCAATCAAGTTACTAAAGCATTAGTTTCATCCAATCTAAAGATGAGCAGGTAACTCTGGTAAAAGGACAGAGAGATGAGCATTTAATGTACTTAATTATATCTAAGACCAAAACAAGGCTGGTGATAAATGAAGAATACACAAGTGACCCATGTTCTGACAAGGTAAAGTAGTAGGACTAAAAACTAAGAAAACAACATGAAGGGAAAGAGGAAAGTAAAATAAACAATAGTGAATTAGTAGTAAGTGAAGTAAAACTACCATAAAAGACTATCATAGTAGCAACAAAAGGTTAAATATGGATAAAGTGAGCCAAAAGCATCTTTAAAAGGTATAGATACCAAGGCCAAGCACTACAACAAAAATATGAGCTTTCATAAATAGTCCTCCCACCCAAAGAAACCTTAAAGAATAAGATCAAAGAAAACACATATGAAACAGAGCAAATATAAATAATGAATATTTACCAAGTAGCACAGCAATGATCTTTATGAAATAAAAACTACAGAACTTGATTCTGGCCCTTGAGGCCACATAGAAACACACTAATAACAGAAGATTTTTAAATACCACTCTTGGTCAAAACAAATCAAGTGAACAAAAACTAAGTAAAGGTGTAGATGACATAAATAATATAGTCAATAAGATAGAACTTTTGGACAGATATTAAACTATACACTATAAGAATACAGATATTCTTTTGGACAGATATTAAACTATACACTATAAGAATGCAGACTACCTTTTTCTCAAACAGATGTGGAATACTGACAAAAGCTGACCTTCTTCTAAGTCACCAATAAAGGCTTCAGGGCATTCCAAAGAGTAAAATTATCAGAGTAAACAATATCCTGATCATCTTGTTACAAGTCTAGAATTTAATAACAAAAGTTTTAAAAATGTCCTTCTACATGAAAATTTAAAAACCTGCTGCTGCACAACTTTTTGGTGAAGAAGAAATACAAATCTTCTAAAAGATAAAGATAATAAAAAACATATTAAAATTGTTGAGTACAACATAAAGCTGTGACCAGAGGAAAAATCATGGTTTCAAACACTTAGAGAAATAAAATAATTTTTAATGAAAATAAATGAAATAGATCTGAAACTGAAGACCAAGTAAAAAAAGAAAAGGGTGAAATAAAAAGATGATAAGAAATGACATAACAAAGGCAAAATCAGAAATTAATGAGATAGAAAAAGGAAAATATTTCTCAGTAATCAAATCAGAATCCAAGTGAGTTGAAAAAGAAATACCTTTATTAAGGCAGAAAAAAGGAAGAAAGAAATAAAAAATAACCAGAGGGAAACAACCACTGAAGTAGAATAAATTTAAAATTCAGAAGAGACTAACTACAATGCGTAACACCATAGAAATACATTTGGAAAAAAAATAAATACATTTGGAAAACTAGACAAAATGGATAACTATCACAATTGACCCATGTAGAGATAAAAAGCTTAAACAGTTCCATAGGAAGAGGTAGCTACATTACAAGGAACTGCCTCATAGAAAAACAGCAGAACCAGATGATTTCATATTCAAAAACCAATTGGTGCCAATTTAATAGAAATGGTTCTAGAATATAGGAAATGAAGTAAAACTTACAAATTCTTTTTATGAAGTATAATGTTGATACCTAAATCTGATAAAAAAAAATAGTACAAAAATAGAAAATTACAGATCAACATCACTTACAAATACCTATATGAAAATACTACATAAAATATTAGTGAACATACCTCAACACCATATTAAATAAATAATGTACTATAACAAAGTGGGATTTATTCCTGGAAAGTAAGGTTGATTCAATATTAGAAGCACAGTGATATATCACACCATATTAATTGATCTGAGAAAAATGTGTAATTATTTCCATACACACTAAGTAAATCTTTGATGAAATTCAATACCCATCCCATAAAATCAAAAAATCCACTCGAGAACATAGGAATTGATGGTGATTTCCTTGATATGACTATAAGGACACACACATGCACACACTCACATATGTATACGTAGGCACACCTTAGTCATAAAGCCAGCATCATATTTAATGGGGTAAACTTCAGGCATTTCCATTAAGATCAGGAAGAAGCAAGGATAATCACTACTTTCACTACTATTTACTACATGCTGGATATACTAGCAACACAATTAATTAGACAAAAGAAATCAGAGATACAAGAACCAAAAGACAACTATATCTACTTGTGTCTGAAATGCTTCCTAAGAAAACCCTAGATAATCATTACTAAAACTACCTCAAAGTCAATAAATTAATAGGATATAAAATGAATATATAGAAATCAACAATGCACATATACACAAACAATAATCACTTAGAAGATAAAATAGTAGAGTAAAATAGCAGTGACAATACCAACAAAAGTGGTTTAATCTTTAAGAATAAGGGTAGCAAGAAATATAAAAAACTTAATATGAGGAAAAATTAAAATACTCAAGAGGGGCGCCTGGCTGGCTCAGTCGGTTAAGCTTCCAACTTTGGCTCAGGTCATGATCTCGCAGTTTGTGAGTTTGAGCCCCACATCGGGCTCTGTGCTGGAAGCTTGGAGCCTGGAGCCTGCTTCGGATTCTGTGTCTCCCTCTCTCTCTGCGCCTCCCCCACTCACACTGTCTCTCTCTCTCTCTCAAAAATAAATAAACATTAAAAAAATTTTTAAAAAAATACTCAAGAGATAATAAATGTAATACTGATGAAATACAAAATCATTCCTTGCTGTTGAAAAGCATCTATACATCATAAAAATGTCAGGTCTTCCCCAAGTTAATTTAAAAATTTAACAAAATGCCAATAAAAATGCCAACATGTATTTTTTTTTTTAACGTTTATTTATTTTTGAGACAATGCAAGAGACAGAGTGCAAGCCGCA
The DNA here is from genome assembly GCF_022079265.1 of Lynx rufus. Classification (NCBI taxonomy): domain Eukaryota; kingdom Metazoa; phylum Chordata; class Mammalia; order Carnivora; family Felidae; genus Lynx; species Lynx rufus. The sequence goes on along the minus strand of NW_025814896.1, from coordinate 76,708,269 downwards.
GGCACTCTGAAGAGAATCTGAAACAGGTTCCAGGCTCCGAGCTGTCAGCCCAGAACCTGACGCAGGGCTCGAACTCACGAACCACGAGATCATGACCTGAGCCAAAGTCAGACGGTTAACCGACTGAGCCACTCAGGCACCCCAGCCAACATGTATTTTTTAAATGAAGCTAAACAAAATAATATAGAAACTATAAATATCTAGAGTAATACTGAAAAAGAAAGCTACAAGGCACAAAGCTTCATCAGATATTAAATTATGTTATAAAGCCTCAGATATTAATGCACTAGTATTATAATTAAACATAATTAGACAAACCAGAAGGATTCAGTAGAAAGTACAGAAATGAACTCAAGTACATATGGAAGTTTAGTATATGATAAAGGTGGCATCTAATATCACTGAAGGCAAAAAAAAATTTTTTTCAAGTTTGTTTTGAGAGCAAGAGACAGCGCAAGCAGGAGAGAGGCAGAGAGAGAGGGAGAAAGAGAGAATCCCAAGCAGGCCCCACACTGCCAGCACAGAGCCCAATGCGGGGCACAAACTCAAGAACAGTGAGATCATGACCTGAGTCGAAATCAAGTCAGACACTCAACCATCTGAGCCACCCAGGTGCCCTGAAGCAAAAAAAAAAAAAAAAAAAAGAAAAAAATAGCATTGGAAAAACTAGAAAATCATTTAGAAAATGACAACACTGAGTCAACACTTCTCATGTAAAAGAATAAACTCTAAATTAATAAGAGATTTAAATGTAAAAAATGAAAATATACAATTAAATTCATATAAAATCTCTCTGTGGAGCAAGATTTTTAATCATGCTTGAATACCCATAGTAAATAAAAAATTAATAATTTGACCGCATTAAAAATAAAGTTTCACCTTCTATGTGGCAATAAAACATCACAAATATAATCAAAGGACAGAAGGCAAATTGAAAGAACATATTTGTAAAATCTGTAATAGATGATGGGCTTATATATTTAAAGAACTCTTCAAAAGAGAGGGAATAAAAAAACAAAAAAAAAGAGAAACAGGCAAAAGACATGAGCAGACATTTCACGTACACACACACAAATTATTTAAAACTAGCCCTTTTTCTAGTATCCAAAATCTATAAAGAACTCACCAAATTCCACACCCGAAAAACAAATAATCCAGTGAAGAAATGGGCAGAAAACATGAGTAGAAGAACTTCTATTAACATGAATAGAACTTCTCTAAAGAAGACATCCAGATGGCCAACAGGCACATGAAAAGATGCTCAACGTCACTCCTCATCAGGGAAATACAAACCAAAACCACACTCAGATATCACCTCATGCCATTCAGAATGGCTAAAATGAACAAATTAGGAGACTATAGATGCTGGAGAAGATGTGGAGAAACAGGAACCCTCTTGCATTGTTGATGAGAATGCAAACTGGTGCAGCCACTCTGGAAAACAGTGTGGAGGTTCCTCAAAAAATTAAAAATAGATCTACCCTATGACCTAGCAATAGCACTGCTAGGAATTTACCCAAGGGATACAGGAGTGCTGATGCATAGGGGCACCTGTACCCCAGTGTTTATAGCAGTACTTTCAACAATAGCCAAATTGTGCAAAGAGCCTAAATGTCCATCAACTGATGAATGGATAAGAAATTGTGGTTTATATACACAATGGAATACTACTTGGTAATGAGAAAGAATGAAATATGGCCTTTTGTAGCAATGTGGATGGAACTGGAGCATGTTATGCTAAGTGAAATAAGTCATACAGAGAAAGACAGATACCATATGTTGTCACTCTTATGTGGATCCTGAGAAACTTAACAGAAGACCATGGGGGAGGGGAAGGAAAAAAAAAAGTTAGAAAGGGAGACAGCCAAACCATAAGAGACTCTTAAAAACTGAGAATAAACTGAGGGTTGATGGAGGGGGTGGGAGGGAGGGGGGGTGGGTGATGGGCATTGAGGAGGGCACCTGTTGGGATGAGCACTGGGTGTTGTATGGAAACCAATTTGATAACAAATTTCATATTAAAAAAATAATAAAAAAATAATAAAAAAATAAAACTAGCCCTTTTTGCTTTTGGCAAAAAAGGAATACAGTGACTGGATTTACACTGCCACTGCCTGGGGGAAACTGCATAAAATGAAAGATACAAATGTTTTGGATATTAAATAGGCAGCATATGACTGAGATCCTTGAGAAAATGAGGGAAAAAAAGATTAGTTGAGTCCCACAGATGCCCCAGCTTTCTGCCTGGTGACAATTCCAAACTCAAGAACAGGAAGGGAAATCCTAACGGCAGTACAGCAATCCTGACGACACAGTCATTGAATTCAGCGAGGCTCCCAAAGAGCCTGAAATTGCAGAGAGGAGTTTAGAAGAAGAGAAGAGGGAGCTACATGGGGGTAGGGGTAGGGGCAGGGGCAGGGGCAGGAGGGGAGGAAGTTCCAGAAAAATCTGCCTAAGTATCTCCTTACCTGTAGTATAAAAGGTGGAGCCAACGACCAATAGGAGTAGGGAGAAGAATAACTCCCAGGGTTCACAAAGAGCTGGGAGTTGAGTTCTGACCAACCAGAGTTAAGTCCTCACACGGAATTCCATTAGAAATCACAGAACTTCACAGCATAGAACCAGGAATAAACTATCCACAGAAGTAAAGGCTACTATAGACTCATTTTAGCAAAGCTTAAAAAATAGCCTCAAAATGAACATACTGTCTCGAATTAGAGATTGATTAGATTAAAAGAAGGGAGAAGCTATATAATGTAAACATTAATCAAAAGAAAGGGGTGTGGTTATATTAATATCAGACAAAGTTGAACAAGTAATATTACTAGCTATAAAAGCAAGAAATGTACTAGCTATAAAAACTCACAATCTCAATCAAAATCCTTGCAGGTTTTGGGACAGAAATTGACAAACTGATTCTAAAATATTACAAAAGGAATTGCAAAGTAGCCAGAAAAGTCAAAATAATTTTGAAGAAAAGAACAGAGTTGGAAGACTCCTCCTACTTTCCAGACCATGAACTGTGATAATGACTGTATGATACTGTAACAGAGAATCCAGAAATAGACCCATTCATAGATGGTCAATAATTTTGACAGAGGAGATGAAAGCAATTCACTGGGGTTCACTTCAACATCATATGTATGTATGTATACATACATATGTATGTCCCATATGTTTGTCCACCCTCCCCCTAGAAAAGAGCCTTGATCCTTAACTGGCACCAAATACAAACTTGAAACAGATCAGGAATCTAAATATAAGAGTTGTATAAAACCCCTTGAAGAAAACTTATGAGAAAACATTTTATGATCCTAGCTTAGGACAGAAGTAGCACAAATCATAAAAAGAAAAAAAATCATAAACTGGGCCTCATTATAATTAAAAACAACTGCTTTCTGAAAGACACTGATAAGAAAATGAAAAGATAAGCTACAGATGTAGAAAGCATCTGCAAACAAGTATCTGACAAAATGTTCCTATCCTCAAAAAATAAAGCTCTCTTAAGACAAATCTGATTTAAAAATGGGAGCATATAATTCACCAAAGAAGATAAAAGAGTGGCAAATATATACATGAAAGACGCTCCGTATCATCAGTCATTACATAACTGATGCACATTAAGATTACTAGATATGACACCACATTTACCATAATGGCTAAAATTTTAGAAACTAATGAAACCAAGTGGTGGCAAGATGTGGAGAACTACACATCACTGGTGGGAATGTATAACAATGGTACAACCGCTCTGGAAGACAGTTTGGCTGCTTCTTTTAAATTAAACATATACTTCCATATAATCCAGAAATCCCACTCCTAGTTATTTACCCAGAAGTTGTTAAAACATATACCTACATAACTTTATGTGAATGCTTATAGCAACTTTACTAATAATTGCCCCCAAACTGGAAAAGACACAAATCTCCAACAGGTAAACAGATACCCCGTGGTAGTTTTCCATGGAATACTACCTATCATTAAAGAAGAATCAACTACTAACAACTACAGCCCAGGTAAATCTCCCAAACATCATGCTCGGTGAAGGAAGCCAGACACAAGGGTATATATCCTATAATTCCATTTTTATATGACTTTCCTTAAACATGCAAAAACTATGGGGGCAGAAATCATCACCAGGGGTTAGGGGAGTGAGAGAAGGGAACTAAGCAGGCGTGGGGGAAGGACAAAAAGTGTGAGGATGATAGGAACATTCTGTATCATGATTGCAGTGGTGGTTATATGATATACATGTGTCAAAACACATCAAGCTGTACAGTTAAAAGGGTGAATTTTACTGTTTGTAAATTGTACTTCACAAAACCTAACCTTAAAAAAGTATGCAGACGTTTACAGGATTTTAATATACATTGCCAAATTGCCCTTCCATTAACTTAATTTCTTCTTCTACTCCCATTTAATTTACATTCCCACTGGCGGTCTACAAGTGCCTGTATTTCATCAGCTCGATATCATCAGATTATTATTTCAGGATTTTCCAATCTGATACGTTCTTTGAAAATGTTACCTCTGCATCTCTCTTCTTTTTAGTGATGGTGAACTATTGTTTATCCATTTCTGACAGCTGTATCTCTTCTCTGTTCTGTTAATTCCTTTTAGTCATTGTTTTAAGAAAATATTTAGTGTTTTTCTTATTAATTTTTTTGAGTTTGATACATCTCCTCAAATATCTGTCATAATTCTACTTTCCATTTTGTCATTTCTTTCATTTTTTCAACTTTTTAAACGTAGACATCTTAAAGTTGGAAATTTCTCAATATTTTCTAGGATTTGTTCTTTAGTACCATTATTTAAAAAATTTTTTCCTCCTCCTCAGAGTTCAGGTAAATATTCAACTATAACTTTTTAAATTTTTTATAGAGTCAATTTAAAAAATGTTAAATCTCTTTTGTCTGATACAGTGGCTACCAGCCACACGTAGTTATTGAAATTTAAATTAATTTAAGCTATTTTCCTGTGTTTTCTTCTGGTTTTATGGTTTCAGGCCTTACATTTAAGTCTTTAATCCATTCTGAGTTAATTTTTATGTGTGGTATAAGAGTCCAGTTTCATTCTTTTGCATGTAGCTATCCAGTTGCCCACCATTATTTATTAAAGAGACTATCCCTTCCCCATTGTATATTACTGGTACCCTTGTCAAAGACTAGTTCATTGTATCTGTGTGAGTTTATTTCTGAGCTCTCTGTTTTGGTCCACTGTTTTTATGCCAATAGTATACTGTTTTTATACTATAACATTGTCATATATTCGAAATCAGGAAGTATGATGCTTCCAACTTTGTTCTCAAGATTGCTTTGGCTATTCACGGTCTTTTGTGGTCCCATACAAACCTTAGGATTCTCTTTTCTGTTTCTATGAAAAATGCCATTGGAATTTTGATAGGGATTGCAGTGAATCTGTAGATTGTGTTGGGTAGTATGGACATTTTAACAATATTAGTTCTTGCGATCCATGAACATGGGTCACGGCAATGATTCTTTCAACTGACACTAAAAGCATAGGCAATGAAGACAAAAATAAACAAGTAGAACTACCTCAAACCAAAAAGATTCCACACAGCAAAGGAAGTCACCAACAAAATAAAAAGGCAAACTACCAAACTGGAGAAAATATTTGCAAACCATAGATATGATAAAGGGTTAATATCCAAAATATAGAAGAACTCATACAACTCACTAGCAAGAAAATAAGCCAACTGAAAAATATACAAAGGACCTGCACAGACATTTTTCCAAAGAAGGTATACACATGCCCAACAGGTATAAGAAAAGGTGCTCAATATTATCATCAGGGAAATGAACACCAAAACCACAATGAGACATCACTGAATACCTGTTAAGATGGCTGTTATGAAAAAGACAAGAGACAACCAGTGTTATCCAGTGATAACCAGTGATAACCAGTGGGGAGGGTGTGAAGAAAAGGGAACCCTTGTGTACTGTATAGTCTTTATGCAAAATAGTCAAGCAGTTCCTCTGAATGCAACTATCATATGATCCAGCAATCCAACTTCTGGGTATATACCAAAAGGAAAATAAATCATTATCTTAAGGAGATATGTGCACTCTCGTGTTACTGCAGCATTTTTCACAACAGCCAAAATAAGTAAATAACCTTAGTGTTCACTGATGGATGGATGAATGAATAAAGAAAATGTGGTATACACATGCAACAGAATTATTCAGCCATAAAAGGAAATATGCCATTTGTGACACCATGGATGGACCTGGAGGACATTAAGTCAGACACAGAAAGACTGTATTATCTCACTTATACGTGGCATGTAAAACAGTAAAACTTACTGAACCAGCAAGTAGAAAAGTGGTTGCCAGGGGCTGGGGGTGGTGGTGGGGGGGTGTGTGGAGGAAATAGGGAGATGTTGGTCAAAAAAGATGAATAAGTTCTAGGGCTCTAACATACAGCATGGAGACAACAGTTAATAATGCTATGTACTTCAAATTTGCCAAGAGTAGATCTTAAGTGGTCTTACCACAAAAGCAAACAAAACAGTAGCTATATGAAACGAATGCATTAATTAAATTGATGATGGCAATCACTTCATAACATATACATCATCACTTTGTACACCTTTAAAAAATCATGTTGTACAACCTAAACATATGCATTTTTTTGACAATCCTACCTCAAGAAAGCTGGGGGTGGGGGAGAGAAAGCAAGGTAAAATAAAAAATTAATTAATAATTAAGTTAAATTTAAAATTCAGTTCCTCAGTCACACTAGCCACATTTTTTAGAGATTCTTTTTTTTAAAGCAGTTAATTTGTATTCAATTTTGGCAAATTTAGAGCAATTCAGGTAAAACTGAGTGGAAAGTACAGTGAGTTCTCATATACCCACTGCCCCTCCCCCCAGACAGTCTCCATCCCATACCAGAGTATTACATCTGTTACAATGGATGAACTTACATTCCTTACACAGCAACACATCATTATAACCAAAAGTCTATAGTTTGCAATAGGGCTCACTTTTGGTGTTGAACATTCTATGAGTTTTGACAAATGTGTAGCAACATATATCCACCATTGTAGTATCTTACAGAACAGTTTCACTTCCCTAAAAATCTTCTGTGCTCTGCCTATTCATCACTCCCTTCCCTCTAAGCCCTAGCAATCACTGATCTTTTTAGTGTCTCCATAGTTTCTCCTTGTCCAAAACCTTGTAAAGTTGGAATTATATAGATTTTCACTTAGTAAAATGCATTTAAGGTTCCTCCATGTCTTTCATGTCTTGACTGCTCACTTCTTTTAACATTGAGTAATACTGCCTTAGTTGGATATACCACAGTTTATTTATCCATTCACCTATTAAAGGACATCTTCATTGCTTCAAGTTTTGGCAACTATGAATAAAGCTGCTATAAACATGTGTGTGTAGGTTTTTGTGTGGATATAAGTTTTCAACTCCTTTGGGTAAATACCAAGCAGTGTAATTGCAGATCATATGTTACGAATATGTTCAGCTTTTAAAGAAAACGCCAAACTGTCTGCCACAGTGGCCATATCATTTTGCATTTCCAGCAGCAATGAATGGGAGTTCCTGACATTCTCCATCCTCATCAGCATTTGATGGTACACTACCCATGTTTCAGGTGCTGGATAGCCACACGTGGCTCATGGCTACCATACTGGACAGTATCATATAGAATATTTCCATCATTAGAGAAAGTTCCACTGGAAAAGCTGCTCTGTTTAAGACTTAAGTGTTTATACAGTGAAAGGGGAGCTAATATGACTTTTAATTTTTTTTTTCTCTGCACAAATCCATCCCTTCTCCCACTGAATTTTGATAGTTCTTTATATTCACTCTGAAGGTCAAATTTTAGCCATTTTACTATATGTCCATTAACAAATTAACCCCTCTGAGTCTCAGTGTCCTCATCCTAATTACTTATCAGTTTAGTGCATTAAATGAGATAAGCAGGGTAAGATAAATCACAACATTCATCATGTTAATCCTCATTTATAAACTCTCCTGGGTTAGGAGTTTGATTTTTGAATGTCTCAGTATGATACTTTGAGGATCCTTACTGAAAGCAAAAGCTTAATACTGTACTTACCCGATCTGGATTTCTATAACCTAATAGTAGATTTGCTGCTTTTATATCACCATGAACATATTCATTTTCATGTATATATTCCAGAACATCCAACTATGAAAAGAAATATATAAGGTTATACTAATGTCTATTTCAAACTCATGATCAACTTGAACATTTTGAATATAGAATAACATGTATTTTTTCTCATTAACAATAACAAAGTGACATATTATACAATTATGTGTTTGCCTATTCTCAAATATCACATGAACTGGTCACTTATCCTGGAAAAAAAGTTGAACAACATGATCCTCAAATATCAAGTGTTTTAATTAAACTTCTGATGAAAGGGGACCGAGATTCAACAATGCCGATACCTATGTTCCCGACAGCCTGGTGGCCAAATCACACTGTGCAAGGAGGAAAAAATCCGAGATACACTGTACAATAATCATGAAGCCCACTCAGGAATTCCTCACCCAAGCAATGATTATAAATCAAGTTTTGGAGACCCCAGAACAAAACACCGTGTCCATGAGCTCAGAGAAAGGCATTTTCCCTCTGGACAGTAATAGGAAAAAAACGTGAGCTTCATCTTTAAAGCCCTTGAGCCTTGCATATTACCTTCACCCAGTGCTCAATAAACATTTGCTGGCTGGCTAAACGGATGAATGGATGAACGGGAAAATTAGCGAGTTCTATTTGCCACATCCCAACCTGGCATGAGTAGTTTCATTCTATTTAAAATGGAAAAAATAAAATGGAGCTTGGGCAAACCCAACACAAACAAGATAAGACAAATATGTGATATAAACAAAATGTGTGCATGGGTGCTATTAAGATTTCATTGCTTCTTATTTGGCAAAGTATATATTATTCATTGCCATACTAATTACTGCCACCATCCCAAACTCATAATAAAAACTGCACAGCGCCCCATACTGTCACATGTTTAGTATGGAAAATAATATATTTTGCCATAGTTTGCATTGTTATAAATACAACTGACAAAAGAGAGGTTATTCTTATAGCAATGCAAGCTTGTTCTGATATGTAAAACAAAGCTGTGAGGGGAAAAAAAAATCAGACTGTAGAACCAATGCCTAATTGAGTTTGTAGTGCCAAACACAGCACATTCTGTCACTTACAGAGCCCACTGTTATCAATTTCACCAAAATAGCCTCTACTCTAAATAACTGACATTTCTAGGGCAATAATCCTTCATTCTCTGATAATTCCACAAAGGGCAACGATTTGTGTATTGTAACAAGTAAATAATCTGAAAATGAGGCATGTGAAATAAGTCATTCCTTCTTACCATTCGGATACCTAGCTGCAGGACAGTTGACTTTTTAAAAGTACCATTCTGGTCTGAGATCTTCTGTAAATCTATTCCTAGTCTTTCCATTACCATAAATCTGTAACTATAAGAAGGAGACGTCAAAAAGAGATCTTAAGATAGCAATGCTTGAAACTGCCTATTTATGAATTTGAAACAAGGAAAAATACCCTCAACCTAACAACGAAGAATACTGCAACCTGAACCATTAAAGAATGAGTGTACGTTAATAATCTTGCTGTTCTTTTACAGAAAAATACTAGTCAGTATTTACTTTGCAGTTAGTTTTCTAGTAGAAGAGAATGTTGTGCTGAAACATTCATACTCACTCTTAGACCATGAAAAGAGAATACTCTTTCTAAATTAAAGAGTCCTGAGTTTGATTCATTTTGACTCCATCACCTTCTCACTGTGTGACCTTGAGCAAATTATTTGTTTGGACAGAAATTTTTATTTATATTTGCTTCTTGAGCTTATAAATCATAATTACTTTCTCCGTACACATACAAATATGACTTTTTTAAAAAAATGTACTTCCTTTCTGTTTGGCACCTCCACCCCTTCTTGTCTTCCCTTAACGGATCCACACCAGCCCCTATTCTTTATTGATCTATGTATACACACGTGAACACAGACATAGAGGAATTTTTGTCCTTGTTTTACAAAAATGTGATCTTATTATATGCACTTTTCTGCATCATACTTTTTTTCATTAATAGCTCACTGAAATCCTTCCGAATCAACTGCATTAGCTCTCTTTTTAATGTCTGTTTATTCGGGGTGGGAAGGGATGGGGAGAGGCAGAGAGAGAGAATCCCAAGTGGGCTCTGCGTGCTCACAGCATGAAGCCCAACACAGTGCTCGATCCCATGAACTCAGGTCATGACCTGAGCCAAAATCAAGAGTCGGACGCTTCATCACCAAGCCACCTATGCACCCCTCAACTGGTATAGCTGTAATTGATTCCTTTCATGGGCTGCATAATAGTACATGATATGGATATACCATGATCTACTCAGTCACTCAGTCCTCTATTAACAGCCCTTTACTTTGTTTCCAGATTACTGTTTGTTCATTTTTTAGTGATAGCATTTGAAGACCATTTGAACAAAGCACTGAACACTGAGCCTATTTTCTCACTTAGGAAAGAAAACATCACTATTTTAAAGGCTATTGAAAGGACCAAATGGGATACCTAACAAATAGAATTTTTTTCTTTTTTAATTTTTTTTAATGTTTATTTTTGAGAGATAGAGACAGAATGTGAACAAGGGATGGGCAGAGAGAGAGAAGACACAGAATCTGAAGCAGGCTCCATGTTCTGAGCTGTCAGCACAGAGCCGGATACGGGGCTCCAACTCACAAACCGCGAGATCATGACCTGAGCTAAAGTCGGATGCTTGATCAATTGAGCCACCCAGGTGCCCCGAATTTTTTTCTTCTTTAAAAATCACTACTCAGTTATTTATATGTGATGACTAGCCATATGTGGTGATTTTAAAAATATTTCCACAAATTTTTTCTTGTGCCTCTTCTCAAGAGATGAAGTTTAATTGAATCTCCTCTTACATATGGAGTAGACTTAGTGACTTGCCTCTAGCAAAGAGACTACAGTGGAAATGATGTGATATTACTATAAGATTTGAAATAAGTCAGTCAAAGAAAGACAAATATCATATGTGGAATTTAAGAGACAAAACAGATGAACATAGGGGAAGGGGGAAAAAAGAGAAGGGAGCAAACCAGAAGACTCTTAACTATAAGGAACAAACTGAGGGTTGTTGGAGAGGCATGGGTGAGGGATGGACTAAACGGGTGATGGAGATTAAGGAGGGCACTTGTTACGATTTGCACTGGGTATTGTATGTAAGTGATGAATCCCTACATTCTACTCCTGAAACTAATATTACCCTCTATATTAACTAACTAGAAATTAAATAAAATTTTGATAAAACAGTTTCAATTATAAAAAGGCTTTGGCTTTCTTCTTGGATGCATGCTCGTGTGTGTGTGTGTGTGTGTGTGTGCGCGCGCGCGCGCGCGCGCGCGCGCACGCACACGCATATGCTCTCTTCCTGTCTCTCTCTCTCTGTTCCTATTACTTCCTTTAGGGAAAGCCAGCCACCATGTCTTTATAACATTGAGGCAGCCTATGGAGAGACCTACATGATGGGAAAGTGAGGCTTGCCAATAGCTACAGCAGTGACCTTGAAAAGAGATCCTTCCCCAGTCAAGTAGGGAGATGACTGTAACCCAGCTGGCAGCTAACTACATCCTCACAAGTCCCGAGCTGGTAACCCAGTTATAGAAACTGATCATGGAAACTAAGATGATATTAGTCTGTTGTTAAAAATCACTATGAATTAGGTAATTAGTTACATAGCAACAGGTATTAGACCACGTAAGAAACAGTCATAGAACAACACTTGATTATAATAATTGCATTTTACCTTCTTCCCTTGAATTCAGTAATACCGGATCCATAAAACATAGGAATTCCTAAATAATCAAGTTGTTTGAGTTCTATCCAGTTTTTGACTACAAAGACAAATTTAACAGGAAAAAAGTTATTTAATTTTAGAAATGTTATTTCTCACTTTTACATAGATCCTAAAACTTATCTAGCTAACCTAAGTAGAAATTAGACTTCCTGGAAAATGTTTTAAAGAATCTAATATCTATCTATCCAGTGGCTTTTAAATACTCTGTCACCATAATTAACATAAAAACATATACAGAAATTTTAAATTAAATCAATTATAACCAAAACAGAAGTAGTCATGGTCATAAAATGCACTGCTATCATATACTCAAATCTTTCTATTCATGAAAAAAATGCATTCCCTTATATGTTAAATTCCAAAACATAACATATGCTCAAAAAATTAAAATAAAATAAAATATAACATATGTTAACTACCAAAGAATCAGTAGAGAGATGGCTTTTTCTTTTCCATTACTTAAAAATCTAAAGCCATGGTGGTTGAAAAATAGAAATTGGGCAGAAAAATCATTTACTATGAAATTGTTATACAGAAACTTTTTTGACTAAATTTAGTCTAAAAAAGTCAAATCCACTGAAATCATCAGGTAGTTTATTCTCCACTTTTCTACCATATATGTTTAATGTGTAAGACAGCTCTACGATAGATAATCAATGTTTAATGGATTCTATTTGTCACCCTGACATAGTTTAAGCAGTTAGTAAAGACTACTTTCATAACATTTAGGTTTTATTAAGGAAAACAAAGTTAATTATTGAGTCTAGACTCATTATTCTTTTTCTTAAGCATAATGTAGAGGATCTTGACTATATCACTTTTATTCATATCAACTTCCATTAAGTTTTACTTTGTCCATCTATATTCTACTGTATTTATAAAATGTTTCACTTATTCCTCAGCTCTGCTCACATTCATTTCTCATTAAATTCCTCTAACTGGTGGTTCTCACATGTGATTTCCAGCTCCAACTGATTTTCCAATATTCAAGTTTCTAACACTTTTAGCTTCTAAAAGTTCTAAAAGTTTTAGCTTCTAAATGTTCTAAATCATTTCAATGTTTAATCATTTCCATACACCTTACACTAATCCATTCTATGGCCATTCCTTTTATTTATATATCTGCTGCCCATTTTAATATATTTTCTTTATTACCTTTGACTCCACATGGTTTTCTATTAAAAATTATGATTTCATTCTACTATCTTTTACACTTAAAGAACACTTAGTAGCTTAGACCAACAAACTAATATTGTATGTAAAGTAGTGGAAACAACTTTGATTTGAAATATGTAACTCATTATGTATGTAATATCAACATTTATATACCATCTATCTTATTTTTATATAATAACTAATTGTATCATTTTACAATAAAATTCGTGATTGAAAAGAATTTTCCAGAAGGCCAGAAAAGAGAAATATATTAACACTCACTTCAGCAAACTATACAGAAGTAGCTTGCTTTGCTAAATTTACTTACTATAGTCTTTTTTTGCAGCTCTTTGATAAAATTTAAGTTCTGAAAATAATGGGCCATTTTCCTGATATTCCTATAAAAGATAGGAACAATTAATTTTATTAGGAAAAAAATCTTAAAGATAGATTTGGTATTTCAACTGTGAAAATATGAGTACACATTGGTAATATACAATAGTGCTTGAATAATTTACTATAAAATAGAGGCATCAAATTTCCATTAAAAAGCTCAGAAAGCACTAAACTTGGAGAATCTCACGTTTAAATTTAACACCTGTAATGCTGTCTATACAATCTTACACATGAAAGTAGTCTTCTTATGGAAAGAACCTACTAAAAATACTGACAACTGGATATACACACATACAAAGATATTCAGCATCTACCAACATGGACATCAGGGTAGATATACTGTAAACTACCCTGGGGTTCATTCATATATGATACCTTTATTAAGTGTCTACTACATTTCATCCATTGTGTTAGGCATAGGGGATACAAACAGAAATAAAACCTCATCCTCGCCTTTAAGGACCTTACCATCTAGAGTAGAGAGGAAGGAAGGGAAGAAATAAGAGGAGAGATAGCTAGATAGGATACAAAGATGATAAATGTCAACACAGAAGAACAAAGTTCTCCAATCTTTACATTTTAAGAATGTGAAAATATACCATAATACTATATTTATCGATAAGTAAAATTAGAAAAGCTAAGAAACAGTTTTACAAAGATACCAGGAAAAAAGCAGAAAAGAAAAAAGTGAAATACAAATTTAAGAGCGATACTCACCACTTTTATTACATGTCTTGCATCTTTATCTGGTTTATTTGTGGGGAAAGCTGCAGAACAAAACACAAGGGGGGTGGTGAGAATTGGCTGTTCACAATTACCGAACACCTACTATATAGCAGACACTGAGCTAAGCACTTCACATATATTCACTTATTGCATCCTCCCAAGAACTTCTTATGGTAGGTATTATCTCCATGTTACACAAGATCCGACTAAGGTTCAAAAGTTGAATAATTTGCTGAGAAGTATCAGGTTGGGGATTGAAACTCAAATCTACCTGATGCCAGAGCCCACACTTTGCCATAAACCATATTCAAATATTCAATCATGGAAAACAACAGATATTAATCACACAGATCCAAATGTAGGGGAAAATATTTTCTAGATGTACAGCATTAAACCCAGTAAATGATACATATTAAAATCCACTGATTCAATGTTACTAAATTAAAATCTATGATAATTCAGAAAGAAAAACATATGCATCTTAACTAAAAAGTTCAGAACAATTTCTATGTGGCAAAATTCTAAAATAAATCAAGTGATAATGAGAATAAACTCTTTTAAAAATCATCTTCTGACCCTGGCAATCCATCATTCCTACATTAAAGAATGTGTATCTCATAATTATGTGCATTTCAATTTCATTTTATCTTATTATTTGCCATTTGTATTTTAGATATAGCAATTCAACTTCTGAAAATTCCACTGTTCAAATTTTTAGATCCAATCGATCCTTTCATCTCCGTTATCTAAATTATTTAAAAAATTATGTTTTTCAAATCTTGGTATGTTGACTTGTATATTTATTTGTGCTATAAAAGTCTAGAAACTTGCCATTCATCCATTCATTCTTCATCCATGCATTCCTTCATTCATTCAACCAGTACTTCTTTACCATGAGGCTAGGATTTGCAAGGCATTGTGTTAAGTGTCAGTATTATGTTTAAAGGAAAGTGAAAGGAAAGATGGTGAAGCTAGTATTCGATATGATTAAATATCAGCAACTAACAAATGGAGAACAAGATAAAATTCTTCAGGTAAATTTTCAGTATGTTTATCAAACACTGTCCTCTTGTGACTACTTCTAAAATTTCTCCTACTCCATGGACTTTCTTTTATTTCACATGATAGATGCAAAAAAAAAACAAAAAACAAAACAAAACACAAATTTACTAAAATATGTCAATTCTACTTTACAGTAGAGTCAACTTATGCACAGTTTTTTAACCACTCTCCAAAATTTTTAACATCAGAAACGTTACCAACCATTTGAAGAAACTATTACTTCAATGTTAGTTGATACTGGATACAAATTATGAACCCAGACCTCTTTACAGTAGCAAAAAAATTAAACTTGTCTAGATCAAGTAAAACTCTCTTTTCGCCTTGATGTATGTAAATCCATTCCACTTTCACCCATGCAAGAGGAATGGATTATCCATATCTAAAGCAAGAAAAAACAAAAGAGAGTACGTACAGAAGAAGGAGTCCAGTCCTGTTATAGAAGAAATAAGAAAAGCCTTTCTTCCCACCCTACAGCAGACTATTTTTACTAGTGCAGTGCCCAAGCCTGGGGAGAAACAGCCCTGTCCTAATCCCGGTCCACTTAGTACAACACTGGCTCTGGGAAAGCTGCAATGGGCTACTCCTTGCTGATTTCAGTCAGTATAGCCCTACCACTTAAAGTCTGCATCTCCCTTTCACATTATTCACAGGAACATAACTATATGTTGACCTATATTCGAAACATCCCACACTTGTCATCTGATAGCTACATAATATTCTCCATAAACTTCCAAGTCAGATTATATTGGAAGGCCTAAATCCAAAATCAATGGACTAGAAAGCTCTTGGAGATGGATGTTGAACAAATAAATTGTCCTAGTTACCATGGAGGTCTCTTTTTGGTAATCCATCAATTAATGAATGAAACAAATATTTATTTTCTACTGTAAGCTAAACCACATTCTAGCTGGTATTAAAAGATTAAACATTTGTAATTAAAAAATTAAAAGATAATGGAAAACAGACATGGTATGTGCTTTTATAGTCTAATGGAGAAATCGGACATTCATCAAATACTCAAGCACAAGTGCAAAACTTTAAGTATAATAAATGTAAAAAGGGGGAGGTAGATAGTAATAAGAGGATGCATAATTAAATCTATACAAAAGGGAATTATTGAGCCAGGACAGTTTGAGAAGTGATGTTGGGCCAGATGCAAATCTGGTTAATAACTTCTGCCTAATGAAAGGTTTTAAAAACTTGAGGTATAGGTGGAGGATAGAAAACACATAATTAGACATGCATTCTGAGCATATCACTACACTACAGCGTGGAGAACAGACTGAAGGGGAACCAGAGTAGACACTGGACCCATCAGTAAGGATTTACTTTTGATTGATCACATAAAAGAGGACTACAGCTTGGACTAGACTATCAATGGTACATAGATTTCAGAGATTTCAGAAAGCGAAATTGGTAGGACTTGATGATGGAGGAAAAGGGCTCTTGCTTGGTAGATTACTGCTGATTAATCTATTAGGGTTTGAAAAGAATGCTCAATCATCGACAGTGACAGTGTTGACAGTATAGCAGTCTCACACTTCCATTTAAATTTCTGATGAGATAAATAAACTTAAAAATATTTTTAAGGGGCGCCTGGGTGGCGCAGTGGGTTAAGCGTCTGACTTCAGCCAGGTCACGATCTCGCGGTCCGTGAGTTCGAGCCCCGCGTCGGGCTCTGGGCTGATGGCTCAGAGCCTGGAGCCTGTTTCCGATTTATTTATTTTTGGGACAGAGAGAGACAGAGCATGAACGGGGGAGGGGCAGAGAGAGAGGGAGACACAGAATCGGAAACAGGCTCCAGGCTCTGAGCCATCAGCCCAGAGCCCGACGCGGGGCTCGAACTCACGGACCGCGAGATCGTGACCTGGCTGAAGTCGGACGCTTAACCCACTGCGCCACCCAGGCGCCCCTTAAAAATATTTTTTAAAGGGGCACCTAGCCGGCTCAGTCAGTTAAGCGCCCAACACTTGGTTTTTGGCTCAGGTCATGATCTCAGGGTTCATGGGTTCGAGCCCTGCATGGGGCTCTGCACTGACAGCGAGGAGCCTGGTTGGGCTTTTCTCTCTCTCCCCCTCTCTTTGCCCTTCCCCTGCTTTTGCTCTTCCCCCCCCCCCAAATAAATAAATAAACAAAAATAAATTTCTGATGAGAGCTCTGATGAGCTGCTAAAAATGCATCTTGCACATATAGAATATCTGCCCTCCTAGCACTTTTTTCTATTCACTAGGAAGTCTATCTGGTTTTTCCCTTGAGGAACCAAACCTCCCACTACCCACGTGGATCTAGTAGGATTGCTTCACACAGTACTCCCGCCCTTACATCTCAGAGTTGGGCACATGACCAAGCCTGGCTAATTGGGATACACAAACCCACTGGCCACAGCAACCAGTTCAGAAAGAGCAACATGCCCCAACTAGGTAAAAAGTTACTCCCTAAGATTTGACATTAAAATGCAATGTAATACAAGTAGACCATCAGATGTAAGGATACCAAACCCTAGAAATTACCTTCCTCAGTTAAACTGAAAATAAAGTCTGAAAAGTCAAATCCAACACTGATAAAAGTGAGGTTAAGGTAGGAAGCAAGAAAGGGCTCTGTGGACATTGCTTAAGCCCTATACTATCCATACCTGAAGCCAGAAAAAGCCCTATACTTCTCAGTGATAAGAGTTAAAAAAAAATCCCCTTTGTTTAATACATTTGAGCTTCTGACGTTGGCAACCAGGTTTACACAGAAGGCAACTAGAAAAACTAAAATATGATCAAGTCTGATAAAAAATGTCAATAAAGTAGCACACTAGATAAACCAAAAACCTTGTATAAAATAAATAGGATGCTGAATATAATAATCAAACTTTCTTATAAATGAAGAGTTCATCTGGTGAAATAAATAAATAATACGGAAGTCAAAAATAAAGAGAAATCTAAAAACCACAGGGAGCCTTAATGTTCTAGGCTAGGTAGAAAAGCTGCCCACTCTGGATAAACAAGGACATTAGTGTTAAAGCTCTCTTGGGAAAAAGACAAGTCCCTGGGTCTGCAAGAGGCAGACATTTGAAGTTAAGATGGCCACATAAAGTCAGAATTTTTAAAGTGCTATGTCTTGTATTAGTGTGAAACATTTAAAAAAAAGAGAGCAAAAGAAATAGGGAGATGGGGGAAGGGGAGAAAGTGGGGAGAAAGGAAGGGAGGGAAGGAGGTAGAGGAAGGAGAGGGAAAGAATAAAAGAAGAAAGGGAATTCACCAACGACAAACACAGAAAGAAAAACAAAAAACCCCACCTTATTTTGGCCTAGACCATGAGTGTGAGGCAAAGTACAGTCTTTCCTGATAATTTATTCTGCCAAAGTTGCCTTCAGGAATTTGAGGCTCAAATTCACACAATTGTATGGTACAGGGGACTTGAAGTCAAATGGTAACCCAGAGCACCTTGCAGAAGCAAAAGAAACAAATCTTCAAGGGACACACTGGACTCCCATGACCTCCAGCGATAAAGCATGGCTACAGATGAGGAAATGATCCAACACTACAAAATAGTAAAGAAAATAAACAAAAGGCATAAATCCCAAGAAACTCAGACCTCCCATATAGCTCAATTATCTGCTTGAAATGATAACAGACACAAAGTATCAGTAGCATAAGAAACAATGCAAAATATTTTATGAAAAAATGAACAAATTGATTCTAATTCAGAAAGCATCAGAGAGCTATAAGAGCCAGTGACCAGGAACAAGGAATACATTTGAACTCCAAGATGAAATCTGGGAGTAAGTTTGAATTTGGAATAGTCAAATACTGGAAACTACCTGCACATCTATCTTCATTAGAATGTGTAACACACTGTACTATAGTCATAGCATGAAACACATCGTAGAAAAAAAATGAGTGAAATACATATACTGCAGTAATATAAATATATCTTAGACATAATGGTAAGTAGAAAAAAAAACATAAAACAGAATGCATATTTATGATTATATTTATATAAATTTAAAACCCACAAACAAATTATATTTGTTTAGGGATACACACGTACACTGTAATAAAAAACAGTATAATTAAAACCATAAATAGTGTAGACTAGTGTTGTTACTAATACAAGGGAGGGAAGAGATGTTAGAGGTTCTAGAGTGCTGGTTATTTTATGATATATTAGTTTTATGATATATAATTTATATAATTATATATTTATATATAATTATATATAAATATAAATATATATTATATATATGATTATATAATTATATAATCATATAATATGATAAATAATTTTATGATATATTATAAGAATTTCCCACACAGGAAATAGAGATATAAGATATGAAGAAGAGATTATGAAACATCAAGGAAATATGTGACAGTAACACAATTTTCTAAAAAGCTCCAGAAATAGAGAATAGAGAGAACAGAGGCCAGGCACTTCTGAATAAATAATATCTGATAACTTTCAAATACCGATAAAAGTCATGAATCCTCTGATTTAAGAATTGCAAGTCCACAAGATAAGAAATCTGCACTCCAGCCCACCATAGTCAAAACTGCAGAACATTAAAGACAAAGTTCTAACAAACAACTCGATAGAAAAGATTAGATTACATACAAAAGACAGATGAAGTGACAGCAGACCTAACAGCAACAAGGCAGTAGGAAGACATCGAATAATATCATTATTCATATAATATTATATATTCATATGCTGGGAGAAAATAATTATCAATCTAGAATAAGGTGCACTAAAAACATGAACAAAAATAATGAACAAAACAGGAACATGATGACTAGAGTTACAGGGTCGTAATGCCATGTATTTATTCAAGAGAAACAGGGAGACAATGATTAGATTCATAGTTTATTAAATCAAGAGAGTGTACTGAAAGTTTATAGGCAACCTCTACAATAATAGAAATAAAATTGATAACTTCAAAATCTATAAGGGAAAAAAGAATTTTAAAAAGACCTAAAAATAGGAAGATAGGCAAAAATAGAAAAAAATAGAAGATAGGAAAAGAACAGTTTTTTTAAAAGGCAGAGAAAATATAAAATCTGATGAAAGAAATAAATACCAATTTTATATCAATTTTTAGCCACACATTTTTTCATATTATATTATCTCTAAAATTTGAATGCATCGTATAACTGAAGACATCTTACAGTTGCTGTTGACCACACAGCAGTGGAGAGTTGTCACTGCCTATACAGGTACAAACCTAGCCCCGATGTCTGTCTTCACTTCCGTTGAGTCTTCTACATTGCTGGCAACGTTACATGTTACAGTTAATTGTCATTTACAATGATTTGTGCATGTAGAAAAACTAATTAACCAGTCCAAAACAGAAAAGTGGTACCTAAACTTGATAGTAGTCAAAAAATGTTAAGACAGGACTGTACCAACTGAGTACTCTATGAGTTCCACATGTAAGACTATTTTAAAGGTACTGTGTTCTAGTTTAATGGGAAGTATTAGGCATTAGATATAAAGCAGGTCTTATATAAACACAAAAAGAATGATTGAAGAGACAGATAATTATGAACTTTTAAGCATCTAACGGAGACTCAACATATGTACATAAAATGATGTATCTTATAATCACAGACATCTTAGATGTGAAAAAACATGCCATAATCATAATAAATTTGAGTAGACTAACTTCACCAGTAAGAAAAGAAACTGTAAGATTGTCAGAAAAATAGATAAATGCATACTATATATGAGACATAACTAAAACCTAGCGATGCAGAGAAAATGAAAAGATAAATAAACTAGCTAAAACGGGCTGAAAAAAAGGCCGGAATATGTATTTTCAAAATTATAGAAATCTGAGGACAAAAGAATTACTAAAGTTAGTACCACTTAATCATTACAAACAATGATTCAATAGAAAAAAATTAATTCAATGGAATGACTAAATTCATGAACTTGAAAACATCTGATAATGTACCTTCATAATAGAGAAATGAAAACCACCAGAATTATAAGAAAAAAAATGAGAAACTGTAAAAATCATGGAATATTTTAAAACAATCCATAATGTATAGGCAAGCAGACAAAAATAAATTAGAATAATACAATTAACAGTTTTTATCTAAAGGCCACATAAAATAACAAAACAATTAAATAACATACATTCTTTTCAAAAACAAAACATTTTTCAATTGCCCATAATTTTACCCAGAAAGGTTTCCTTGAATATCAAAGAATAAGAATTATTAAGGCTACATTATGTGACCATAATGGCTAGATCCTAGGCCAAAGAAGAAATCACAATGGAATTTAGAAAATACATAGCACTTGTTTACGCCCCAGTGGCTCAGTCAGTTAAGTATCCGACTCTTGATTTTAGCTCAGGTCATGATCTCAGGGTCATGAGTTTGAGCCCCTCACTGGGCTCCGTGCTGACAGCTCAGAGCCTGGAGCCTGCTTCAGATTCTGTGTCTCCCTCTCTCTCTGCCCCTCCCCCACTCACGCTCTGTCTCTCTCTCTCTCAAAAAATTAATAAACATTATTATTATTATTTTTTTAATGGGAAGGGGATGACAACTGGGTGGCTTAGTCAGTTAAAGCCTAACTTTAGTTCAGGTCATGATCTCATGGCTCGTGAGTTCAAGCCCTGCATTGGGCTGTCTGTTGTCAGCACAGAGCCACTTCAGATCTTCTGTCTCCCTCTCTCTCTGCCCCTCTCCTGCTCTCTTTCTCAAATAAATTTTGAAAATGGGCAGAGGATCTAAACAGACATTTTTCCAAGAAGACATACAGTTGTCCAGCATACACAAGAAAAGATGCTCAACATCACTAATCATGAAATAACAAGAAATAACAAACAAGAAATAACAAATGTTGGTGAGGATGTAGAGGAAAAGGAACTTTCACACACTGTTGGTGGGAATGTAAATTGGTACAGCCACTGTGGAAAATAGTATGGGGGTTCTTCAAACAATTAAAGATGGAAATACCACATGATCCAATAATTCCACTACCGGGTATTTACCCAAAGAAAATGAAAACACTAATTCAAAAAGATATACTCACCTCTATGTTTACTATAGCATTATTTACAATAGCCAAGATATGGCAGCAGTCTAAGTGCCCATCAATAGTTAATGGATAAGGAAGATATGATGTATACACACACACATACACACACACACATATGAATGTTACATAGCCATAAAAAAGGATAAGATTGTGCCATTTGCAACTACATGGATGGACCTAGAGGATATTATGCTAAGTGAAATAACTCAGACTGAGAGAGACAAATACCATATAATTTCACTCATATGTAGAATAAAACAAACAAACAAGCAAAAATAAGGTAGAATCAGACCTATAAATACAGAGAACAGAGTGATGGTTGCCAGAGGGAATGGGGGTGGAAGGATGGGCAAAATGGGTGAAGGGGAGTGGGAAATACAGGCTTCCAGTTATGGAATGAATAAGTCATGAGAATAAAAGGCACAGCATAGTGAATATAGTCAATGGTATTGTAATAGTATTGTATGCTGACAGATGGTAGCTACACTTGTGGTGAGTATAGAATATCCTATAAAGAAGCTGAATCACTGCGTTATACACCTGAAATTAATCTCACTTTGTGTGTCAACTATAAAAATTTCAAAAAATAAATGAGTAAAGTACACTTTCCAATTAAAAAATACTTGAAACAAATGAAAATGAAAATACCACATATCAATACTTATGGAATGCAGCAAAAGCAGTTCTAAGAGGAAAGTGTGTAACAATAAACTTCTACACTAAGAAAAAAGAAAAATCTAAAATAACAATGTAACTTTACACACTAAGACCCCAGAAAAAGAGCAAATCTCAAAGTTAGTAGAAAGAAGGAAATAACAAAGATCAGAGTGGAAATAAATGAAATAGAGACTAGGAAGACAATAGTAAAGATCAAGCCAGACAAGGACACTCCAAGAAAAAAAATTATAGGCCAATATCCCTGATGAACATATACACAAAAGTACTCAACAAAATATTGGCAAAATGAATTCAGCAGTACATTAAAGGTTCATATATCATGATGAAGTAGGATTTATTTTTGAAATGCAAGGATGGTTCAACATATGCAAATCAATCAATGAAATCCACCCACCACATTAACAAAATGAAGGATAAAAGTCATAAGATCATGTCAGTAGATTTAAAAAAAAAAGCATCTGACAAATTCAACATCCTTTCACCATGAAAGCCTCTCAAAAATTCAGGTATAGAAAGAACATACCTCAACATAATTAAGGCCAATTATGAGAAGCTGATACTGAACATCATACTGAACTGTGAAAAGCTTAAAAGCTTTTCCTTTAAGATCAGGAACAAGACAAGGATACTCACTCTCACCAATTTTACTCAACATAGTACTGGAAATCCTACCCAGAGCAACTAGCAAGAAAAAGATAAAAATTATCTATATCAGGAATGAAACAGGGAACATCACTATAGAACCTGCTGACATTCAAAGTATAATAAATATGGGGGCACCTGGGTGATTTAGTCAGTTGAACATCTGACTCTTGATTTCAGCTCAACCATGATCCCAGGTTTTGGGATCAAGCTCCACATTGGGCTCTATACTGAGCATGGAGTATGCTTAAGATTCTCTCTCTCTCCCTCTGCCCTTCTCCCCTACTTGCACGCTTCTCTCCCAAAATAAGTACAATTATGAACAACTTTATACATACAAATTTGAACAATTTAGATACAATGGACCAGTTCCTTAAAAATCACAAATTACTAAAAATTATCTAAGATGAAACAACCAAATTAGTCCTAAAACTATTAATGAAAGTAAAATGAAGTTAAAAAAAAAAAAAAAGCTCCTGGTAAAAAGCATCTCTAGGCCCAGTGACTTCACTGTAGAATTCTACAAAACATTTACAAAAGAAATAATACCAACTGTACCTACTCATTTCCAGGAAGCAGAAAAGGAGAGATTAACTCACAACTCATTTTATGAAGCCAGCATTACCCTGATATCAAAACTAGACTAAATTAGTAGGAAAAAAGAGAAGAAAAAGGAAACTATAGACCAACAGCCCATATGACTCTGTTGAAAAACAAAACAAAACTACTGTCATCCACCATATGAAGTCTAAATGAGAAAAACCACACAATCATAACAATTGAAGCAGAAAAAGCATTTGACAAATTTAATACCTATTCCTGATAAAAAAAAAAACTTTCAGTATACTAGGAGAGAGCTCCCTCAACTTTATAAAGACTATTTACAAAATACCTATCTTATTGTTAACATGATACTAAATGATGAGAGGCTGAAAGCTTTCTCCCTAAAATTTGGATCAAGTCAAAGATATCCATTATCACTAATCCTATTCAATAAAGTACTAGAAGTCATGGCCAGTGCAAGGAGTCAAGGAAAAAAATAAAAGACATACAGATTGGAAAAGAAGAAATAAAGTGGTCCCTTTTTACAGAAGACAGGATTATCCATATAGAAAATCCCAAAGAATCAGAAAAAAAATCCTAGAATAAATAAGTTTTCCAAGATCATGGAACATAAGGTCAACATGCAAAAATCAAATATATTTCTATATGCTAATAGTGTAAAATTTGAAACCAAAATTACAAAAGCAATGACATTTTCAATAGCACCAAAAATATAAAAACCTTCATGTATACTTAAGTAACAGTACATGTACAAGGCCAATTATGCTAAAAACTATAAAATGCTGATGAAAGAAATCAAACACCTAAAGAAATGGAGAAATGTAATGTATTTGTGGATTGAAAGACTCCACATAGTAAAAATGACAATTCTCTCCAAATTTATCTATGGATTTAATCCAATACCAACCAAAATCTCAGTAAAGTTTCTTTCTTTTGCCTTTTTTTTTTTTGTAAATACAGGCAACTTGATTTAAAAATCTATACAGAAAGGTAGGAACTAGAAGAGATAAAATAATTTTGAAAGAGAACAAAGTTGAAGGGATCACACTATCCATATGTCCTTCAATAGCAGAATAAACAAATTGTGGTGCATCCATACAATATACTACTACTCGGCAATAAAAAGAAATGAACTATGGCTATGTACAACTTGGATGAACTTTGAAGGTACTATGCTACGTGAAACAAATCCAGTCTCAAAAGGTACATGCTGTATGATCCCACGGATAGGAATTCTGTACATTCTTAAAAAGACAAAATTGGGGGCGCCTGGGTGGCTCAGTCGGTTAAGCATCCAACTTCGGCTCAGGTCATGATCTCGCAGTCCGTCAGTTCGAGCCCCGCGTCAGGCTCTGTGCTGACAGCTCAGAGCCTGGAGCCTGTTTCAGATTCTGTGTCTCCCTCTCTCTCTGACCCTCCCCTGTTCATGCTATCTCTCCCTGTCTCAAAAATAAATAAACGTTAAAAAAAAAATTAAAAAAAAAAAGACAAAATTGTAGTGACAGAGAACAAATCAGTGGTTGCCACCACCTAGAACTAAGGAAAGGGTGTAACTACACAGCGATAGTATGAGGAAGATTTTAGGGATGATGAATCTCTTTCGTACCCTAACTGTTGTGGTATGATAAAATCCACAGAGATACACACAGACAAAAAGTCAATTTTTCTCTATGTGAATTTAAAAATAATATTAACAAAAAGATAAAATATAGGGGTGCCTGGGTGGCTCAGTTGGTTAAGTGTCCAACTCTTGATTTCAGCTCAGGTCACCATCTCACAGTTCATGGGTTCGAGCCCCACATCAGGCTCTGTGCTGATAGCATGGAGCCTGCTTGGGATTCTTTCTCGCCCTCTCTCTCTGCACCACCCCCAACTCATGCATGCACATGCACTTGTTCTCTAATACACTTAAAAAAATTTTTAAAAGATATAATATACAATTGTAATATAAAGTAAAATATGCTTAATGATAAAAAGGCAAAAATAATTTTGAAAACAAATATACAATGTATAACTTTGGCAGAAAATGCAGAAAGGATAGCAATAGTAGGCCTCAAGGGGAAGGTGGCTTCAAATAAACACAATTGGAATATGTAGAAACTGGAGACAGAATGTTAGGGCTAAAGACAAAAACAGAACAAGCAAGTTGATCTTAGTATTTACTTCCAGCAGTGAATTCCAAGACTATAACATATAAAAATTCTGGGGTTTTTTGGGTTTTTTTTTCCTTTTTTTTTATTTGTTTGTTTTCTTTTTTTGAGAGAATAAAGAGAACAAAAGCAGAGAAGGGGCAGAGAGAGAGGGAGACAGAAGATCCGAAGCAAGCTCTGCGCTGACAAGTGGCAACAGTGAGCTCAATATGGGACTTGAACTCATGAACCATGAGATCACGACCTGAGTTGGAAACTCAACCGACTGAGCCACCCAGGTGCCCCCAAATTGTTTTTTTTTTTAATATTTACTAAATCACCACATACTTAATTTTTAAAATGAGTTCCTGTACAGTTGGTAAACAAAAGCATATTCTCTCTAAAGGTGTTAAATCCCCTCCAAATAAAAATTATTAATTGTATATTCAACTTTGTAGCTTATTAAATGTTATAGCACAGTTATCTTCAAACTCTTTTAGTGATAGAATGTTCCTCAAAAGCTCGATACACAGGGGGCGCCTGGATGGCTCAGTTGGTCAAGCGTCCAACTCCGGCTCAGGTCATGATCTCATGATTCATGAATTTGAGCCCTACATTGGGCCATGTGCTGACAGCCCAGAGACTGGAGCCTGCTTCAGATTCTGGGTCTCTGGCTGTTTCTGCCCCTCCCCCAGTCGTGTTCTGTCTGTCTGTCTGTCTGTCTCTCTCTCTCTCTGGCTCTCAAAAATAAATAAACATTAAAAAAATTGCTTTAAATAAAAACAAAGCTTGATATGTGGAAGATCAAAGTGAAAATGCGCAAGTTGAAACATGAGTGGAGGGACCAGAGCCCCTACCCATTTCACCTGTATGCCAGGTTCCATTAGAAAACTGTGAAGACCTATTGGTAACAGATTTGTCCCGTTCTGAGTTTGCTTATAACACCTCCAGTCGTAACTACATTTGTAATAATTTCTTATTAAGTATCTGCTAGATTTTCTTTAAGCATAAAAATCAACAGTAGCATTCTGGTCATATTACATTCTATCATTACATTTTCACTTGGCTTTATTAAATTTCTGCCATTCTGTAATGTCTTTGTTTAGCTCTTTTAATGGTTTTACTATAGAATGTAAAATATAACAACAACAAAAAACCCTGCTTTATTTTACTCTTTATTTACATGCGCATGGAAAACCTTGATCTTTTCATTAAGTACTTCTCTTTTGACAACTGATAAGGGATTTTTGTCAATGATACTCCACAAAGGATTTCAGACTATTTTTATCAAATATAATAACTGGCAATTGTATTACGATCCAACACTCAGTAAATTTATATTATTGTTATTCTTCTTTGTGCTTCTTTGCCCATTCCTTAGCGGTAGTGATACATACTTCATATTTAACTTCATTTTATAATAGGCTACTTTTCAATCCATTTACCTGTTTCTCAAACACCCAACACTGCTACATTCTAATTCAGATATTTTCATCATTATTAACTAAGTACATTTTAAGCTTGCTTGAAGGATTAACATATAATTTAACTTTCTTTAACTTTCAACTCTATAATTCCTAACCATGGTTTATAAATCTACCTTAGAAATATGGATTGCAATACAAAATTCTATGTTCATAATGATTTTTACTGAACTGGTTGTACATTGTTATCATCAAATATTCTCTTAAGTTTTTAATTCATTTATCTCTTATAAGTCTCTTTCAATTATGTATTTTCAAGTGTCCTTTATCTTTGTGGTAATCTGTTATAAAATGATTTCAGATTTCCTAAGACCTCAAATGTTCCCTACTATCTCTTAAGAGACATTTAATTTGGCTGGATAGTATACTGGAATGATAGTCATATTTCTTTTAGCTATCATGAAAGTCTTTGTATTTTCAGCCTATGAATTAAGGGCTAATATAGTTCTTGACCTCATTTCCTAAAATGGTATTGTAAATTGTGTATTTTGTTTAAAAACCTACTATGTAAGAGCTTTAACCTCGCCCTCACTTTTTAAAACACTTTCTAAAATTCATGCTGAAATTAGGTTTCAAAGGGAAATCTTTCTCTTTAATAATGGTCTCTATTTTGAAAAGGTCTTTACCTTCTTGTGTGATATTCTTATTATCCAAAGATATATTACACACACAGGTAAGAGAACTATTATTTTTTTCTTCTTGATGATCTCTTTTAGGTCACTGTTCTCTGACACAGATTTGCTTTGCTCGTTCATTAATAGTACAACTAATTTTTGCTCAGTTGTATCAATTCTTTCCATAAAACCTCTATGTTTCAGTATCTCTTACCATCTTTTTGGATCTCACAGATTTTCGGGGTCAGAAAGAACTTAAATGTCCTTCTTCCAATAAAAACCTCTATTTTTACAATGATTCCATAATTCATTCAATTTACATTACACTAAATTTCAGAACAGTTACACTTGTTCAAAAGTTTTTTGCTGGAGTAGAAATTCTGATACTATAGAGTCTATACAATTTTTTTCTTCTCTTTTTCATCACATGGCAATATTTGCTCGTTAGATATGCAGCTTTCTTTTGCTTTTTTCTCACTTATCTTGACATGTATTGTTTGGGGATGTTTTTTAATGGGTCTTACTATTTCTTCTCTGCCATCTTCCTAACACTTTGTAAGAAAGTGTACATAATATCCACTCTCAACTGTAATACTCACATTTGACACTGGAGATCTATGCTAGAATTGGAACACATGATCTTTTAATAGAAACAAGATCAAGTATAATGGATAGCTTTTCTTCACACTTTCCAGAAATTGAAATTAATAATCCTATATCACTATAAGTGCTCAAAAACAAATATTCTAATGTAATATTATATTTTGTTCATTCTTTCCCTTGCTATGTATATACTCCAAAGAAAAAAGTAACCTAGCACAAAAACTAGCATTGCAATACCTATTAAATATCTCTTCTCCACTAAAAACACCTAAGCATTTGCCTCTGCATGAAATGTTACAATTTTTTTCATAAAATCATTTATAAATTTGTAATAAATTACTACTATTATGTAAAATATCTTGAAGGTACTGAATAATCTTGCACAAATTATACTTCTATTAAAGATTAAGTATTTGGGTACTTGAACAAATTCTGTATGACAATATACTCTTTATCAAGATTCTACTAATCTAAGTATTTTTTGTTTTGTTTTACTCTCAAAAGACCTAGTTTTCTAAATATTAGTGTATCTTTACTACCCAATGAATAAAAAGACATGGTCAAGAACAATCCAGTATTTGCTAAATTATCTGTTTTTACAGGATGCCTATTCAAATTGTATCATAGGGTTTTAAAGAGGCTTCTTTTGATCTTCCTGCTGCTGTTTAGAATCAAAACAACTGCATAAATTATTCATTTTTCAAAAAGCAAAAAATCCACCAACTCTTTCTTACCAGTTTGTATGCGCTATTGGTTGACTGCTCTCACTTTTTTTTTCATAAAAATATTGTTTGACCCAAGTATAGTACTTTTTTAATGCATTTCTCCAGTTCTTAGCATTAGATTTACTATAAATATCAGATGTTCCTCCACAGATTTTGTGAACTTAATATTAAAAACATATCACTGATGCTTGACACACCAGGTTCTCAATCTGAAGGAAAATGACACTGTTATCAGCATTATCACTAACAGATTTCTTAAATGAGCTGCCAATACTATCAATTAGATATTTCACAGTTATTTTAGAAATGAGCATGTCACGAGCATGTCATTTGCAACTATCTTCCCTGGCTAGCATTAAATTCAAAGTGTTCTTTGACAAAGGACATCAATCAGTAGAGCCAAGAGACCTGAGTTCAACTGTAGATTGGGACAATTATACAAACTGCGGCACACAAGCAAATTCCTTCACCGTCCTAAGCCTCCACATCTTCCTTATTAGTTTATTGAGAGAACGAAATGAAATAATGCACGTAAAGCATTCAACACAGAGCTAGGCACGCACTTAAGTGGAAGATTTTAGTAGAAGTTGATGTTGATAATGATTTCCTAACAAAGATTTCAACAACTATCCGTAGCAGTTACTGGATGCCGCGGACACGTATGACTCATCTGCTACTCTTTAGTGTAGATTCGCTCTTTCATTCTTTTCTGCTTTTCTGTGTTCTGTGTTCACGGCCTCCTGGGTGAGGCTTTGGGAGCATCACCTCTAAGAATTTCATCAGGTGGCACTCAGAACATATACAATGGAAGCTATGCTCTCCATGAGCCTCTTTTCCATACATGTTGTAGCTTCCAATTGCTCTTGCTTGAAATAAATTTGGGGAAAGCTGCTGTTACTCCATGTTGAGCCTAGATGAGAAAAATGGCCAGTGTCTCTGGGGAATAATTAACAAAAGACAGTTTGTTTCATCTTCATGATAAAATACGGCATCCCTATTAAAAGGCAAATTCATCATTCCCAAAAGTTAAATAGGATGACACTTTAAAAGTAATTCCAGCTGATTAAATTTAGGGTTCTGAAAAAAAAAATTAATTCATGAATATAGTCTGAATCCTTCATTTGATTTTAAAATGTATAAATGTTCATTTAACTTTGAGCCCTTGCCTCTCAGTGTTCTATTCTGAGCTAGTCAAACAAGTGGTAGCAGGCATGCTGGGCTCAATAATACTGCCTCTCATATTTAAATACTCTTTTTCACTTGGATTGCAAATTAAAGACAGTCTCCTGAACACTGACACATTTTCAATGATTGATTTTGCAAAACGTGTTGATTTTTCTTACACTGTTTTGCCTCTGTGTGTGTCAACTTTGGCCTTCTTTTCTTGCTCCTTTGCAGCATTGCTGTCTCTTTGAAGCCATTGTCTGCCTGATATGAAAAATGTACATTAAACCTCATGACTAATTACACAGACAGAAAATTCCTGAGCTCAAATATAAAACTCCCAATGCCCAGAAACCATAACAAAAGCTTCTGACTATGTACAAAACTCTTAATCAAACCTTTCATTCACTTGAGTTAAAAGAAATTCCAATAATTTATTTTCTGTTAAAGTTGTGTTTATATTCTTTGAAAAGCAGATTTCTTATGCATGTTACATGCCTACAAATCAATCCATTTAACAACAAACAACATCCATGCATTCCCTCCACAAAAGTTTATACTTGCTGTTAGGTCTGCTATTAGGTACTCCTGGATGAATTCAATCAAGTGCTACGCATAATTGTTTTCTGCTAGATACAAAACTGTTTAGGCTTAATGCAGTGTCCAGTTTTTTTTTTTTTTAACTCCCTGCACAATGCATTAGCAAAGTAGACTTTTCCCAATAAATCCTAAGATCTATGAAGTACATAGTTTCTTATAGTTTAAAAATATACTTGAAAAGAAAATGAACAGATACTTGTCTCCCCTAGAATACACAGAATAACATCCCTAAAAGTACAGAGCCATACACACACACACACACACATGATACAGTACACAGAGCACAAAATTTCATCTCAGATAACCTAGCAGTTGGGAAAATTATTTTTCCGTAACAGACTAGCTCTGGAGTTCATCTAGCCTATCGTTTTTGAAACACTGTCTGTCATAGGCAAGGCCTTGCTTAAGCACCCTGAGAGAATGCCCGCAAGGAGTTTCTGATGTAGCATTGTGGGGGAGGTGAATGAAAGAGTACACGCATAGTCATCGTAGGAAGACACGAGATAAACACTGAAAGAACACACCATGGAAACAAAGACGGGAGAGTTGTGGGTGCTCCCCTGCTCGCTTGCCTCTTCCTCATGTTCGTTCGGATTTTCGCTAAGGGCCACCGGCCGCCATTGGTTTTCACGACCCAAGCTACGACAGACTCCCCTAGCTGCCGGTCCACCAAATCGAGGTACTCTGCTTTGTGTGAGCTGTTGCTTGCCTTTCTGTTAGACCAGCTCTCCTCTGCCTCTAGCTGTTCTTCTCATGCACTTACAGAGTGCAGTCAAGGCATCACATGCCATCACACTACTCTTTGGGGAAACCTTGCACCAACTACCAGCGCACCAATTGGCTGGTCCAACCTTGGAGATAAAATTTTAGTTGCCTGAAAACAATGTTCCAGAACAGGGAGGTGAGAGGAGGAAGGGGGGAAAGTGGCCACATGACTCCAGAAATGGCCACAATACCTAAGCAGAGTAAGTTGGAATAAGGTCTGCACATGAGCCAAAGCTTAGAATTTCATTGCCTTTGTTGGCTCATGTCACTTCTTTAATTAATGTCACTTTCTCTGTTTTAATATCAGAGCAAGTGACAAGAGTGCTTCTGGATGAATTGTGTTTTCTGAGGGCTGTATGGCATACTCTCCCGCAGTCTGACAGAGGGACGTGCCAGCTTTACTTGGCAGTTACAATGCACCAGCTTTAGTTTTAGTAGTTTAATTTGTGGCAGTTATATGTTTTGAATACGTTGAAGTATTCACAACGGTCTCATGGAATCTGTTCCATAGATAAAGTTTACACAGTGGAAAAGAAAAAGCAATGGCTATAAGGCGATTAGGAAAAGCTTCTCTTGGCCACAGCTGGCCTTATAGGCATTCCTGTAAATTTAAGAGCATTTAGAGGGATACGATTAAAGTGGTCATAAGGAATGATGCCCTCCCCTTTTTCTGCCCAGTTCTGTAGTTGGTGTGAGACGATCATAAGGAATATGATATTTAGAACTCAATTTTATGCAAAATCCATTATTCAAGAAGTGAAGTTTATATACATGATAGACATGCAATGAAATAAATGTTAGAATAGAAAACTTTGTTACTTATGCATTAAGTTGATTCTAACATTTTGGTAAACTAAGTTTTTATTGATATAAAATTCAGAACAATTCCTGCATTGAGGATAAAGGACTAAACTTTTTCTTTCGGTGTGGAGGGTGAAGTATCCTGAAGGGTTTTTGTTTGTGGAGTTTTTCCTTCATCTCCTTTATACGCTTTCGTGAAGCTCCATCAGCTCACGGTGAGAGCTGCCACCAAGGAGTTCTTCCAAACTTTGCCTGCCCTTTCTAAATGTAGGGTTCTTTACTGCAGCAGGTTGAAGATCTGGCTTTGATTGCACCTGGCTCTGCTGGAGAATGGAAATATTCATCTCCACTGAATGCATGCTGCTTAAGTGCTGGAGGCACTTGCAGGAGAGTAACTCTCATTGGAAACTTCATTACAATACTTTCTCTTCCCTACATGAAGTAGTAATTCTCATTCACCAAAGATAGAATTTTGCCTGACACAGCCACAGGAGCTCCTGTTTGACTTTCAAAATTAATCAACCTCTAAGCTGGAGTAGAAATGGCATGTCCTTTAACCTTAAGCACAAAAAGCTCTCAACAGACTGCAGTTTTTATATCCCTGGATGAGAGTTTGGGCCCCTAATACTTAAACTTGATGCACATACTGGGTTTCTGGCATGCTTTTGCCCATACCCATCTGCTAGCCTGGCACCGGGCCCATTCAGAAGGTGTGATGCCAGTTTCAATAGGGCATAGGTGCCAATCAAAGATGGGTTTGGAGGGGCAGCATGCAGAACGCAGCAAAAGTCAGCTCTTCTGCCAGAAGATCCTCCTGTTATCATATAATGCCAATGAAGGGCCACATGCTTCATTGCTTGGGATCACACTGCATCTGTAGATGTTTCTGGCCTTCAATGGATGTCTTTCCACAGAATCATTTTCCTCAAGTATTACTTGATTGGAGACGTTAAAGAAAAGTCTACCTGACTGAAGTTCATCCTTTTAAAAGGAACGGTGGAAGCATTCAACAATTGTCTTGACATACTTACTGAGTTTTCTGCCTTTTCTCCTACAATACTCTTCCGTGTAGAATACGGTATAGTGTATAAAGTCCACGCATTGGACTTTTAAGGGACAAACATTCTGAAGAAGCACTAATTGCAAAACCAAGTATGTGAGCAGTATAAGATCCATAAACCCCTCTGTACCATTAAATGTGAATGGTGGACAAGTTTTCATCCTCCAAAAAACTATTTTCAAGTGAATTCTCATATTTAGAGCTTCAGAGTTTAATTTTCCTCTCCTTTATTTCATAAACATGGATATTCCTGTGTCTGAAAAGAAAGACCATACCTACTCTTTATTCCTCTTCTTCCATATCGAAAGGAAAAAGAAAAAAAAAAAACAAAACACTTCAGAAGCAAAGTTTATCCATATTTCATAAGGAAGCCAGAAGCTCTCAAAAGCTGAGAATTCTTTTATTGTGTGGCAATAGAGGTGAGCTCATTTCATGAAGAAGAAATTTCCCTATAGCAATAGGTTTCAAATTTTAAAACCTTGACCACTGTAAACAGTTACAAGACAGTAACAGGTGCAGTGGAAGAAATATAATATATAAATCAATGAAGAATGGAGTAGTTTGTAAATCTTCCCTGAAGGCAAAAAAAATTTGACAGTAAAAATGTTGAAAATGAAGAACCATAATATATGTTAAAAAGAAGATCAGACACTCAACAAAATGAAAAAGACAAGCAAAGGCTAAGCCTTAGAAGAACTCTCCTGATTTATACAAAGAACCCAAACTTCTGTAAATACTTAGATTTCTTAAGCTGATAGGTACACGAACACTCCTCTTTCTATAAAAACTCAAAATTAATAGCCTATGGACAACAAACACAAAATTAAAATATATCTTCTACAGACTTTTATTTCTGGTGTATAGGTCTAACAAGTGCATTAAATTCACAGAATCCCAAGTGATCCCTTCCTCTTGTCTCTCTCTCCACACCTTCATCTGG
Organism: Lynx rufus; assembly: GCF_022079265.1. Taxonomy (NCBI): domain Eukaryota; kingdom Metazoa; phylum Chordata; class Mammalia; order Carnivora; family Felidae; genus Lynx; species Lynx rufus. Next base: position 76,673,207 of record NW_025814896.1, on the reverse strand, counting down.
GAACTAATTTACCATATATACTAGTTTCTAGTACCAGTTTTCCCGATTTCATGTTTATTTCCTTCTTCTCACTCCCACAGTATCATTTTCAAAATTTCCTAGTTACAGTCACAGTGGCACTGTAATGTTGCATTGTGTCAGATAAGAGTAACTGCTTACTCCAAAGCCTTCTCTATAAGACACTGCCAAAATGGCATTTAATACAGCAATACATAATGAAGCCATATGTGTTCCAATAATGCCACTCTGTTGCCAGAATTATCATTGGCTCTTCTGAACGTTATTCTATATACCTTAAAAATTAACCCATTACCGTGGACAAAAAAGTAAAGTAAGTAAAAAGGACACATGTATAAATCATCTTTTCTATTCCTTCAAAAATAGAAGTCTGTTTCCTTATCAGTAAGTGAGGTAAGCTTTGATAATTTCTAAGAATCCTACTTAGGCTACCCTCTTCCTCATTCCCCTGAAAAAACATTTCTTCTATGTTTCTAAAGCAAAGTAGAGCTAATCTGAAAGCATGTCCTAAAAAAGGTACGACCATCACTTAGATGAAATCTACACATTTATTCATGGACAAGTGATTCAATCTTAAGGCTTCACCAGAGTTTAATTTTAGTTATAATAATGTGTTCTTCTTCCTAAAACATAATGCTTTTGATTTTTCAATAAAACATACATAGATTCTGCTAGATGATGTTGTGATAATCAACTTGTCTCAGCTTTTCTTGTGACTAAGAGTACTTCTGTCAGATTATAGACTGGAATTAAGGGTGATATCTGTAATTATGGAACAGAATAAAGAGGACTGGCTTGTGTAGGTTGCGTATCCCAACCTCAGCCTCATTCTCTTAGGAAAATACCTGTTGAACGTCTATTCTGTGCTTGGTATTCCCAGGATGCTAAATGGTCATCACTATGCCCAACTTCAAAAAAACTAAAACTTCTACAGATAAACCATTGCTATTTTTACTCACATAAGCCTTCAAAGGAATTGGGCTTAAGTTTACTACATATAACTGTTTTTCTGGATAGTTGGCCTAATTTCTGAAACCCAGTATCCTCCATATCTGAGGTACACGAGATACAGCTTAAATGAGAACTTTTTACTATGTCATCATGGCTACTATTGTAAATTTTAGGGGTAAAAAATATTCAGGTCAGTAAAACGTCAGTCTTCCAATGGCATTCTCTATATTCTTAGTTTTACCACATCAGTAGCTAAATCTATCATAATCCATGGCAAGATAAATGGAATATCAGTCCAATGGATGTCTCTGTCACCATCCCAATCCCCTGTGGTACCAGACACTGAACCTGAGATTCAGCTAATCACTGAGGATGGGAGTTTCTAAATAAATAAACAAACAAACAAATAAGAAACATTTAAGTGCTCACCAAGTTCCAAAGTTTTTAAAAACATTACTCCATTTAATCCTCATAATTACTATTATCTCAACGATGCAGAATAGGAAGAAAGTCTTGTGACTAAGGAGGAGTCATTCAGTTTCTAAATGACTCATTCAGGTCAGAATTCTACCCAGATTTGCCTAACACCAAAACCCATGCCTTTACTTATGCAATTCTCCCTTAGTTTGCTTGGTGTTGTGTTGCACCTAGCATTAAATCAGAATTCAAACTCTCAGTTCTCTCTCCTTCCCTCGATTTTCAGAAACTTTTTCACGTATTTGATACTAAAATTATAGCAATTTTTCCCATTCCGTAAAACAGCTTTCTTTGTTCCTTTTCCTCCTCCTCTTTTCATACACAAAGAACCTTGTCTTTGTTCTTGTATTCAGACTTTTCTTTTCCCTCTTATAACTGTTTCTATTAATGCTACAGGCACAGTATTTCTCCAAGTCAAGAGTAAATACCAAACTTCTCTGCTCCTTCCCCTTTACTCTAGGTTGATAATTACTGAAAGGCCTTGGCTATTGATCTCAAAGCTAGAGGACAGCCATACATGCACAAGGAGTTAGACACAGCGGCTAGTTTCTTCTCAGCCTTAGGCAACAAATGCTGATGAAGCATCTGCCAAAACAGTGTATCTGGAAGGAGTACTACCTGAAAAGAACGTAGCTGGACATAAAGGTGTTATTAAGGAAAATCTGAATTTCTTCATTTATATACAGGAAATGATTAAAAACATGGAAAAATGCAAAATATGATACAATTTGATATGAATTTGCTTAGACAGCTTTGAAATGATTCAGTACAAACTAACCTGAACAAAGTGATTGCTGATGGCATCTCATTAAAGAGCTGATCCTACATTTACAAGCACCACTTTTGATGGAACAATGACAACATTGGGAACACACAGCTCTGTTATATTTTCTGAAGTATGAGCCTCTTCCTCAAAATAGCTACATATTTCTTCAAAGTCCTTCCTCAGTGCTGTGCACTTGCTAATGTTCCCGGGATCTGGGTTCTAACATTCAGATAGTAGAGGGTACTATGTAACATATGAAACCTTAAAAATTGTTGTAAAACAAGTATTAGTTTGGTAATGAGAAAAACTAAAACATGTGACACAGCAAGTTTCTTTTTCACAACAGGAACCACACAAGTAGTGAATGTGCGTATATGTGTATACTTAGTTTTTAAAATGCACTTACAATTAAATACATATTAACGTATATATTTACATTAAAAAAAGAAAAGGAATAAGATCATTACAATCATAGTATTTCAAAGTATTTCTTTGAAATTACTCAAATAATCCAAATATCAGAAAGCTAACAGTATAACTGATAAGCCATGGAATCCAGGGCTATATAGCTCAGTGACATCAGAAATTTATTCAACTCCCTCTCTCTGACTTTGAGTCAAGACACTATATTAGAGATCTTAGTTAGCTCTTTGCTATACAAGAGAATTCGCTAATTCAAAGTCTCAATCAACACTTCTACAGGGAATTCTACTCTGCTGACTCTAAGTATACTCTGATGGTCTTTACCAGTACCATTCAATATGGTAGCCACTAGCTGTATGTAGCTACTGAGCTCCTGAAATGTGACTCAATACATCCTGGATTTTAAAGACTTTAACTAAAAATAATTTTCTTTAATTTGATAACATGTTGGAATGATAACATTTTAGATATACTGGATTAAATAATATATATCATTGAAATAAATTTCACCTGTTTCTTTTTTTTTAATGTGGCTCTTAGAAAATTTTAAATTACCTAAACAGCTTGCCTTATCTTTCTATTTAACAGAGCTGCCTATGTCACTCAACCTAGTACTTAGAATCATAGCATTTTTCAAGAAAGTTCAAACCCTTTAAATGAGGAAAATGTTCTCTATTTAACCCATGCTTTATTTATTTATTTATCTATTTGTATTTTAGAGAGAAAGAGAGAGAGAAAGAGAGAGAGAAAGAGAGAGAGAACGAGTGGGGGAGAGGGGCAGAGGGAGAAAGAATCTTAAGCAGTCTCCATGCTCAGTGCAAAGCCCCACCTGGGCTTGATCCTAAAACCCTGGGATCATGACCTGAGCCGAATCAAGAGTTGACGCTCAACCAACTGGGCCCCCCAGGTGTCCCTAACCCATGCATTTTTGTGTATTGGTCTTATGTTTCCAACTAGAGTAGGCACTAAGATGATTAATAAGCAGGGGTTTTTTGTTTTGGGTTTTTTTTTTTTTATTGAATAACATTCACTTGTTCAAAATTATAATCTTAATTCTATCAGAAAAAGAGCTTTATCCATCATGATCCGCGAAACGTGTTTGTGAAGGATAGCAAAATATGTGACCCTAAAATACGCCTCTTTGGCAGAAGGATTATTTTGGGCTAACAGCACCTGATAAAAGAGCAAATGCAGGGAGAGGCTTTCTCTGAATTCTCTTTATTTGCATAAAGACTGAGCCTCCAAAAAAGACTCAATTGTTATAAATTCCCTCCAGGGAAGTTTCATCAACCAGAGAAGACTGACTCTTACCACAGGAGATTAGAAATTGATGCCAATCTCAGACAAACTTTGTCACAAACTATCATATCCCCCATCTATTCTCCTAAGGGCCCATTCATCTTTCCTAAAAATCATTTACTCTCCTTTAAGTGAGCTCCATCCCCTTTCCCTTTCTCCTATTAAGACAGTATATAAGCTCTCAGGGCACCTGGGTGGCTCAGACCGTTAGGCGTCAAACTCTGGCTCAGGCCATAATCTCATGGTTTGTGGGTCTGAGCCCCACCGTTGGGCTCTGTACTGACAGCTCAAAGCCTGGAGGCTGCTTCAGATTCTGTGTTTCCCTCTCTCTCTGTCCCCCCCCCCCACTTGTGCACTCTCTCTGTCTCAGCTCTCAAAAATAAAAAATAAACATTAAAAAAAAAGACACTATATAAGTTCTCAAATATCACTGCTTTGTGGGGTATTCACTTTTTTACTGTGATATCCTCATGTACATAACATTAAAAATTAGTAAATTTGTATACCTTTTCTCCTGTTGTCAGTTTATTTCATAACCCAGTTCTCGAACCTAGGAGAGTAGAGGAAAAGTTTTTCCTTCCCTACTGTCTGAAACGTTTAATAAGGAATCCAAGATTCCCCAGTGTAGGTCTTTTACCAGTTTCTTAAACTCCTATAAAAACAGATGTAATGAGTCAATCCATTTAGGATTGAGAGTAATTTTTTTTAATCACTAATATTTATGTTATTCATTAAATCCAGTCATGTAATGGATAGTCCTGATCATTAAACTACAGATTTAAGGTAGCCCTGAATGATCCTTTTAAGTTCAGCATAATTTAAAATTTTTAAATGTAGTGTAAAGATATACTCAACTAGGATTCCTTATCTGTACCAAAGAACAAAAACATAGATTTGAGGGTCTATTTTCTCATTTATCAAGGATGGCAAATAACAAGTACCATCTAGATGCACGGGACAGAAGTTAATTGATTCCACACAACAGATGCCGTGAGGTATTAAGACTCAATTCTCTAGTGAAGCCTAGTTAAGAAATGACCACAACCCTGTATTACTTAAATATTAATGATTAAGAATCACAGTTTGGATTTATACAGCTGTGGTTTCTGAGCTACAAAATGCAAAATTTCCAGGAAAACACACTCTCAAAAAAGAACATTAACAATTGCCTGGTGGACTTTGTAATTATGCTCTGAAAGGACTTCTAAGATTATCAGAACACGAATGGCAAGTAGTGGGGTCAGCCATATCTTAAACCAGATATGCTAGTAAATGTTAATGATCCTCATTTACCTAATAAGGTATATTTATGAATTCTATTGTATTTCAAAGTTTCAATGTTCAAAACAGTAAGTAATCACAGTTCCAGTCACATATGTAGGAATATTTGGTAACTTATAGTTATACTTTACCTAAATATATCAATCCAAATCCTCCAGAGCCAATCATCTTGCCCAGCACCCATTGTTTTCCTTCCATATCATCCAGAATGGTGCCTTCTGGAAGTGGAACAGGAAGTCTGTATTTCTCATTTCTTCTTGGAGGCATCACTTCTGTTGGCACAAAGGTTGAGATAAGTAATTAAAAATAAAAACAACAAAAAGTCCAGGTAAAATTCATTTCTCAAAATACCTTCTATGGGGCACTTTCCCAGGTTCCTCAGAATTAGGATTCTGAAGTCAACTGGACTTGGGAAGGCCCACATACTACATTCAATTCGGAATTTCACATACAATATTGAAATCTAAGAAGTACTGACATTAAAAAACAAGCAAACAAACAAACCTGTTGAACTTCACTTAACATTTCCAAAATTCATTTAGGGAAGTCTATTATATGGGGCAGAATATACCTTAAGACGTGAGTTTATAATTCCCAATGACAAACAGAAAATAAATTTCATATACATGTAAATACTCCTTCCTTTAAGAATGTAAGTATGAAAGACAACGTCTTGGGTCACTAGGAAAGAATACAGTTTCAGATTAGGAAAAAGTGACAATAGCAACATATATCATCACCAAGCACAGCAAGTGACATCACGGACACAGAATAGGTACTCAGGAAATATTTGTAAAATAAGTCTAGAATTTTCATGGACATATAACTTCTCAGAGCACAGAGTCACAGGGCAGTTTCATTGCTGGCACACTACACTTTCAGCTTGTTTCCCTCTACCCTGTGTCTTCCCCACCCTCACCAAAGTGAAAATTGCTCTGCCTTAGAGATTAATCAATTACATTCGTACACAGGTTTGTGATTTTCACAATGAAAGATTTTTAGTTGGAAGAAAAAAATTGCATAAGGAGATAAAAAACCCACAGCATATCTGCCAGAAACTAATTTAAATGTGAAGGTAATTGCAATCCTCTAAGTATTTCCAAAAAAAATTTGAAGAGTGGTGAGTACTTTGAAATGAAAGTTAAAGTTTTCGTTGTATAATCTTTCCATGTTTTGAATGAGAAAGTTTGTTCCTTTTAATAAGGTTTCCCTTCTTCACTTTAATCCAATGCCCTGCTATCTTTTACTTAGCATCAAGGTCTCAGCGCCAAGGAACACAGGAGAACCTTTAAGGATAGTATTCACCTGTCCTCCTTACAGGAACACAAGGGAAGCGGGGAATTTAGATGGTGAACTATGCCTAAAGCAGCTTTGTGGGGGTTCCCCTTGACCGATACTTTATATATACTGGTGTCCAATACATGTTTGCTGAGTTAAAACCTAAAGTGTTCAAAGAACAACTTTTCAGCCGGACCTGAATTCTAAATACGTATAAACAGGATAAACACATTTTGGGGGCGGGAGGGAAGTCCGTGGCATCAGAACTTGAGACCTGAAATGTGACAGTGAAATGCACATCCTGGGCGCGGTTACAGCGAGCAAGCGGCGGCCTCCTCTCCAGGCCAGTTCCACCCCCACCCCCGACCCCACAAGGGTGTCCCTCTGCTCCGGGGCTCCTTACAGGGCTACGATGAAAAGCGCTCAACACGAGTTGCTGGGGACAAACCGGTGCCCAGAGGCCTGAACACGCGCCAGGACTGGGGGGAAGGGGCGGGGGGGCGCCGGCACAGCGCGGCCCACCACCCGCCTGCCTAGACCTTCGGCGGGGCCCTTGGCGGGCCCCGAACCGCCGCGAAGCCCGCGGGCGTCTGGAGACTCCCTTCCTGCCCCCAGGCTCTCTCCGCACCGCCGAAAAGCGAACCCGACCCCCTCCCGGGTCTAGCTCCTCCGGCCCAAGCTCTGGGCAAAGGCGAGATGAAGGGGGCGCCGGTTCTCGCTCCAAGTTAGGGGAAAGTGAGCAACCAACCGCGGCAGCAGGGACCCGCCCGAGCCCAGAGGCCCCGGCGCTCGCTCCGACAGCAGCTCCTTCCGCGGCCCGCGGGGCGGCAGGGCAGGCGGGGAGCCCGACGCTGAAGTACCGCTCCGCCCGACGCCAGTACCGGGAGAGAGAGAGCGCTCGCCCGGCCCCAGGCTTCCCCCGCCGCCAGGCCGCGCGCGGCCCCTCCCGCCTGCTTTTGGGGCCGGGCGGGGCCGCGGGCCACCAATCCCGCGGGGAGGCGGGCCGGGCCGGAGCCGGCCCTCGGAAGGGCCCAGGCTAACGTCCCGCACCTGGGCCGGCTGCGCGGGACGAGCCCGGCGCCTTCTGGCTCCGGGCCGGACTCAGGCCTAGGGGCCCGCGAAGCCTCCGACGCCCGCAGCCTGCGCCTGCGTGCCAGCGGCCTGCCCTCGCTCCATGGAAGACCAGGGGAAGAGCGAGCGGTGGGTCTAAATCGGAAAAGGGGGCTGTTACTGGCACACCCTGGCCCGCCAGTCTGGAGGATGAGCCATCAGATCACTTTGGTGCATTTGTGTAGGAGGAATTTTACGTCTCGCATACCACGATCTCTGTACCTAGAGCTTCCAGACCAGTCGGCGAGCCTTTCCTGAGCTCTTACCCGGTAACTGGTCACACTAGCCAGGCCCTCTGGAGCAAGAAGCGTGGTGTGAGTCAGAAGGCCTATGACAGCGTTTCGGTTCTCAGAGGCATACTGTCTCAAGACCTATTTAGTGGTTGGATAGACTTTACCAAACTTTCTTTTGCCAAACTTTCTTTTCTTCTTTCACTTTCTTTCTTTCTTTCTTTCTGCCTGTGAACTGGAAATAACCAAATTTAGGTCATAAGGTATGTTAAATAAAAATTTATAACGACACGTGTTAAAATGATAAAGAAAACTTTATTCCAAACTATTACAATAGGAGAAAGAGGTGCATTCAATGTCAAAGACAACAAAGGAAAGTGGGAATTTATAGTCGGGGAGGGGGGGTTCAGTGGATGGAAAATTATTAAGAGGAAATGTCAGGGATAAAAGGAGTATTCTGGCTAAACTGAGCTAAGACATTCTTAGCTGAAGACAGACAGGCCTGGGTGATCAGAACTGATCTGGAGGATGGTGAAGGATGAGGAACTGCGTTAGACGTGGAGGGTGTTCCATTGTGGTAGATGCGGGATTGGCCTAAACATACTTAGTGGGGTTCTCACTAAAATTGGACAATGTAGACAGAACATGGCAGTCAAAAGCCATGCCCAGTTGAAAAAGAGTTTGGGGGAGCCTGAGTAGAGTTGGGTCCAAGAAAGGATGTTCGGCAGGTTATTAGCTATAAGATTATTATGATAATTTAGTGAGAGAAACGTATTAAGTGGTTTCCTAACACATAATAATGACTCATAGTGAGCTTCGAATATTTTAGGGTGAACTTCTAATATTTTAGGGTAGACAAAAGAAATGCTCCAAAAGCCATTATTAAACAATATATCAACATCCTATTTAGGAAATCAGTACTAACTTGGACTGTAAACTGAAAGAAAAACCAAAGTCCTTGAATGACTTTGATGGAATAAGATTTTAGGGCTTCCTACATCTGTCACCAAATGAAAGATGGCATGAGAAAACATTTCTTTTTTTTTTTAATTTTTTTTTTTAACGTTTATTTATTTTTGGGACAGAGAGAGACAGAGCATGAACGGGGGAGGGGCAGAGAGAGAGGGGGACACAGAATCGGAAGCAGGCTCCAGGCTCTGAGCCGTCAGCCCAGAGCCCGACGCGGGGCTCGAACTCACGGACCGCGAGATCGTGACCTGGCTGAAGTCGGACGCTTAACCGACTGCGCCACCCAGGCGCCCCGAGAAAACATTTCTTAAAAAGCACTTGGTGCTGTGGATAAAAAGCCTTTTTAAAGAAATTCAGTAGTCTATATGTAGAATAATTGCATCCTTTAAGGTCGTCATTCACTAACCCAACAGTGTCCATTCTTATTTCCATAAGGTATATATGTAACTGATGCTCTTGGTTGCCTATCCAAACATATGGGCATTCTTTCTCCCATTCCAAATTTGTTCAGGTTTCTACCCACTTCCCCGGGTTAATTTCTTTGGGAAGATGCAGCTCCAGCACCAGGCACAACCAATTACTCCTGAGGAGTGATACATGGCTCTTCTCTTCACACCTATATATCTAGTGTATTTGTGTCTTTGTCTGCTCAGGCCACTATAACAAAATACCACAGGCTGGGGGGCTCATAAACAACAAATTTATTTCTCATAGTTCTGAAGGCTGGGGAGGTTATGACCTAATGACTCCCCATAGGCCGCATCTCCACCATCACATTGGGAATTAGGTTTCAACATATGAATTTTAGGGGGACACAAACATTTAGTCTACGGTAGTTGGCAAATCCTGTTAGCTCAACCTCCAAAACATATCCAGAATCCATCACTTCTCACCACCCCTACTGCCACCATCCTGGTCCAAACCATCATGTCTTTCTTAGGTAATTGTGGTACCCTCCTAAATGCTGTCCTATTTTCTACCCGTCGACCCCTTCAGTCTATTCACAACAAACAACTAAGTGATCTTTTTAAGAAATTAAATTAGATCATTCTTTGGTAAAAACACTTTAGTTTCATTCTAAGTCAGGAAAAGCCAGTCCTTACTATGACCTTACTTCAACCTTGGCAGTATTGACATTTGAGCCAGATAATTCCTTGCTGAGAGGGGGAGGAGGGCCCAGAGGGAGTCTATCTCCTATAGATACTTAGGATATTTAGCACTGTAGGATACATAGCAGCATCCCTAGCCCCCCTAGCAGTTCCTTCCCACCAAGTTATGATGACCAAAACTGTCAACCAAATTTTATAAATGTTGTCACAATTGCCTCTGGGTGAGAATGACTTGTCTGCAAGGATCTACATGTTCTGTAACTACCCCATTTCCTACTACTCCCTCCAACCACTGTGGCCTCCTTGACCTTCTCAGGACCTTTGCACTTTCCCTTTTTCCTGGACTACTCTTCAATCTGTATCTGTATCGCCTACTCTATCACTTTATTCAGGACTTTATCCAAAAGTCAACTCAGGGAGTCCTTTTTTAAACCACCCTATCTCAAATTTCAACTTACCCATGATACTTCATAGCACCTTTTCTTTTTTTCCTCCTAGTAGTTACTACTGTACAACAACATATTATACAGGTAACTTATTTTGAAAATAAACAAAGAGTATTCCTTGGTACATTGTATGCTCCATGAGAACAGGCAACATTTTTGACTATTTGAGTCACTACTATATTCCAAGTCCCTAGAATGCAAATAGAAAACACACTATTTTCTTGTTAAATAATAAATGAATCATGATATTACCATTCCCCTTTCCAGTGATTGGTTTAGATAGTATGTATATATGAAGTGTAGGTGGAGACAAAGAAAAGTTTTCTGGGCACTTCTATAAAGAGATGCTCTCTTCTGGATATCATTCTGAATGTGATGCCTAGAATTTCTGCAGTCATCTTGTGAACATGAGAGTAAAAGTATAAATCGAACACCAGAAATTGCAGAACTTTCAACAAATGAGGTTAAAATACTTATTTATATATCCAAAAAAAGAAAGGAAGAATAAAAGAAAGAAAAGAAATTCAACCCTTAACTCACTCCTCATATAAAACTTGACTTAAAATTGATCATAGACCTAAATCTAAATGCAGGAACTAAAACTATAAAACTTTTGGGAGAAAACCTAAGAGAAATTCCTTATGATTTTGGATTCCGTAAATCTTTGTGATCTTTGAGTTTGTATAATTAGAATGTATCCAAAAAGCTGAAAGCCTAAAAGAGAACTTGATAAATTAACTTCATCAAAATTAAAAAATTTGCTCTTCAAAAAGCCCTGTTACAATATCAAGTTTTGGTAGGTATGTGGAGTAACAGGAATTCTCTTTCTTTGCTGGTGGGGATCCAAAGTGGTACAGCCACTTCAGAAAATAGTTTGTCAGTTTCTTATAATATTAAATGTATAATTAGCATATGACCCAGCATGCACATTCCTGGTTATTTACCTAAGAGGAATGTCAACCTATATCTACACAAAGACTTTTATGTAGATGCTTACAGAGCTTCTTATGTAATAGCCCAAAACTGAAAACAGCTCAAATTCACATCAAGTAGATTATGGAATATAATATATCTTCTACACATTGGAATATCACTCAGCAATAAAGAAGAACAAATGACTGATATACGCAACAACCTGGCTGGATCTCAAAAGCATGATGCTATGTAAAGAAAAAAAGACACAAAAGAGTACATATTGTATAATTCCACTGAAATGCCCAGGGATTAGTTTGAAGGGGTGGATTGATTGCAAAGGGGCTAGTGGAATTTTTCGAATGATAGAAATGCTTAATTTCTTGATTGTAGTAGTGATTACATGAGTATACATTTGTCACAACTCATCTAATTGTACATGTAAGATTTATGAATTTTATTATATGTAAATTTTGCCTCAATAAAACTGACTTACAAGAAAACAATGGCTGAGGAGAAAGATGAGAAGAACCTGAGTCCTTGAGACCTTCCTTGAATCACTCATTCAACTAACCTTGAAGCCACCATACTTTCCATATTCCTCAATAAAGTGTTTAAGTGTCCATATTTCTGAAGCTTCTTAGCATTGGTTTTTATGTTTCTTGCAGCCAAAATCTTCCTAACAGATGAAATAGTTTCAAGTGACAATATATTTAAAATGTTGATAAATTTGTGGTTTAAAAAAATGGGAACAGAAGTGCAGGTAAACCTGTATTGAGAATATGTGGGGTTTTCTTAAGTGTTGGGTTTTAATGCAGAATTTTATGATTCAGAGCATATTGCTGTGTGTATGTTTCAAGATGAAAACTGACAGAATATAGAAATACAAATTTTGGAACTAGTGAAAGAGCGTCTTCTGAATGAACATGATGAGAAACAAGAAAGAAAAGAGAATCTAGACATGAAGCACAAAGTATGAGTCATCAGAAGAAGAAAAAAATAGGGAAAACAAGGTTTTCAAACAAGGCTATTTTGATAGATCTTACAGACTATGAGTGATTCATCACACACACACGTGCGCGCGTACTCTCTCTCTCGCTCTCTCTCTCTCTCTCTCTCTCTCTCACACACACACACACACACACACACACACACACACAAGGACTTTCTTGGCAGTGTGCCAACATTGTAGGTACTGCTTGGGTTCTGTTTTTCAAAGAACCAGGTGCTGTGAAATGCTTGTACTGGTTCATAGAAAAAAGAAAAACCTAGCCATTCAGTGAGCATACTTTACAAGGCCAAGATCATTTCATATCAATTAAAGTGTTAAAGATGTTGCATAGACAAAACATTTAGAAAAATCCAATCTTTGTTATTTAATGTGAGAAAAGGAGATCACTTCACTGGAAACATTTTGCCTGCCAAAGAAGAGCTAGTTTTTGTTTTGTAAAAATCAGGAGGCCATTTGCACTCATAAACGCAAAATCCCTGGAGAGCTAAGCAATTACTGACATAGAAATTTTGAAAATGATAGTATTCAGATAAATGGAATCTCAAAGCTCTCAGATATACAATCAGACCAAATATCTATGTCCTTTGTATTCTTTACATATAAGACCATTACAAAGCATGAATGTAGTGTCCCCAAAACATAATTCTTGATTGTCCATATAAATGAAAGACAAGGATAGAAAAAATTAATTTAAAATGTCATCTGTCGGTATGTCAACAGGCTTCATAAAATTGTGTCCAGAGATATTAATTAGCAGAGCCCTACTGCCAAACAATTGGAAGTAAATATGTATCAAATTATCTCCCAAACAATTGAATATGGTAGAACCTAGTATGGCTAGCCAAAATGACATTAGTCCTACCCCGTCCATTCGTCTAATGCAAGCATCATAAAAGGTTAATTAATCATAAGACTATATCCACACTTCGCATCCTCTTTCTTTCCAACTAACATGCCTACAATAATCAAAAACATGAGCTGGAAAAGGAGGAAGGGCAACTGGCCGACTGGTTTTCAAGAAAAAGCTGTGCTTTCAATAAGAATAGAGTTGATGATGTATTCAATGGAGAGATGAGGACACTTTTCCCACGTGTGATGTAAGCCATGCTCTTAGGCTTGCCTTTCACACACTTGCAGCACTGCCGTCTTTCAGTTTTTATTCTTAAACCCTATAGGCTTTGAACTCAGGTTGACTTTAAGCACAATTCAAGCACAATTAAAAACTCAGGACCTCAGTTTAATGAGCCATGTTTCAAGTGCTCAATGGCCACAGGTAGCAGCTAGTGGCTACCCTACTGGACAGAACAAGTTACAGAATATTTCCACTGTCATTGAAAGTTTGGCGGGGTGAACCTGAGTGGACCTGAGTGGCTCAGTTGGCTAAACATCTGACTTTGGCTCAAGTCATGATCTCAAGGTTAGTGAGTTCAAAGTTCAAGCCCTGCATGGAGCTCTACGCTGACAGCTCAGAACCTGGAGCCTGCCTCAGATTCTGTATCTCCCTCTCTCTCTGCCCCTTGCCCACTTGTTCTCTCTTTGTCTCTCTCTCTCTCTCTCTCTCTCAGTCTCTTTCAAAAATAAACATCAAAAAAAAATTTAAAAAAGAAAAAGAAAGTTCTGCTGGACAGCACTGCTATAGACAATGGAGAATCCTTGGCAACTCAAGCTGTGGTAGTGTCCCCTCCCTAGGAGAGAAAATAAAACAAACTTCAATGCAACCTGGCTATATGCATACGTGATAACATCCCTCACGACCTTGTAACATGAGACCACTTAATCAGACTGCATGCTTGTGTGTTTCCATATATGGGAGACAAAGAAATAGAAAATATATAAAAAACTACACCATGTGGTGATTGGGGCTCAGTTCTTCCGGTACAGAATCCAACTGAGCCATGCCGGCATGAATAAAGTTGCTTCCTGGAAAGAAAAGCCTCATTGTTACGACTCTCCATGCAAGAATCCTGCACAAAGCAGGAGGCTAACCCTAAACGCTCATTATGTTAGTCCGCCCAGAGTGTAGACAAGTGTGTCTGGAAAAGGTCTGTTCCTCAGCCCATACTATATTCTTTTGATTATAGTAATTTTATTTTTTTTTAATTTTTTTCAACGTTTATTTATTTTTGAGACAGAGAGAGACAGAGCATGAACAGGGGAGGGGCAGAGAGAGAGGGAGACACAGAGTCGGAAACAGGCTCCAGGCTCTGAGCCATCAGCCCAGAGCCCGACGCGGGGCTCGAACTCCCGGACCGCGAGATCGTGACCTGGCTGAAGTCGGACGCTCAACCGACTGCGCCACCCAGGCGCCCCTGATTATAGTAATTTTATAATAGATTTAGTTCATTACGTACATTGTCTTAGATATTTTGACACATTTCACATATATTTTCACATATATATGTATATAAAGTTTGTATTAATTTTATTGGCATGAACATAGAAAGGATATGGAGGATAGACACTATCCTGATGCTGAGAGCTTTGCGTTGTATCCAGATGTGAAATTGAAATGGTAGGAGTAGATTAATATTTTATTTTAGACTTATGACATGTTTTACCTACTGTAACCAAGAAAAATCTATGCATGTTATCTCTATAAGATGAAATTGATGATATACTGACTCCCTTATCACATTTGTTTTTTTAAAAAATTTCTAAGGGAAGATAATTAGGTACCCAGTAGAAAATAGGCACTTCATATTTTAAAGGGATATAAATTCTCATTTTCAATATGAAGGGTCCAAAATAATATTATTATATCAAATATACTCCCTTGATGGAAAATGAAACGTAATCTTACTTATACTCTACTTTTTGTTTATGATCTATATTAGGTGAGAAAAAAATCATAACTGGAACCACTTCAGGAGGCAATTGGAATACATTAATGATATGTCATGTGAGTCTCACTTCTGGAAAAGACCATGCTTTATTTAGCTGTCTCTGGCACATAGGAGAAAAAGTCAAGGATGTTTAAGAGGATATTCTTCTAATGAAGTCATTCTAATGGATAACAGCCATAACTACTGTTGGAAGTTCTTCTTTCCAAGATTATCCTCCAATGATTCAGTTCAAAAGAACAGATGTATTTTTAGGATAGTGTTTCTTATGCAGTAATCTCATTTTACACCTGAGTGTTATCCATACCTTAGTGTTTCCTATTTTCACACATATGTGGTTGGGTTTCATCTGATGCTACTTGAATGCACTTATAAAAATGGAGGAGTTCTAGTACTCTTTTATACCTCATGGAGCTTTCTCTCTTCTCTTCTGCCGAATTATGGAGAAGAAGCCTACAAAAATCCCATTCCCTAGAAGTGAAGTTAGTAATGCTGAATTGATTTGATAGGGGTGATGAACATTCAAATCCCAATATATTGGAGTGAATCAACAGTGTGAAGTACTCATGACACTGCTCGTTCATTTCACAAGGGTATTTGATCAACTATGAAATGCAAATGTTACTAGCATCATGAAATCTTCCTCTGAAGCTATCTGGACAATCTATTACAGGATATTTCACGCTATATGGATACTCTTGAGTTTTTTAATACACATAATAATTTCCTGGGATTCAGTTCCTACTCATAACAAAAATAAATGGGTAAATAGCAGACGAGAGAGTATATGGAGACCATAGTCTGGTGAAGAAATCATTGGAAGCTTCTGGGCAAGATAATAACAAAAACAGACTTTTATATCTCTGGTCTCAAATTCTGATTGCAATGCCTAACATAATATTTTTAAAGGGGAAAGAGGAAAAAACAATTCCACATTAGCACCAGAAAGTAAAAATGAATACCGGCCATATACAAGGAACTTGGAGGCATTTCTGTTAAAAGTTATATAGGTAGAGGGGCACGTGGGTGGCTCAGTCAGTTAAGTGTCCTACTCTTGATTTTGGCTTAGGTCGTGATGTCACAGTTCATGAGATCCAGCCCTGTGTCGGGCTCTGTGCTGACAGTGCGGAGCCTGCTTAGGATTCTCTCTCTCCCTCTCTCTCTGCCCCTCCCCCATTTTTGCTAACTCGCTCTCTCTGTCTCTCACTAAATAAGTAAATAAATAAATAGACATTTTTAAACAAGTTATGTAGGTGGAATTATACTGAAGGACAGCATGGAGTATCAATGTCAAACATCCTCTGTTAAAGGAGCCATGTACCAAAATGCGATAGACAAAACGCTGACCAATTAATACTACCAGCTTCTGAAATGTGAAGGTATTAGGGTTAAGAGTGAAATCCATGCATTGAATCATCAGGAGCACAACCTCTCCTATGTGGACCATAACATTTTGACCATATCACTGGTACTGCAAGGCTTCATGAGCAGTGAGCTGGCAACATTGCAGCTTGCTCCCCACACCCAGGGAGAGTCACCAAACATTTATAATAGTGCTTGGAGTATAACTGCTTGGTCAATATTTTGAATGAATAAATGAAGTTTATATATGTATATAAACTTCATTTATATATATAAACTTTGCTATATATATATATATATATATATATATATATATATATATATAGCAAACCTGCAACCTGTTGTCAGCTTTCCTTTAGCACTGACCTGGGGAATAAAAAACAAAGATGAGAGATGGTGTTCATGCTCTAAGACGAAGAGAAATTCACAGAACAAAACAGAGGGTGAAATGAAATGTGCAGAAACCCCCATGGAGAAACCAGAAACAGCAATGCAGATTCATTCACTTACTCTAATATTACTTCAGCTTGGCTCTGGAGACAGACTATACCAAAAGATAGAGTCATTGCCTTCTTAAAAGTCATAGACAGGGAGCCTGGGTGGCTCAGTCGGTTAAGCATCCAACCTCAGCTCAGCTCATGATCTCACGGCTCATGTATTCGAGCCACATGTCAGGCTCTGTCCTGACAGCTCAGAGCCTGGAGCTGGCCTCAGATTCTGCATCCTCCTCTTTTTCTGCCCCTCCCCTGCTTGTGCTCTCTCTCTCTTTCTCTCTTTCTCTGTCTCTCAAAAATAAATAAACATTAAAAACAATTTTTAAAAAGTCATACCCCTTTGGAGGGGACAGAAATTAAATAATCGCTGAGAAAACATATAGGATTCTGTTAGAAGCTGTAACAGGAGGAGTTCATTCCAACTGGCAGACAGGGTCATGGAAAACCTGTGAGGGAATGACACTTAAAATAAGACCTGAGTGGGGTGCCTGGGTAGCTCAGTTGCTTAAGTGTCCGACTCTTGATTTTGGCTCATGGTTTGTGATATCCAGCCTCACATCGAGTTCTGGGTTGACAGCACAGAGCGTGCTTAGGATTCTCTTTCTCCTCTCTCTCTCTGCCCCTCCCCTGCTCACTCTCTCTCACTCTCTCTAGCTCTCTCTCTCTCTCTCTCTCAAAATAAATAAATAAACTAAAAAAAAAAGAGAGACTTGAGGGGTGAAGGTCATTAGGAGTCAGAAAAGGGAAGGAAGAACACTTTGTGGAGAAAAGGATATCTGCAAAGTCCTGAGGTAGGAAGGAACTTGGTGTTTTTAAGGCCCCAAAAGGACACCTGTGAGAGATGATAGCAAAGGATGATCCTGGAGATTAAATAATGCTACAATTGGTGAGTCTAAAGGTTTGTCTTTTTCCTAAGTGAAATGAGGAGCTATTGAAGATTTTAAACAAGGGAATGGGAATGACATGATCCTGTCTACATGTTAAGATCACAGTAGCTACCGAGCAATTATTCTCTAAATGATCCATAGTGATAGATAGCAAGTGATTATTAAAATTTGTAAACACTTACCTGGAATCCTCAGAAGTTATTTGGGAAACAACTACGTTATCTGCACTCGCCAAGGATCAGAGCTTGAATCACTTTATTTCTAGGATAGAGGAAAGAATTTTTCGAGAAACCTTGAGATTTGTGAAGACATCAGAGTTACATTGTTATATTGTAACTTTTTCTGTTTATCACTAGAGCCATACAGGAAAGATTCTAGTAGGAAATCATATCAATTTAACAGAAACTATATCCATTTCTATTTGTCCATAAAACAAGATGAGAAAAGCATAGATAGCCCTCTGTAGATGACCAAATTGAGAAAAAATACTGTACTTAAGGAAAGATCCTACAATTTAGACTCCATTCCTTCTTTGAAAAATCAAAACTACCTTCTTTTGAAAATAAAATTATTACAGGGGCGCCTGAGTGGCTCAGTCGATTAAGCATCCAACTTCGGCTCAGGTCATGATCTCCCGGTTCATGGGTGCAAGCCCCCCATCAGGCTATGTGCTGACATCTCAGAGCCTGGAGCCTGTTTTGGATTCTGTGACTCCCTCTGTCTGTTCTTCCCCTGCTCACACTCTTTCTCTCTCTTTCAAAAATAAATAAACACTAAACATTTTTTTTAATAAAATTACTACAATAAACAGAAAACCATTCTAATTTTTTTATTCATAAATACAATACAATCAAAGAAGAGATTTTACCTATGGAACTAAAGATAATATGTAATAATAATGTAGAAGATAAACATAAAATTTCTTTAAAATTCAAAAGAAATGATAGATAATAAACTTCAATGATGAGGGAAAACATTCAAAATTTATCCGAGCAAAAATCTACTTACTTGCAAAATGAGATCCGCCTCAAAGATTTTTCTCTGTGACACTAAGTGAAAGAAGGAAAGGAGTGTCAACCACAGAGTTGTAAATAAAATGACTGTGACTTCAGAATGCTAAAACAGTCAAGTTATCCTTATGCGTGAAGGCAAAAATAGCGATATTTTCAAATATGCAGAAGTCAGAACATACACCAGAAAAACTTGCTAAGTAAAGTAACTAAAAACCTGGGGGGAGGGGGGATACTAAAAATGAGGCAAAAGTAAAAGCAGAGTTTCTATCTATTCATAACTACACCACATCCTATGAAAGGGAATTTCGTTTGCTGAACACCTAAAAGGGAAAATCGCTCTGTAGAATTGGGAAATAATGCGGAATTCTTAGGGTTTTCCAGGAGTAAAGAAAAGGAAACAAGACAAAGGTGGAAGAGAGGTCAACCAGAGACATAGCATGAAACTGGAGGCTGGGTGGGGTAAAAGGTAATTGCTGAGACCTTGGTTGTAGGATAGACAAAGGACTAATCAAGACTGACGTCTACTGTTCCACTCAAAGTTGTTTGGGTTGCTATGATCTTAACTCCTCTTCAACGTTCCTTCCATTTTTTTTAATGTGTATGAATGAGTGTATAAATTAAAGAGTCCATGTTCCATATCTGAGCAGGTGTGACTCAAATTAAAGATGGCACATGAAGAAACAACAGTCCGACGTAGCCATGAGAATATAACATAAAGTGTTTTTATGGAGAAAACCTATTCAAATTTTAGGAAAGGGACTTGAGTTCATTTTTTCTAGATCTTGAGAAATTTGGAAGCACCTGGCTATCATTTAGATTGCACATTAGTTATGGAAGTTACGTTAGAAGAAAAATACTGGTGGTGAGCTTTAATGACCTGAAGTCTAAGTAATTATTTCAAATATTTCAAAATGTATTTAAAGTTTTCTTTATTTGGCCTCTCAACTTCAATGATTTTTTTTTTTCCTCTACTCTGCTGAAGCCAGTCACGCTGAGGGAAGGGAAGAAACTGACAGTCATATTCTTGGTCTCATTACCAAAAAATGCATCACTTCCAATCCCAATTATCTTCTTTGGTCTCCTGGTGCTCTTTTAGTCCAGTAGCTATTCCTTCTAAATTTACTTTGGTCAGTCTGTCTCTGCTCAGTCTCTACTCAGGGCACAGACATTGATCTTTTTTCATTCCAAGGCTTTAAATGCAATATATGGGTTATGAACTCCAAAATTTATATCCCTAGTTGTTTTAGTCACCATTTGGAGTCACCATTTGGACAAACACTCCAAACTTAGTGGCATAAAACCACAGCTACGTTATCATGCTCGTACATTCTGTGTGTCAGGAGCTTGGAAGGGGCACAGAGAGAATGGCTTTTTCCTGCTGGGATGATTTGCAAGCTGTGGGTGACTCTCAGCTTGAGTACTAGAATCATCTGAAGATTTGACCATTCACATGTTTGGACTAGAAGACCAGAGCAATGACTCTAGAACTCATAAACTCAGGCAAACTCATAAACTCAGGCAAACAACAATCATAAATGCTGTGTGAGATGATTCTTTCAGAACTCGAAAAGCAGTGTTAGAGGCCAGATAAGGATGGGCCTTCTTTATCCTGATACTCAAGGAAAAGTCAGATGACTGTAAAAGAGAACAGTCAACAGTTAAAGATAACTGTAGACCAGGAGCTCAACAGAACCCAGAACCAAAGTGACCTTTATGATACAAATCAACAAACAAATAAAAATTCCTAAGAACCTCAATATTATAAGGGAATAGCCTATGTGTGCCTTAGCCTAGCAATCCAAATAATTTAATCTGGTCATGAGAAAAGATTGTGAAAGACAAGAAAATAGGGCAAGATCTCACAAGCTCTGCCAGCCATACTACTTGCTTTTAATCAAGTCTACATTTGGTCAATGTAAAAACCCTTTCCTCTTGGGGCACCTGGGTGGCTCAGTCAGTTAAGCATCCAACTTTGGCTCAGGTCATGATCTCATGGTTCGTGGGTTCGAGCCCCGTGTCAGGCTCTGTGCTGGTTAACTTAGAGCCTGGAGCCTGCTTCCAATTCTGTGTCTCCTTCTCTCTCTGCCCCTCCCCAGCTAGCTCTCTGTCTCTGCCTCTCAAAAATAAATTTAAAAATATTTTAAAAACACCACTTTCCTCTTAAATTTTACAAAGTTCCTTTGTAAAAGTCAGTTTCTACTTGATACAAAGTAAAAAATGGTCCCATCTAACAATGTTAGAGTAGAAAATCAGAGACCTCTGAGAGGTTAAGCCCAATGGGAACTGTGAGGAAAATGGCCTAAGAGAAGAATGGTGTAAGTGGACCAGACAGGTAAGAGATATTGAAGTGGAAGAAAATTGGAGATGCAAATTCTGGTGATCACTTCATGCCTGGAGGTTTGCCTTATATTTTTCTCCTGTATTTGGTTTTTAACAGGAATAGAAAATAGCTCATCAGCTTCCATAGAGCTCTTTAGGATTTTAAGGGAATTTTTGAATAGACTTCTCAGCTGGCTCTTTTGGAATTACTGGATGACTAAACTGCAATGAGGTATCTCATCTTTCAGAAGATGTACAAGTATTTTTCAAGAGAGATCAAGTTGTTAAGTGTTTTAATATAACTGTCAAGAATTTCAAAAACCCAGAACCTATTGTATTGGATTACTCTTTGGAAAAAACTGCTTCCCTTTATAGATCTATATAGATAGATGTAGATATAGATGATACAGATATAGATATAGATATAGATATAGATATAGATATAGATATAAATATAGATATAGATATAGATATTTCTAACTGCTGATATAGTGTTGTAGTAAATAGGAACTATGGACGAGACCAGGAAATGATGTTATTACTTGTCACTCTTAAGTGTCACCTCTTTCTGGGAGCCCTGGTGTACAAAGCACTAAATCAGGATCAATAAAATTTCAAGATGAAAAACAATTTCCCCTGCTCTGAATTCTAAAAATAGCTGGTGAGTCCAGGCTCAGCATTCAGGTATCTCCCATCTAGATTAAAGACCTAGAATATGTAATTGTTCGAGCTCTATTTAACAACAGTAACTGTCGTTCTTACTAGGCAGTTCTTCATTTGAAAGCCTTGGCCATGGTATGTCCCTCTTCCACCACGTGGACAAATACTGTAGTGTTGGTCACATTTTGCTAAAATTTAGCCATACTCAATTCCTCTTCTTAAAACTTTTATTTAAAAACATTGGCCACTGAGAACAAACCGAGGGTTGATGGGGGGTGGGAGGGAGGGGAGGGTGGGTGATGGGTATTGAGGAGGGCACCTTTTGGGATGAGCACTGGGTGTTGTATGGAAACCAATTTGACAATAAATTTCATATATTGAAAAAAAAATAAACTTCTTAAAAACATTGGCCATATTCATGGAAATACACACAAATTTCTGTTCAGAGGAGAGACTCTTTCCCTCTTTATCAGTGTAGCCGTTCCTATTATCCTCTCTTTTGGTCACTCTCCTGTGTTGGATACTTACACTTCTATAAATCTCAGAGAAGGAGCCAGTAGTCTTTTTCTACCTGAAACACTTATAACAAAGTTCTGTCAATATTTCTGTCTGTACCGGGGTCAATATTTATACACATTGACTCAGATGTACAAAAAGTAATTTTTTATTTATATAGCTGACTAGCTCTATAATTGACTGTTTTCCTTTACTCTGAAGCCTCCATTGTGTTGTTTAAAACACTGTTTTGGATTTATATTCAGGCATTTTAGAGGTTTTACTATCAGTCATAGCTGTTGCTCTCCCTCCATAGAAGCCTTCTCACCACCACTGCCTATTTCTGTTGTCTTTCCTTGGATGTAATTTGAATACCGTGGGATCTTATTTAAGTTCATGGGACTGGAT
This sequence comes from Lynx rufus, assembly GCF_022079265.1. Taxonomy (NCBI): domain Eukaryota; kingdom Metazoa; phylum Chordata; class Mammalia; order Carnivora; family Felidae; genus Lynx; species Lynx rufus. The sequence continues at coordinate 76,650,448 of NW_025814896.1, read as the reverse complement.
AGAGAGGCATTTTATCTTTATATCATACCTTGGATTTTCACTGGACTCCAATGAAGATTTTTCTCATCCTGCTGAGTCACTGGGCATCTCGGATTGGTGCCCTTAAGTTTTTAGTATTAAAGAATTAAGGTGATAAACAATTAGAAAGGCAAAAAGAAAGGGAAAGCCACCCTTAATTTGCACAAAATGGTACAATTATTTAACTGATTATTACTTTGTTCAAAAAAGTTTACAACTATATACCCAGAGGCTACCTAAAACCGACTAAAATTTGCAGATTCGTGTTTCTTCAGCAGTCAACAAAATTTTCTCTTTTGCCATCAGCCTATAAGAAAAATAATTAAATAGTCTTTTATTGCGTTAAAGTCAGTACATTCTAAAAATAAGACAGAGCATTACTCACTTCTCGAAAATGCTACATATGCCAGTACCGACAAGCTTCACTCATGACCTCCACGTTATTTATGGAACCTGCTATTTGTCATGGTTTTATATTCATAGGAAGAGTATTGTGGATCCCTAGCCTTCAGGAGTCATATCAACATTCCTTAGCTAAATATATAGGATTATTTTATGCTATAGAAATTAATTACATAAATCAGATAATAACCCGTCCCACTCTCCCTTCCCTTTCTCGCTCACACACAAACCACTGGTCTCACTGACAACACCTGCCCTTAGGTAATAGACATTCCAATAATCTCAGCAATTCAAAGATTTTCCATTACTCTTTCAGAAGGGAAAATGTACCAGGCAATTTTCACTTTGCACATCTCCATGATGTAATGGAACGAGTGAGACAGAGTACACTGGAAAAGGGAAGACTTGCAATAGTTGAAGTATTAAAATCCCCCAGTAGAGTCACATTTTATTCCATTTACACATAGTTTTATAGAGCACTATTTAATGCATGAAGAGTAGCCATCTATACTGAAATCACAGGGACCATTACAAACTGATGAATGCTTTGTACAACTTATAAATTAGATGAAAAGAGATTAAGATATGGGAACAAAAGTTAGATAAAGGAGGCACAACTTGCAAAGGCTAATGCTGGAGCCAGTGATCTGCAAAGGTCAGGCAAAAGGTTTTTGAGTGTCCCTGAGCAAAAGTTTACCTTTTCTATAAAAGCCACCCAGTTGGCATCCTTTCTCTGGTAAACTGAAAAACACTAGGATAAAACAATCCAAAATAGAAGGGCATCTTTAATCCAGCCAGAGGATTCATTCTATCCTTGAAAAAAAAAGTTCATGCCACAGTTCTTGGCTGTCCATCAGGTCTAAGTTAGGCAGTAAGAGAAACCATGACCTACAGGGAAGCAGAATTCACAGAATAACCCTGAGCGATGAACACAAAGGTAGATACAAGACATTTACGTTAGAAATGGTTGAAATATAGCAAGTATTTAATTTTAAAAAATTAGACTATGATTTTCCCCTTTTGTCTGGTTCTTTAGTTTAGGCTTTCTCTAAAATTGGCCTTCAAATTCTTAGTTTATTCAAATGAAAGAAGGAAACCCCAGTGCTAGAAATAGTAATGGCTCACCACATATTGAGCTATCGATTTGCTCTAAATACTTTTAAGGTATTAACTCACTTAATAGTTAAAAAAGGAGGGGCACCTGGGTGACTCAGTCAGTTTAGTGTCTGACTTCAGCTCAGGTCATGATCTCATGGCTCCTGAGTTTGAGCTCCACGACAGGCTCTGTGCTGACAGCTCAGTCTGGAGCCTGCTTCACGTTCTGTGTCTCCCTCTCTCTGCTCCTTCCCCACTCACTTTCTCTCTCTCTCTCTCTCTCTCTCTCTCTCTCTCTCTCCCTCTCTCAAAAATAAATACACATTTAAAAAAATAGTTAAAAACAAAATGATACATGTATCTTATTGTCCTTTTTTTACAGCGGATGAACTGAGGCTCTGAGCAGTTTAGTTACTTGCCTAAACTCACACAGTTTGGAGGCAGGAGTGACAAAATTTGAATCCAGAAGTCTAGCTGCAGATCTCACACTCTCAACCATTCTGCTGTAGGGCATACAATGTTCAGTGTAACATGGGATTAAGGGCAAGAATGGCTTAACTAAAGAGTGGCCATATGAGGTATCCTTTGCCCATAAGGAAGCCTTACCAATGCAAGGACCATCACCCACATTTACATTTGGTTTCTAGCAAAAGGTTTTTCCTTTACATTTGAATCTTTAGATAACCCTTAGCTCCAAAAATTATTGATCTTTTTCAATGTGATCCTTTTCAATACTGATCCTTTTCTTTTTTGAACAATTTTTTTTTCAACGTTTATTTATTTTTGGGACAGAGAGAGACAGAGCATGAACGGGGGAGGGGCAGAGAGAGAGGGAGACACAGAATCGGAAACAGGCTCCAGGCTCTGAGCCATCAGCCCAGAGCCTGACGCGGGGCTCGAACTCAGGGACCGCGAGATCGTGACCTGGCTGAAGTCGGACGCTTAACCGACTGCGCCACCCAGGCGCCCCTATACTGATCCTTTTCAATTGTTGTCTCATTAACCAACTAAATTCAGCACCCTCACCATGCATTATTACTTGAATACTGTGTGAGACCTTAAGAGCTTAGTATTCTGGGAGTCAGGTCTTTATGAAAGCATCAACACCTTGAAATCAAATGTCTTTAGGGTACTTGGCTTATACCAGAGGTAACAGATTTGCTGCAGTGGGATCTGTGGATAGATTGGCTAGGAATAAAGTTGGATGGGCCCACGTTTAGAAGGCCAAACAATTCAAAAACAAAATATCAAGAAAGCCATTATTCCCTTTCCCACCAAAAATAAACTTAAAAGTGTTAAAGCCACTGGGAGTGTCTTCCCATTTGACTCATTGTTGAACATCATAAATCCACTGAATTTAGACTCCCACTACCAACTGAGATTATACTCTATATCAAGTGCTTTAACTTAATTCATCTAACAGAATGACAACACACACACACACATACACACACGCACTTCTATTAATTCCTGATATATCCTACTTCTAAGCCTATTATTTCAACCTTTAAATTGGAAAATGTCTGTCCTGAACCCTTAAGCTGTTCTTAAGTGTGAATGGTTCTTCACAAACCTGAGATCCATTGACAAAGACAGTAATTCCAGCCTGAAATGGAAAATTCCAGTTTATTTCAGAAGCTGTTCTTCTGTCTACCCATCTCTAAACTCTTCCTGAAAGATGAAAGTATTTCTTACCAGATAGGTATCTTTCCATCATTAGTATTCAATTCTGAGATTACGGACTTCTTTCCTTTTTCTAGTAAATCTCCATATTTCAACAGTTTGGTTGTTTATATCAACCTGTGCATGACCCTCTCCTCCAAAGCTTCTGTACTGATTTTGTAATGGGGTCCAGATATTGTCCCCAGCTGACTCACCCTGGCAGCTCTGATTGTATTTTCCTATGTATTTTAGAGTTCTAGAAACAAAAAGGTTTTACTTCTAATGTTTATCTTTGGCCATTACATAAGAAGCCAGAAAAATAGAAGGAAGTGGCACACTTTGGGGATTTCATCTGTTTCATTTTCAAATTGATCCTTTTAATTGCAGACATTTTAATTTTAATTTGTAGTCGGTAACTTCTAGGTGTCTGTGCAGAGGTCGGCTTCAAAAATACACATTTACTATTTTGCTGTCTTTAAAAAAATTTTTGTAATTTTTTTTTTTTTTGAGAGAGAGAGAGAGAGAGAGAGTGCAAGCAGGAGAGGGGCAGAGAGAGAGGGAGACACAGAATCCGAAGCAGGCTCCAGGCTCTGGGCTGTCAGCACAGAGCCCCACATGGGGCTCAAACTCACGAACCTCAAGATTATGACCTGAGCCGAAGTCAGACACTCAACCAGCAGAGCCACCAAGCTGCCCCACTATTTTGCTTTTTTAAAAAATAACCTTTCAGAATCGAAAGTAGGGACTTGAAAAGATATTTGTACACCCATGCTCATAGCAGCATTATTTACAAGAGCTACAAAGAGGGAGAAACTCATGTGCCCATCGACAGATAAATGGATAGACAAACTATTATTCAGGCTGAAAAAGGACAGACATTTTGATGCATGCTGTAACATGAAAGAAACTTGTTATCAACCTTGTGTTGATAAGCTGATCACAAAAGGACAAATATTGTAGGATTCCACTTATATGAGGTACCTAGAGGAGTCAAAGTCATAGAGACAGAAAGTAGAATGGCAGTTGCTAGGGGGTGGGGAGGAGGAAATGGGGAGTTGCTGTGTAATGCATATAGACTTTCAGTTTTGCCAACTGAAAAAAAATCCAGAGACGATGGCAGTGATGGGTGCATAACAATGTGAATGCACTTAATGCCACAAAACTGTATGCTTTAAAATGGTTAAAATGCTAATTATGATGTATATTTACCACAATAAAAGAAACTTTAAGTTATGTTTAAAAAAATCTCTTTCTATGCCTGCCACCTCCAGTATGTGAACTTCTGACTTGTATTTGCTTTGTGATAGATACCAACCCAGAGTTTCTCACAGACACCACAATTTTTACACTAGCTCTTTTCTCACTCTTCTCACTCCTTCCCCATTGCCCCCCCCCACTTTTAATTGTTGCTTAAAATACTACAAAGGATTTACATTGGAAACATAACATTGGAACATCAGTATTGAGGCATTAACGTTTTCTGACTTTCAACGTTGAACAATCTACTCATGATTGTCAAGCACTGCAACATTCCAGGCTTACTCAGTTCTCAGGCTGTTTCTGACATTTTCTCAGAACTTTTCAAGTAATTACTTTTTGGGTATCAGGGGACTTAGAACAACCAAAGAGCATGTTGCTCATCTCAGTCACTGTCTGGGTGCACTGACACTCATTCTAAAGGCACTGACACTATTTCATGAGCCTGGCCTCATGATTGAGATCACATAATTGCAATAATTAGGAAACTCACCTCAGGATATTATCAAAATGACCCACCCAAACCTAAGTCCATATGGTTTGAAATAGCTAATGAGTCAGTTAATGTGCTATGTCCAGGAGTAATGGGTACTCAATATGGATAGCATGAAGGTATAATTTACCAACTTTCTGACTGATTAAGATTTTCAAGTGGACATTTTGCAACTTAAAGAGGGTTCAAAGTATTAACAGCTTTATGGTAGATACAAAAGGAAGAAACAATGATTGTTTAAAAGTCAGGGGCATTAGATTTTGAGCAATTTCTTCCAATCAGATACCTCAGGATAAAAAATGTGATGCTCTAGAGAGGCAAATGAAGACATGGGTTTCAGTGGCTATTTGTTATATTGTGGCAGGACTTAGGTGTGGGAGATGCTACTGGCTGAGTCTTGGGCATAAGGAAAAGTAAAGAAAATGTTAAAAACTATAACTCATTGATTTTTGGGTGGGGTGAAGAAAAGAGAGGAAATTCAATTACAAAAAAAAAAAAGAGGCTTGAATCAGTATTAGCAGATGTCTACATGGAAGAGATTCACTGGTAACTGATGGATATATTTTTCGCTTCATAAGTTAGTACAAACTGAAACAAAATTGTCATAATATCTCTAACTTGTTGACTGCGGTATCTTACAGAAAATTAATATCCCAAGCATATTTACAAGCTAGCATTAAGAAAAATTCTACAGTAACATATTAGCTATTCATCTGAAACCCATGTGACAAACATCTATATTAATTTTTTTTTATTTTGACTATGAAAGAATTTAAGTCTAGGGGATTCTTTTAAAGAAAAGTTTCTTAATTTGGAGACCATACACTCTCTGCGAATTTCTGGATAGACTTTAGGAATGGTTTGTGAACCTGGAAAAAAAGGGAAGATATCACATCTTTATTTTCACCACTTTTAACTGGAATTAGTATTTTCTGCAGTTACATAACAAACCATGTAATATTTGCATTACCTATGATTTTTCCACCCCCCAAAATGGAGGAGTTCTCATATCATAATACAGCTGTTGTAGATACCTCAAAGTATCATTTATGTTCATCACTATTAGAAAAGTCTGGCCCTCTGACAGGTCTGGTTTTTCAAACTATTCTGATCACTAATTTTAACAGATTTTATTTTCTTTATGATCCTATGTATTTTGTTTTATTTATTAAAAAAAAAGAAAAAATTATGCAAAATGGGTCCAAAGGCTCTCTTTGACTGTCAAAGGAATCCATGCATCGCACTAAGTTTGAGAACCTCTGCTATACAGTGCCTTAGGTAAAATCTTGGAAGCCATTCTGATACTGAGAGTTAAGAGCCATTGGTCTAGTATAAACCACTTAGATCTGATACTTGCAGTATCAGAATGGCTTCCAAGATTTTACCTTATTTATTACTTTTAAAAACTTAAAAGATAATTCATGCACATTGAAAAAATGTTGTTATACAAAAAATTATACAATAAAAAGTGGTCTTTCTCTTGCCCTCAACTCTACTCCCCAGAAGCAACCACTATTTCTTATGCACCTTTCCAGAGACATCTTTCATATTAAGCATATAATATATACAATCTACTTACAATGTTTTGTACATACATATATATATATTTACATAGAACACTTATATACATATAATACATATATACAATACATACATATATTTACATGTACATATGTGTGTGTATATATATATATATATATGTTTACCTATACTTACATTTACTTTTCTGCTTTTTACATAGCAGCATCCTTTTACACATAATATGTACCTTTTAAATAGCAGCATCCTTTACACATAATATGTACCTCAGTTTTGTCATTCAACTGTATATTTTGGCAATTGTTCCATATCAGTACAAATTAAAAAGCACCTTTCTAATTTTTAATGGTTAGATAGCATTTAATGATATGGAAATATCAGACTTTATTCGGCCAGATCTCTGTGATTGCCACTTAACTGGCATACAGTCTTTTACTATTTCAAACAATCTCCCTAAGTAGTGTTTTAATATTTTCTCCAAATGGACCTTCGACATATTTCAATATGTTGCCTCTTGGTTATGTCACCTTATTTATGCTTTTTGAAAAAATTTGAATTTTTTAAATCCATCTCTAATGGTCTGTGTTTCCTTGTTTTGTGTGTATATTTTCCTTCTTTTCCTTTTAGAAGTTTGAATTGTTTGAAAAGTTGCAAGTGCATGGTTTTTCTAGTTCTTTTAGTTCTGTAACTGTAATTTTGTATAATGTAGTCGATTCCCCATTTCTTGAAATAATATCTGTTTATTCTTTTTTTTAACTTTTATGTATTTGAGTAATCTCAATATCCCACGTAGGGCTCGAACTCATGATCCCAAGACCAAGAGTCTCCCACTCCTCCGATTGAGCCAGCCAAGCGCCCCTCTAAGCAATCAGGGAATTAGTATACTTCTGAGGAATAGTTAGATGCCCTGGTCCTCCTCAGAAATTCGGCTTCATGAACAAATTCACACAGGTTATGCTGCTCTGCTGTCAAGATTGAGAAGCCTCTGTTTAAAGGTTGAGTCTACACTAGAACCACAGGGCAGGAAGTCTGAATGATTCCCAAATAACTGGAATATACTTCTTTTTCTGTGGTATTTGAAAATCAATACAGACTAAATTATACACTCAATGCCATTTAGGTCAAAGCTTTCTATTTCCACACACACCCCAATTTCCTGGATAATTGTCTCATTTCTCTATGTCACATTAGCTATGAAAACCTAGTACGAATAGGAGTCATGGCTAAGTTTTAACTAATGTCAACATGACATAATGTTGACATTTGCAAGATTGCTGTGAAATTCCTAAAAAACAAACTCAGAGATATTTAGTAATTACTCTTAAAGCGTGTATTACCTCCACACTTAAAGTACTAATCCTTACTGATATTCTTAGCATTGCCAGTTTTGTGAAGCAGCATTAACATTTTCATTGTTCTAACGTCTCACATAGTCATGGTATTCAGTAATTAATTTAACACATTTTATTTTATTTTATTTGGGGGTAGGCAGAGGAAGAGGGAGAGAGAGGCTCCAGGCTCAGCATGGAGCCTGACTCAGGGCTCAATCCCATGACCCTGGGATCATGACCTGAGCCGAAATCAAATCAGATGCTCAACTGACTGAGCCACCCAGGTGCCCTTCCACACAGATTTTTGAGGGCTGATATTGTGCTTGGCGTTGTAGATACCAATTTCAGAAAGATGGTTTTTGCCTGCCGATCATTTAGTTTATTTATCTGGTAGGAAAGGTATTTAAAGATGCATTTCCAATACTGTGTGAAAAGCACTGTAATAGCAATGGGATAGACCAAATATAATGATTTTAAAGTTCCTTTTTTAAAACTGCATTTTCTAATACTCAAGTGACATTATCTTCTACATATTTGCTGTCTCTATCTGTTATGATGCAGCACATACTATGGACATTTTCATATAATTATCAATGGGAAGTTTAAAAAATTCATGTGATCTAGCTTATTTATTTGTTTAACAGAAATTCAACAACAAATCCAAGAGAATGACTTTACTATAATTAACAAAAATTAAGGTAACTGGCTTCTCTTTCAAGGAGATGTATTGCATATTTAATCACATACTTCAAATCTGGATTCATTATATACTAATAGCAGTGCTTTGAGAAAGCAAGGATCTCCCATAAAAAAAGGAAAAATAAGAACTTTGCATTTCAGGATACTAATATGAACACGTATACGTAACAAACTCTTTCCCTAAGTTTCAAAGAATTGATTAAAGCAATGTAAATAGTGGGAGAAATGAAAAAAGAATATTAAGTATTGTATAACAAGAAAAAAGGCCATTAAGAGGTCCCAATGTAGAGGATTGTCCCTACAAAATCTAGTGCACATGGGATCAGATTGAGAGCCATAATCATTAGTCCATGATTAGGCACTTATGACAAAAAAAAGAGCCCATGTCTGTAATAAGAAAAGAAAATTGCCTAATACCTCCTCTTTATAATCCAGGTTCAGAATAGAAGCTGGGAATTGGGACCTGGGAGTCAGGGGAGGGCAAATAACAGGGCATCAACTGGCGGAGCGGGCAATGTCAGAAGTGAGATTCGTCATGCCCAGGTGGAGAAGGCAGGGATGGGTGCCCAGCTAAACTGGTTTGTTTACCAACTGTGGGAAAGAAAACCTGTTATCAGGCAGAGAATTAAATAAAAAAATTTTTTAACGCTGATTTATTTTTGAGAGGCGGAGAGACAGAGCGTGAGTGGGGGAGGGGCAGAGAGAGAGGGAGACACAGAATCTTAAGCAGGCTCCAGGCTCTGAGCTGTTAGCACAGATGCAGGGCTTGAACCCATGAACTGTGAGATCATGACCTTAGCCGAAGTAGGATGCTTAGCCAACTGAGCCACCCAGGTGCCCCAAGCAGAGAATTTTCTATCATGTGACTGCTTCCTCAGAAGCTCTGGCACTTCTCACAACAGCCACTCGGGACTCCCAGATCTAGCAAAATAAAGCTACAAGAAATGAAAATATTTCCTTGTCCCCCTTGACTGGATTTAAAAGGTAGGAATGAAACCTATATACCAGCTGATTTCATATTAACTCCTCCAACTGAACATAGTATCTTACTCTGTAATTTAAACAAACAGAAAAATCACTAGGCAAATGGAAATATTTTGCAGTTGTGGGGAGAAAAACTACCATGAGGAGGTACGGCTAATATCCTCTGAGGGGAAAGAAAACAGTCATTCCAAGAAACAGGAGCAAAATTTTCAAAGCTCTCTAGTTCATATTCTCCATTAGTGTCGAGAAAATATGGCATCTATACAAATGCAGCAATTTAGAACTTTTAAAAAGATTGCATTTTAGATACAAATCTTTATTTCAAAATTAAAACACAATGGAGAATTTGTAAATTATAAGCTCTATAAAAATATGATTAAAATACTATCAACAATAATTGATGTTTGTTGAACACCTATTATGTTCTAGAGCTTTTATCATTCACATGGAATAACATATTTTATCCTTACAAAGCTACAAGGCGAATACCACTATGCTTTCAATTTTGCAGATGAGGAGACTGAGAGGCACAGAAAGTTTAAGCAACTTGCCCAAAGATCAAAGACTTTTAAGTGGTAGAGTTAGACAATGTAACTCAAGATCTCACAAAATTAATACTAGAAAAAGCAAAGGAGGTAGACAAAGGGCCCATAATCAAAGAAAAGCTTACAATAGGATTTGAGCAAGGTATTTAAATGTAGCAGAAAGGACATTGTATTGGTTGAAATTATCCTAGACTGTGTAGTATTGATAATTAAAATATTGTTGTCTAATGCACATTGTATAGATTGGATGGTTTATCTCCTTTTAAAAAGATTGTTTTTAAGTTTACTTATCTATTTTGAGAGAAAGAAAGCAAGCAGAGGAGGGGCAGAGAGAATCTCAAGCAGGCTCCACACTGTCAGCACAGAGCCTGATGCGGGGCTCAAACTCACACACTGTGAGATCATGACCTGAGCAGAAACCAAGAGTTAGGTACTTAACCGACTGAGCCACTCAGGTGCCACTGGATGGTTTATCTCTTTAAGTAAGGGATACTACATAGAACAAATTACAACATAGTATGTTCCCAAGTTTGTGCACCAACTTATGGTATATGTATCAATTTAAAAACTGATAAAATGAACTAATTAGAAAGGAATTATCTGTGCTAAGAATAGCTGATATTAAATCGCTGCTGGAAAATAGAAAAACTGTCATGATTGTCTAGGTGATATTGTCTGAAAGTATTGTAAAAGATTAACCTATAGCATGTATAAAAATAGAATAGAATGAAAAAACATTACAGTCTAATATAAAAATATGAAAAATTTAATCAGTTTGTACCACACCTGTCTCTTTTTACAAAACTCTTCACAACTTTTACTTATTTTAAAAATGTAAGAAGAGAATTATATATTCAACATTTTTAGGTAATTAGGTAATTAAAAAATTAAATTATTGGGTTTACCATTGAAATATCTTTTTATTATACATTATTTTCATATTTCACCATTAAAATATTTTGGCATTTAAAGAACAGAAATGCCAGTAGTTTTTGTTTTTGTTTTTGTTTTTTTCTTTGCTTCATGATTTTTTTTGGTTTAACTTTATTCATCTAAAACTGGAATTGAAAGGATTTATTTAAAAAACTAGAAAATAGGGGTGTCAGAGTAGCTCAGTCAGTTAAGTGTCCAACTCTTGATTCTGGTTCAGGTCATGATCTCACAGTTTCATGAGTTCAAGCCCCATGTCAGTCTCTGTGCTGACCCTGCAGAGCTTGCTTGGGATTTGCTCTCTCTTTCTCTCTGCCCCTCCTCTGCTTGCTCTCTGAATAAATAAACTTAAAAATAAATAAAATAAATAAAATAAAAGTAAATACAAAATAGAATACATCTAACACTAAAATTTTTCACTTTTTTGAAAGATTATTCTTCTCTATAAACTGATTTCCTCTTAGTTATAACTTATAAGACATTACATAGTTTGAATTTTCAGATACCAGAATGTTTAACAAAGTTTTTGCAACTTTAAAACACACTGGAAGTGGGGCGCCTGGTTGGCGCAGTCGGTTAAGTGTCCGACTTCAGCCAGGTCACGATCTTGGGGTCCGTGAGTTCGAGCCCCGCGTCAGGCTCTGGGCTGATGGCTCGGAGCCTGGAGCCTGTTTCCGATTCTGTGTCTCCCTCTCTCTCTGCCCCTCCCCCGTTCATGCTCTGTCTCTCTCTGTCCCAAAAATAAATAAACGTAAAAAAAAAAAAAACACACTGGAAGATTAGTTGTTGTTTGTTTTTTTTTAATTATAAATACCTGGCTACATAATGGTAGCTAAAATATTTAGTATTACATATATATAATATGCAAGATGTCTTTGTCTAGTAAATATGATTTACCCAGGCTTGAACAGTAAAAAAATATATTTGGTTTTTGTCTGTGGCTCCTGGCACAGAGCTCCCCCAAACCCTCAGAATCTCCTGAGTAACAGGAATGTCTTTTGTTATTCATATAATAAGCCCCTTTCTACTATGAGTTTATACCAATGGGGTGACTCAGGGTAGCTTCTTAGATAGTTTCAAGGGAGAGACTAGCTATATGTGTGAGAGGGTTGGTTTTTCAATCCCTTCCCCCAACCTCTGGAGAGGGGAAGGTGGGTGGAAACGAGTTCATCCACTGGGGCACCAGGCTGTCTCAGTTGGTTGAGCCTCCAACTTCTGCTCAGTTGTGATCTTATGGTTTGTGGGTTCGAGCCCTATATCAGGTTCTCTGCTGTCAGTGCAGAGCCCACTTTGGATCCTGTCTCCCTCTCTCTTTACTCCTCCCCTGCTCGTGCTGTCTCAAAAATAAATAAGCATTAAAGAAAAACAAAAAAAAAAACAAAAAAAAAAGTTCATTCACTGACAATCTGATCTATGATTTAATTTAGCATGTCTAAAGAATAAACTGTTATAGCAAATACTCAGCACCCAGGAAGAGACAAGCCACACAAGTATTTGCTGTAACATTAGGTGCATTGGCCAGGAAAGTTGGTCAACCACCCGCACTGGCAGCTTGAACCACCGTTGTCAGAGACCAGTGGAGAGGCCACTCTTCGCAGGCCCCCACGACAGAAAAGAAGGCACACCACCGCTGGTGATTTCCCTGGACCCCAACCCTCCCTGGGCCAGGCAATAGTTGGTCCCCACTGCGCTCAGAGGGACTCCAGGGGGAATCAGAAAATTCTACCAGGATGGGACATCCAATGGGCTAAGTGTCCCTGGGGACCCAAGAGAGAGTTCAGGCCCACCCTAGAGGCAGAGATGGAGCTTGATCACCTCCTGGGCGACACAGTCACCACATAAGACAGGGAAGTCCTGGGTAGAAGTCTGCAATCTGTCTGAATGTGTGTGTGAGTGCCCATGCTCCATTGTCTCTGCTGAGGAGACTGAGTGGGCCCTACCCTGGGAGTCCATGATGACCTCATAGGGCTCAAGGCAGAATCAGGTCCGCAGAGGCCTGATCCAAGTCAGGGGTTTATACTGACCTGCCAATGCTAAGAGGCATCTAAATCCCTGAGAGGGGAGCAGCCAGTTGGTTGAAGCAAACTCTTCCCTCGTGTTTGTCCTGTGACATCGTACATTGGTGCACAATAAACAGTCTTTTCCTGATTCCCCGAGTGCATGTGGCTTGTCTCTTTGTGGGCGAGTATTTGCTGTAACAAAACCATAAAACACTCATGAACAACAAGATTCCAGGAGTCTGGGGTGGGTGAATGCATTGATGTACTGGGAGGATGGCGCTCTTGGAGAAGACATGATAGCTCTGCCCCTTCCTCCTCTTACCTTGCCTTTTGCACCTCATCCATTTGGCTGTGCCTGAGTTGTATCCTTTGTAATAAACGTAATACTAAGTGCAGTGATTGCCTAAGTTCCATGAGTCATTCTAGTGATTATCGAACCTGAAGGGAGTAGATTGTGGGAACCCCTGATTTTTAGCCAAGCTGGATACAGTAGGGCAGTTAGCTGTGGACCCAGGAATTCAGTGAGGGCAGTCTTTTTTTTTTTTTTAATGTTTATTTTTGAGAGGGAGACAAAGACAGAGCACCAGAGGAGGAGGGGGAGAGAGAGAGGGAGACACAGAATCCAAAGTAGTCTCCAGGGTTTGAGCTGTCAGCACAAAGCCCAACATGGGGCTCAACCCACGAACCCCGAGATCATGACCTGAACCAAGTTGGAGGCTTGACTGACTGAGCCAGCCAGGTGCCCCTGAAGTGAGGACAGTCTTGTAGGACTGAGCTCTTAAACTTATGAAGTCTGATGCTAACATTGGGTAGCTAGTGTCAGAATAGGATCGAATTGTAGGACACCCATTCGTAGGCCACATTAGAGAGTCAGAACCGTTGTTGGAAAATGACAGACCCAGTATTGTTCTTCATATAGTAAGTGATATTTAGCTCAGATAATAGCACGTATGTAACAGCAAATGATACTCTGAATTTGAACCTGTGGCATAACAATAAGAACCCCTGGGTTTCAACTATTACAACGCATTTTACTGAACTGGTTTTGCTCTCCTTGTGTATAACAAGACCCAAAAAATGGAATGTCAGGAGGAGAAATTCCAGGAATACATCTCTTACCATCTTAGCATTTCAAGTGCTATTGTTAGGAAGAAGCAAATTCATCAAGAGGAAAGTACACCAGGCACAACTGTGTATTTCTTCCATGATTTAATATGATTTATTAGAGGAATGATGCTAAATCACTGTTTAGAAAACTTATTAATAGCAATTCTGGTTCAAGTATCTTCTCAGCCAGCAGCTTTGGAAAGAAGCTTTTTGACTGGCACTTAGAACCATCATAGAGGCAAAACTTCACAACTGAAAAGAATTGGAAGAAACCCAAAGAAGGAATGCCATTAATATTACTGACTAAAACCAATTTCATTGGATTATATATGTAGAGCAGTGTCTGTGGCCAATCAGGTTTTTCATCCCTGTCAAACAAACATGGCTGAAGTTTTGCCCTTGCCCTAGGGCAGCTATTGTCTCAGGAAAAGTTGCTGCTCTTAATGCAAATTTAGTGACTTCAATTGTCTTCTCTGACATTACCAAAAAAAAAAAAAAAAAAAAAAAAAAAGATGCCCCGGGCTTTTAGGTATCTATATATTTCTTTTTTTTTTTAATTTTTTTTCAACGTTTTTTTATTTATTTTTGGGACAGAGAGAGACTCTATATATTTCTTAAAATTGATATGTATTGGATAAAGTCCACATGATTAACTACTAAAACAGTACACTTGACTCTTGACCTCCAAGTCATGGTGGCCAGCTAGCTTTGCCTGATGGAGTTATCTATTGAAATGCCTCTGAAAACACAGGAAGACTTATAGAGTTACATCACAATTGCACTAAAAAGTAAGGTTATTAATGTCTTAAAAATATTTGAGGGCATATTCTGGGGCAGGCATTGTTTTAGGTAAACATTCAGAGAAAATTGCCTGCCTTTGTAGAGTAGCTGAGGTCGATAAGGTGAGGGTAGGGGCAGACAATACACAATTAACATAACATTTTAGAAGGTAAGGATTGCTATGAGTGGGAAAGATGTGTGGAATTGCTAGTCTGGAAGTATTAACTATGCAGAAGGATCAGATCAGGAAACCATGGTGCTCATGCCTGGGCCTTGGAAACTACTGCATGGACAGGCAGATAGATGGCAGAAAGCCCCTGCACACCCCTCCTCCCTATTCCTATGGTAGAAACAGAGACCTGTGTTACAGCCAAAATGAGTGGCAATCATTCTTCCTCTGGGGCAAGCAAAATTGACCAATAGACTAACTGCCTTTATCCATTGAGTATTTGAAAGTCACAGTATGTGAACTAATCAAGGGTCAATAGGGACTAACTATTTTATACTAACTAAAGCAACTAACCAGTTGTACTGGTTTTCCAGAAGCCACAAATTCGGGGGTGCTCTGCACACATCTATTGTTAACCAGCTTAAGGTAGGACAGAAGAATTTTGGCAGCATCCCAGTGGACATCAGGTAGAAACATTAAGGAGAAAATTTGGAATACACATTCACACTGTCCGTTTACAACTTGTAGGCCTGGGTATATTGATTGCTCCCCATTAAAGGATGAGTAAGCTGAAAAAATATCAACATGAGGAATCAACGAAAGTATTCTCTCACATAAATAAAACATCAATCTACAGGCAATGAGCAAAGCATATCTAAATACTGCTTACTTCAGGAAACAAGGAAAAGTCTACGAAGTATCCACGATAAAGTCTTTACAATTTCAATAAAATATGGGCTGTATGAACAAGATGAAAATGGAATAGTCTAAAAAGTCCGATGACATTAAAAAGCAGTAATGATTCAAATTGACACTGCAGAAAATCAAAGTAGGAATTAAATAAAATGGGCATATAATGGAAGGTGTGAACAATATGGGTGAAAATGAAATGATCAATTGAACTGTAAGAAGACATAGTAGATCTACTAATTATATTAGTTTTAAACTAAAAATAAGAAGGAAATGACCCTTTACTAATTTTATTAGTAAACAGTTTGCACTGGTGGCTGTCCTTTGTTAATATATCACATGGTCACAGATGACATTCAATGCCAGTGGTACGTAGAGAAAAAAATAGAGAAATCTCCATGGTACAAATGGAGAGACTGACAGTGGTCCTCTCAGGTATGTATGTATGTATGTATTTATTTATTTACACGTATAACGATGTGTGGATGTGCCTACACAATGTATTATGTGTCTTGTTAAACAGATCCACTGATGGTATTTTCCTAAATCATAGAATACTTCTTTCAGTACAGGAGATGAGAAGTGACTATAAAAACAAACAAACAAACAAACAAACAAACAAACACTTGTCCTGGTTACCTCATGACAAAGTACTTAAGAGAATTGTTAAACTTGCATATGGGCTATAGGTTTTTTCTATTAAAAAGACAAGCATTCCAGATTTTTATAAAGAGAAATGGTTCATTGATATATATTCTAGAAAAAATAAACACCATAATCAGTTTCTTCATGGAAGTGATTTTTTATCAAAAAGTGAGAAAGTAACAGCTTTCAACAGAAATTCATGATAAGCAGAAAAGATTTTGAAAATAAATATATGGAAATATTTACATCATAATGTGGAATGTGTGTGTGTGTGTGTGTGTGTGTGTGTGTGTGTCTGATATTGACGTATATGTGTTGATAAATCTCACATATCTACATACTTTAAAAACTTGGATACAAAATTTTCTAACCTAATTACAAATCTTCCATATGAGGGGTTTCAGTGAATATTGAAACCAAACCACTTGTTAAAAATGTAAAATTACACTACATTTTGATTATTTTGCAAGGACTGATCGACAAGGAGGAAGGTAAAAATTTAATAAAAAGAACTTGTGCATAATTAGTTAATAAGAATTTTAAAGTGAATATCCTAATTTAGTAAGCACAATTAATTCAGCACCTATCCCACTGGATCTGCGTATCTTTTCAGTTATAATAGTCATTAACATTATATATCCAAAACTTAGATCTTAGAGACATGATATCAGAAAATATTAGGGGCGCCTGGGTGGCTCAGTCAGTTAAGCTTCTGACTTTGGCTCAGGTCATGATTTCGCCTGTCAGAGTTCAAGCCCCGTGTCAGGCTCTGTGCTGACAGCTTAGAGCCTGGGGCCTGTTTCAGATTCTGTGTCTCCCTCTCGCTCCCTGCCCCTGCCCCACTTGCTCTCTCTCTCTCAAAAATAAATAAACATAAAAAAAAAACAAGCTAACTCCTTACCTACTCAGAGACATTGATCAATTTGGCCAGCCTTCATTATAAAACCCATTGATGATGTTTATTAGGGGAAAGATACTGGAAAATGCCTATCTGAAAAAAATACTATACCTGGTCTGTCTAGAGTGCTTATTATAAATCAACCTGTATGTACTTTGGCTGCTGGAGAATGGGATATAGTAACATAAACATTTTCCCTCTGAGTATAAAACTGGGGAACCACAAAACTGAAATGGCTTCTTTTTAATTTTTTTTTAACGTTTATTTTATTTTTGAGACAGAGAGAGACAGAGCATGAACGGGGGAGGGCCAGAGAGAGAGGGAGACACAGAATCTGAAGCAGGCTCCAGGCTCCGAGCTGTCAGCACAGAGCCCGATGTGGGGCTCCAACTCATAGACCGCGAGATCATGACCTGAGCCGAAGTCGGACACCTAACCGACTGAGCCACCCAGGCGTTCCTGAGTTGGCTTCTTTAAGAAAGATGTTTCACCTCCTCAATCAGAATGTGTTTGTTATCTATGCAGGAGAAAGGGATGTTTTTAAAACTGTGTCTAAAGGATTTGTGCTTTTCTAGAAAGAAATGCTACCTCTGTGCCAGTTCCTGTGTCCTTTGAATCTATGTAAAGTTTTGTTATATCTTGGGTAATAGCCATGATTAGCCAGAGTCTACTTTGATGGTTCAACCTGCCTGGTAAGCTGTTTAAGTTCAAATACTTTTACTGATAGGGTATTATATAAGAAGTGTGGATAACACCACTGCAGAGAACACTACAAAGGAAAAATATGAAATATTTGACTCTATAGACGTTTAGACGAACAGGCTAAAAAAATTATTTATGCAGAAAGATATGGTCACGCTTTAATAGAAATACTACCAACACACAGGAATAGATGTCTGCATGGCAGATGTCTCAGTACCCTTTACTTTACAAGTGACCAAAAAACCCCCAAACAGTTCAAACTGACTTCAACAGTGTAAGAACTTTTTAGCTCACATATGTGCAGAAATAGTCTTCACAGAGAGAGTCTTCAGGATTGCTTTCATCCAGTAGTCCAATGGTGCCACAGACCCTGCTTTTTTCCACATCTTTGCTTCTTTCTGAGGTGTCAGCTTCATCCTGACCCCAGATCCCCTACTGCTAACTAACTAAAGCCTGTGTATCCTAGTGTCTGCATCCAATGCCTAGTTTCCCCAGTCAAAAACAACAGGAAGAAAAAAACCCCACACAACAGCTGCCAGCAGCACAGAGGGGATACATGTTTCCTTATTTATATGGAGAGAGAGAGAGAGAAAGAGAGAGATTGATTGAAACTCAGTTTTGGTCTTTGCTCTGATTCAAACATCCGTGGTGACTTTGGGAGCCTCAAATAAACTATCATGGTCAGGTAATTGTATTTACTGATGTGCCCATCCTTGAACTAAATATGGTAGCAAAGAAGTAGGTTGGGATTCTGTTGACAGGTTTAGGCCAATTACAATCCATCCTGGGAACTAGAGGTCATCTGAGGTCAATTTCATACAAACCTCATGTCTAAAATTCCAGGAGATCAGTTTCACCAAAGGAAAATTTGGGAACTGGGTGTAGTGGATGCTGTGGTACATTGTCTGTATCTTTCTATGAGGACAGAGGGACTTCATCAGTTTCTCGACTTTGGTTGAAGCTGGCTCACAGTTGAGGCCCTCTCCAGGAATTTCTCAGTCAAAGGATGCTGTGTTCCCCCAAGATCATGCTCCCTACTTGGGACAGCCCTCATCAAATAGCTAGTTTATGTGGGAATACAAAGGTCTGGCCCCTTTGTCTCAATGAGGGCAACTTCCGTGGGCAATTCCATTTCTTGGCCCATACCTACTTCCTTCACTCCCCTTACTGGTGTTGCTTCCAAGTAACCCTCACAACACCTTACTGGTGTTGCTTCCAAGTTGGTTAGTTTTATGTATCAACTTGGCTGGGACACAAGGTGCCCAGGTTAAACATTATTTTTGAATCTGTGAGGGTGTTTCCAGATATGATTAGCTTTTGAATCAGTGGACTGAGTAAAGTAGATTGACCTCCCCAATGTGTCCTATTAAGAGCCTGAAGAGAACAAAAAAGTGGAGGAAGGGAGAATTTTACTAATTCTGCTTGACTATTTGGGAAGACTGTTAGTCTTCCACCCTTGACATGGACATACTATCAGCCCTTCTGGTCTCACAATGATACCACCAGTTTTCCTGGGGTTTGTAGCTTGCAGACGGCAGATCATGAAATTTCTCAGCCTCCATCATCATATAGGCTAATCCCTTATAATATAATAATAATAATATGTATGATATATAATAAACATATAAAAGATATATATCATATATAAGGGCACCTGGGTGGCTCAGTTGGTTGAGCATCCAACTTCGGCCTGAGTCATTATCTCACGGTTCATGAGTTCGAGCCCCGCATTGGGCTCTGTGCTGATGGCTCAGAGCCTGGAGCGTGCTTTGGATTCTGTGTCTCCCTCTCTCTCTGTCCCTCTGCCACTCACACTCTGACTCTCTCTCTCAAAAATAAATAAACATTAAAAAAAATTTTTTTAAAGTACATATCATATATAAATATATTTTTTTATATTTCATGCAGGTTCTGTTTCTCTGGAGAACCCTGACATTCACCCTAAAAGAACTTCCTGCGAAACAATTTCTATCACAGTGACTGTTTTCCATGGAAACTGACCAAAGATGAGAAGAGGGAGAAACACACAATCAGAACTTCACCCCCCAAATTACAAATTAGTAATATAATAATTAAATAATATTTACCACTAGAATCAAATATTAAAAATTAAAACAACTGAGGGTGCCTGAGTGGTTCAGTTGGTTGAGCATCTGACTCTTGATTTTGGCCCAGGTCATGATCTCACCGTTTGTGGGATCAAGTCCCACATCAGGCTCTGTGCTGACAGTGCAGAGCCTGCTTTGGATTCTCTCTCTCCCACTCTCTGTCCCTCCCCTACCTCCTTTCACTCTCTTTCTTTCAAAATAATAAATAAAAATTTTAATAAAGAGATTAAAAATTAAAAACAATGGTATACAATTTTCCTTTATCTGATATGTAAAGATTAAAAAGAATGATAATATAACTGGTAAAAGGTAGGAAGATAGGCACACTTACATGTGATTGTGGACATCAAAATTGGTACAAATTTCTGAAAGACAGTGTGACAATGTCATACCCTGTGTCCAAGATGTTCCATTTCTCTAAGGAAATAATAATATAAACTCACACACTTGTAAAAATAACTATATTTATCATGTAATTTTCTATAAATTTGAAAAATTTAGAATGCCTTCCATTTAAGAATGGTAGGCTAAGTCTTTCTGCTCCACTCTGTTCTCAAAAATCTACTAAAATCAATAAAGAGAACAAAGAAAAGAAATTGCTATATTTTTTGCATAAAAACTATAAAATAATACCAAATACCTAACCAAAAATGATGAATAGATGAAAAATTCAGTGAATTTTGGCAAAAATTAATGGAGGATTCAGGATGTAGTATGTAAAGTTCTGGTAGTATGTAAAGTTCTCCTGAGAAGATGACATCATTGATTTGGAATGGCAGGATCCAAGAGTGGGGTTGGCTGGACAAGCTGACTACTCCCCCCACACCAAGTTTCCCACCCCCATTCTATTCTATAGTAAGAACTGTCTCAAGGAAAATGGCAATAATAAAAATGTGAGGTCAGAATGGAATAAGCTGGAGGCCTATATAGAGTATAATTTTGATCATTTGTCTTTCTCTGCTTAATTCTTGTTATTTTTTTTCTTACCTGGATTCCAGTTCACAAATTATCCCTTTATCAGTGTTTACCCTTGTTTTCTTGCTATGCATTGCATTCTCAATATCAGTGGGGATTTATTTTAGAGTTGTAATCTATAGTTGATTCTCTACCATTATCACTTTCACTATTCTTTGTTTTATTTTTTCTATTTTGAAAGCTCTATTATGCTGATTCCTAGTACAACTAGTTTACTCTCATCGTTTCTCTTGGTTTAAATCTGTTTATTTTGTTTCTTCATATATCTGTTTTTTATCATTGAGTGATGGATATTAAGATAACTTGAGATCTAGGACAATATTATCGTTTCCCCAGATGTTTCATAATTGCTTCTGTTAGGAAGCTAGCAGAAACAACAATCCTGGATTACCTGAAATCAAGCAAAAATCAATATTATTCAAAACTGAGCATTAGTCTCTATAAGAGATGGTCTATCTGATTCACTTACCCTTTGTTTGTAGCTCAGTAAAGTTTCTAGGCCCCGTTTCCCCTCCACTCCCATATTTTGGTAGATATACATACCTATTTTTTCCTATGTCCTAACAAGTTTGATGAAAGCTCTGCTCAGTTTCTCAGCTGTATCAGTTTTTCTAGAAAAAACCTCTTAGTATAAGGCAGTTCCAAATGCCTGGGTCAACACTCTGAGTTTCTTTTTCATTCTGTATTTTTGTCC
Organism: Lynx rufus; assembly: GCF_022079265.1. Lineage (NCBI taxonomy): Eukaryota > Metazoa > Chordata > Mammalia > Carnivora > Felidae > Lynx > Lynx rufus. The sequence continues at coordinate 76,628,725 of NW_025814896.1, read as the reverse complement.
CATAATTTTTCATTGCTTGTTGCCTTTTAATGATTTGCAACAAGATTTTTCTTTTTGTCCAACTTTTCTAGTTGTTGTCAGAAAAAGATTGGTCAAAATTTCCACATTTCTAGTTATTGGAAGTGGAACTCCACAATCAATTTTTTAAAGACCACCCACTGCCAGATAATTTTGAAATCTTTCTTTCTACACATTGTTCTTTGGTTTATTATGACCTATATAGTTGTTACTAAGAATTTTTATTTTACCTAAGATTGATTGGGATTCATAATCTAAGTTTTGGTGTTTCCAACACCTCTACAAAAATGTGGACCCCTTATCTTTTTTAATGTTATTACTGACCTTTTCAGTTATTCTTCCATGTCTTTTATTTTATGTGTTTTATATTTTTCTTCTTACTATATTTTTGTATCATTTCACCAGATTCATTTTGCATCTTAACCTTTCTTTACTTAGTTCTAACTTAGTCTTTACTTCACCAACTGAGTTTTTACATTTAATTATTCTATTGTAAAAAACTACATCCAATATAATCCCAATTTTGTAAAACTATTAAGATTTAGAAGACTAGAAACAAATATATCAAAAAGCACAAGCTTTCTAGATACTGTTGGAGTAAGAAATTATTTTCATTTTAATCTGTACACTTTCTGTATTTTCCAAATTTTCTTCTATGAGCTTATATTATTTTTGTGACAAAAATCCATAGTTTTAAAATAAAGTTATCCATTTTGATAATTTTTAAGTAAGTTACTATCTTCTTAGATGTTATTTCTTTTATTAACTTAATCCCTGTGTAAGCATGGTTTCCTGGAAAATAGTTTTACGTCTGAATCCCTACAGACTGACCTGGCTAATTATAAAGTCATATCAAATAGAATGTAATGTATGAGATAATCCTTGATGAATATTTTCTAGATGACCTGTAAAATTGCAAGCCTCTTCTTCACTGCATGAGTGTTAATGCCTGAATGTTTATGCACTTCTTTGCCTTTCAATTGTGAAATTAGACTAAATGGACAACTAATTGGTTTCTGGAATTAGAATACTAGCTACTTAACTAGTCTTTAAATCTCAAAATTAACTGTAATTGCTGAGAATTTTATAGGCTCTTATTTAATACAGTTATAAAATAGTCTTCCACTAGACTCAAAGAACTAGTATATGGCTCAACAATGCCTGATCAACTTAGGAATTTCTGATATTTCACAAAGCAACATGTTTATTTTATTTGCCTGATTCAATGAAAGAACCAGATAAATGTTTAGGTAGAAAAAATTTCATTTATATATTCTATTAAAATTAAACCTAATACAACTACATCTATAAAAGAGCTAGAAACGTCTATATTATTTGCTTCAAATATTGCTTTACCTTGGCAGAAGACAAAATTAAAGAAAATCAACTATTACTGAAGCATTTTAAAGGAATAAAAGATTTCTATTTGGTAATAAAATCCAAAACAAATGACACATGACTGTCCAACAATATATTTTTTAGCTATTTGCGAAACTCAGGTTCAAAACTCTTCATTTTATTTTTTTTAAAAAAATTTTTTTTTCAACGTTTATTTATTTTTGGGACAGAGCGAGACAGAGCATGAACGGGGGAGGGGCAGAGAGAGAGGGAGACACAGAATCGGAACCAGGCTCCAGGCTCTGAGCCATCAGCCCAGAGCCTGACGCCGGGCTCGAACTCACGGACCGCGAGATCGTGACCTGGCTGAAGTCGGACGCTTAACCGACTGCGCCACCCAGGCGCCCCAAAACTCTTCATTTTAAATGTCACTCACTATTTCAAAATAATGCATTGATTTGTTTCACTGGACAAAATCATTACAATTGCAATTTGGAGAACAGTCAATTACCATTCTAATAAAAAACTTTTGGTAAAGGATTTACTTTAAAAACTTGAGCAAAACAGATTCATTTTTCCATTGAAACATTAAATAATAATTTTTAAAAATCATACAAGTCATAAAAATTATATCACATCTTCAGATAATACACAGTAACTTAATATTTTTATGGCTTCAAGAATTAGTGTGGTTTGAATTGCAACAAGTTTATAATAATCTCCTTGGTACATGGTGGATCACGAATTGTGAGAGAGAGTGTGTGTGTGTGTGTGTGTGTGTGTGTGTAAGAAAAAAAGAGAAAGGGAAAGAGAGAGACAAAGAGAAAGAAAGAGATTGAAAATTAACAGGAAGAAAAGAGCAGAGATGTTTCTTTGACTATTAAACATAGACTTCTGAATAAGGATCAAAAGTTATTAATCTTTAAAGTAATATGAAGAGAGAATGCCTTTCACACGTATGAAAGATGGTCGTCTAGAATAGGAATGTTATATATCTGGTCTAAATAGGGCAAAGATAAATAGCCCTAAGAATCCAATCTACCAAAAAGGATCAGTAACATGATCTAACCAGTTAAAGTAAACAATTTATTATGTAATATAACTTTGCGCAAATAAAAAGGTATAAATCCAAACTGCCTTGATTCAGCTTGGATTAGAATTATAGCTGAATCATAGGCCACAAGTCAATATTTGGGACATATTTATACTATAATATGATTGTATATTTACACTAAATTATACTTTTGTTAAACATTATTTGTTGTTTATCTGAAATTCACATTCATCTAGCACCCTGTATTTTTATTTGCAAAATCTGTAAACTCTGTATTAGACATTAGCTGATATTATAAAGGATAATAGAAAGTATTGTAAGATATTTATGAATAAAAAAAAAGATTTAGCCAGGTGGTATGAAGTATTTTTACTTAAAAATAAGTAAAAATGTTGAAATATGGTTTCAAATTAGTTACTATAAAGATGCAAGGTATAAATAGTATTAGAAATTCAGGTGACATAACATATTTATACACAGTCTGTACTTTGTCATGATGAAATTGAATTTATGGGTAGCTTTTGTTTGGTTTGTTTTTTTTTTATGGAGAAGGGCAGGAAAATCTGCTTTTTATTATAAAACAATTATATCATAGGAGTAATATTTTCTTAAGGCTTTGATTATCATAAAATTTGTTTTATACATATTTGTTATGGAAAATTCCAACATTGCTTAAATATATTCTCAGATAATATACTAGTTGGAATTTGAGTTCATTTACCTAAATAATATTGTACATACTAATACCATGAGTATTTTCTATACTCTACTTAATATTTAAATGCTGTTGTATTTAAATTTTTTTTAACGTTTTATTTATTTTTGAGACAGGGAGAGACAGAGCATGAATGGGGAGGGTCAGAGAGAGAGGGAGACACAGAATCTGAAACAGGCTCCAGGCTCTGAGCTGTCAGCACAGAGCCCAACACGGGGCTCGAACTCACGGACTGTGAGATCATGACCTGAGCTGAAGTCAGCCGCTTAACCAACTGAGCCACCCAGGAGCCCCTAAATGCTGTTGTATTTAAATGGAATGAGTTTACTTGCTGGGCAGAAAGCATCATGACTCTGACTTGGCTTTCTTCCTACAGGTGTGTTTGAAAGCCATCTATTTTGTGATTCTAGTAGCTTTGTTTCAGGATACAAAATGAAGTATGCTTCCACAATTGAAACAGCAAAATTCTGACGTCTGAAAAGAGGCACTGCATATGCAAAAATGTCTATTTACAAACTTTAAGTGTACTATAAAAAATATATGGTAAGCACTATCAATATTTCCTATGCTCATTTCTACCTCTAAATCTAGGGCAATTCTTTTCCCTGGCCTAGTATGTTTGCTTTCCAGCTTCCACTGATCCAAATTCAGCTTGTCTTTCACAGCTTGGAAGAAGATATAACCGTCTAACAAAAAAATTCCCTTGCAATTTCAACCTATATTGATTTCTGTATTCCCAAAGTGTGGTCTCCACTACCCATTCTCATACATTATAAACTACTCATTTTATTAAAACCAAACCAAACCAAAACAAAACAAAACAAAGCAAAAAAACTCTTGAGACTTATTTCTTCAGCAGAATTATAACCAATCAAGGGGCAGATATTGTTGCCCTCTGTTATATTTCTCACAATGCTCATTCATTCATTCATTCAAAAAATATTTAATGAGTTCCCACCATGTTCTAGGCCTATGCAATGTGGTAGGAATTTAATCATTATTGTGATTCTCTGGAGCTTATGGTCTAATGGAAACGGTAAAGCGTTGTTAAATTCTAGTTGCGAAAAGTGTGACTATCATGACCTTATAATCCCTGGAATATTGAGGATACCTTAAAAAATGGTTGTGGGATGGAACAAAAAAAAAGGTCTCTCATGCTCATATTTTTACGAATTGGTTAACATAGTTTTTCTTTATTTTCTATGGCTATATGACAGAAGGTTAACAATTGACTCTCTTACCTGAAGCAAAGCACATTAGATTTCCCTTCTAAAACATTTCTGATAAGCAGGAGCAGTCATTTCATTTTGAATTTGTGTGTTGCATTTAGATGATTTAGGTGACATGAATCTAAACCAAAGAATAATAGCTGAAAGTCTCTTCTTTTATTATATGCAGTGACATGTGGCATCAGCCACAAGGAGTCCAAGTAAACAAACATAATTGAATATCAGAAGTAATGATTAGGTACACTTTGAAACCTGATTCTTCCCCGTGGACTAAGACATACATGTATGAAAAAATATATATATATATATAAAATGTATGAAAAAATAATGTAGTTTATCTTATGGTTTAAAAAGTTATGTTAGGCTTCTTATTTGTTCAGTATGGTTCTTTCAATTTATATTTCACTCATCTGCATAGTGAGAAGTGCTTCATTATTTTGGAAATTATGCCAGTCATTAAAATATAACATTGTGCATATAGAACATTGATGTAGATAGAAAAACAGAGACTTTGGTATTTGAAACCTTGGTCATCTGTTGTGCATATTTATTTGTCTTATTCTAGTCTAGGTGATTTCAGAGGCCTTTTCCTGTACAGAGTCATCATAGAGGCAAATACAAGTCCAGCTTCTGAATTTCTATTTGTATTATTACTATCTAATGAATTCCATTGTACAGCAGGTGTCAAATCATATCAGTTGTTTTGCAGTCGAGTATGAATAGAAGATGTATTGCTATTGCAAATGAATCTAATATGAAACTAATGAGCAATAATGAGCAACTGTTTTGTCATTATTGAGGCAACCACTGAGATGCTAATAAACTCTCATTTTTGCTCTTTAGAAAAAGCAGTGGCCAGGATTTATAACATGGCCTTAATGTCCCCAAAGCCTGAGGCAAAAAATAAAAAAAAAATAGTGAAATCCTAAACTGAGGATAATTTAGTCATTTTCTGTCTGATTGTTCTCTCTCTTATTAAAATGAACCTGTCTAATGCCTTTCAAGAATTTCTATAACTGAAGAGAAAAGATGAAGAATGGGCGTCCATTAAATGAATATAAAGTTAAGAAGATAGGCAACTTGCCTAATTTTCCTTAATGTAAATATAATAATTCTAGAGTTTTCCACTTGCTAGTTCTTTTGTAGTATAATGAAGCCTAATGTAGGCAACTTTTTATTTTTAAACCCCGTTACTTCAGAAGTAACATTATTGAAAGACTTTTTGTAATTAACTTATTTGTTCCTGTGAGTGGACTAACTTGGTAAATAACCCAGAGCACTTATCACAGAGTATTATGGCCGTATATTTTATGTCTCTGCTTTCTCTTCAGTAGTGTAAGAGCAGGGAGCTCAATAAATATTTATAAGATGAATGGTGGAGAAATAATTGAACGAATGGGGGAGAAGCTAGTGCATTAAATTTGCTTTCTTAGGTAGAAATAATGTGGTTTTAAACAGTTTTTAATACATGTTCATTTGATGTGTTGTAAGACCCTTAAGAACTCTGCTTTGAATACTTTATACTCCAGGACAAAAAGAAATGTTTTAGTATATATGATATATGTGAACTTGTTACTGCAACTAATAAATGTATATGAGCTCTGAAGACAGATTTTGGTATCTTCCTATAGATGTTTGCTAGAATTCATGATTTTAACATATGACACAAGATTTAATCAGCGCTTTAAATAACATGCAGGTCTCTAGCAATATTCTTTCTGACATTTTATATATTTATATTCCTTATATGTTTATATATATGTGACTTTCATAGCCTCAAAATTCTACCTGTTTGATTAAAGATAATCAAAGATTTGAGTTATTAACTTCTTATCTTTGTTGTGATTAGGCTGTTGTAGACATGTGTGCTCAAACGCAAAGCTACTGCATTTGAATAATCCAATACTTTAAGATTTCCTTTTCATTTCCAACAGAGTTATGTTATACACATACATGTGGCAATTCTGCTATTTTTCTAATATGTATATTACCAAACTATGTTTAAATATATTACAGTTTATTTATATTCTCAAGGACCTATCAAAATTGAATAAAAAAGTTTGAGTAAAGAAGGAATTACAACTTGAATGTTTGAAACATACAAAATAATAAAGCCATATAGCCTGAAATACTAAGTTATTTGACTCTGGAGGTCCAAAATACTACACAAAGATATCGTTATATTACAGAATGAGGAATTCGATTTAAGATGGAAGTGTTGGTAAAATGGATACTACCTGCAAAACCGTTCTGTGTCGGGCCTCCTTCAAATGAACTCAAGTGTTCATTTACCCTGACTTTCCATCAACTACACCTCTATACCTTGTAATGTAACAACTGTCCAATAATATAGCCATTTTCTCATATTTATAAATGTACACACAATTCTACAAAATTCTAGGTTTTGAAGTGTATGAAAATTGCAAGTAATTACATTTTGATAACTTTTTTCTTACATAATTTCCTTTACTGACTTCATAGACCTTCAGAATGAATTAGTCCAACATTCAAATAATTCTTTGTACAGGCATCTATGTTATTTGGGAGACTATTATTCATGGACTTATTTCTTGCAGCCAACAATATCTGTGACTAATTGTACTACTCATAAATTCAAGTAAAGCAATGTCCTCGAAATACATCTTCTAGTAATTATCGTAGGCCCCCTGTTCTCTGTGGTGATCTAAAGAATAGAAAGGAGAGTTAATTGTGCCATATAGATATAAGTTATGGTTCATTGGGGCCCATTCATTAAAGTAAAATAAAATTCCCAACATCATCTTTAATTTTGGTAAGGAGAATCTCCTACTATTTAAAAGCATTGATAACTTAAAAAAAATGTGCCCTAGAGATAATGATATTTTCCACTGCTTCTCTGTTCTCATGAGAAAGAAGTGAAAAGATGAATTATCTCCTAAATTAAAACTTGAAGTAATTCCTTTATACATCCTTGAGAGTATGATATAAGAACACATTAGAATTTTTTTCAAATCTGCTACTAAACCAAGGAAATGTTTACAGTTGCATTTTATTAAACTTATTTCTGTTGAACATTAATTGCTTATAGACTTTAAAGAGAATGGCAGTATAATTTTTAAATGGTCCTAATTACTGATAAAAATAAAATATTCTTTTTATATATTAATATTATTTTTCATCAAAGTAATGTAATAAAAATAAAAATAGCACAGCAAAGTTTTTAAAAAAAAGCAACAGTTTCCTACTTCAACTTTGCCCACCTTTTGGCTTACTCCTATCTTTATTTCTTCTGGCTGTTACTTCAATTCTTTTTTTAAAAACTGATGATAATGTAGCCAGTGTGTCCCAGTCAGCCTCTATCTTGAATATATAGACTCTTGGTCTGATCATTAAGTGTTTGTGCCATAATAGTTACCAGATATTTTTTTCAGATATTTTTAATATTAGGGCTGTCTAAATAATAAAATTTACATACTAATTTCTTGATTTATCACATTTAAACATTATTTCTTGAGTCAGCACTATCAAAGAAAATATATTTCATTTGCAATACCTATCTCTCCTACAAGTCCCAACTTGTGATCGTTGTAAGATTTTCTAAATCTCTTAACTTGAACTTTGTAATGTTGAATAATACCTGACTTAAATACTTAAAGTTTCCCTATACTTTTAATTGCATCTCTTGACTCCCCATTACTGAGGATATATGTTCCTTCTGCATCTCTTCTGTTTTTCATCCCCAGTATCGATGGTATTTACATAGTGTGTTACAACCAAGCTAAAATATAAATAACATATACATCTATATGTAATTATATATATAATTAACCGAAAGACAAATGTATATAGTTACATATACATTAAAAATGAGTAAACAGTATTTATATTACTATAGTTATGTAAATATTTTCTTCTCCACAAAACCAATGTAAAAATTTCCGAGCAACTCAAAAGAGAAATTTCCTAACATCAAATTAAATAGATTCTCCCTTCTTTCCTTCCATTGATTGCTCAAAATCATAACACACTCTGTTTGCTTCTTATATGGATCAGACTTTCTTGTATAATTTTTGTTTTTCTTTTAAGCCTGGGGTCATCTTTTCTTGAGATAAGGAGCATGTGAGCCATCTTTATCATATCACTAGCTTTTTCTCATCCCGTCTATTTCTTGGAATCTCACTCTTTTTTGGAAGGCATTCTTTTTCCGACCAAGAGTCCAGAGATTTCTTGTTCCAATTTGGCCTGAAATTCTTCCTTGTGAATATAGTTATATCCAATTAGTTTTAGTCACTTCCCCTCTTTGTACTCAAGACATAGGTTTAAAAGGGGTTGACTTCATATGTTTGCCTTCCTTCTGGCTATGACCAACATTAATAGTCCCAAAGATTCCCTCCTTGATGGATCAGCATAAAAGCAGAGTCAAGAGCCTTCCCCTCTGCTCCTTAACACAGCCTCACAGTACTTGCTCATTCCGTGGGCTTTAGCCAACTTTTCTCTATTTCATCAGTTTTCAAAGTATTACATGTGGTCCTCTGGGGGTCCACAAGACCCTCTCAGGTGGTTTGTGAGGTAAAAAAAAATATTTCATAGTAACACTCAGACATTACTTTGTTTTTTTCTTTGCTTTGGCATTTGCCCTGCTGTGCAAAAGTGAAGGTGGTGGATAAAACTTTTGCATCTTTGCGTGAATCCAGGCAGTAGTACCAAACTGGACTCACAGTTTTTAAAAAAGCCAATTTCACATAGAACGTTCTTAACGAAGAAGCAAAACGTATTACTGTATTAAATCTTGACCCTTGAGTGCATGTCTTTTTAATATTGTGTGTCATGACAGGAAGTATGCATAAAGTACTTTTGCTGCATACGGAAATACAGTAACTGTCTTGAGCGAAAGCACTAGTGCGATTATTTGAGAAGTGAACTGAACTACTTTTTTTTCATGAAATACTATTTTTATTAGAAAAAAATGACTGACAGAAAACCTATAATTATGTAGATGTGGGTATTTGGCAATATTTTCTTGATAATGAATGGAGTGAAACTATCACTTCATGGAAACCACTTACAATATTTGTTGCCAATAATAAAATTTAAGATTTCAAGCAATAATTAAGTTTTTGGAAGACTCCTAGCCACTTCTGTGAGCTTGACAGCTTCCTAATAAAGTATTTTTTCCTGAGATTGGTGGTGATGTTGATGAATGTGATTTACTAAAAATGTATTTTGTAATGAAAGATCTATATAACTCAGCAAACAATTATTTTCCAAAAGACAATTGCATGATGTTGCAAATCATACATGGATTAATGATTCATTCAAAGTTTCATAATGACCAATGGATTTTAATGTAATCAAGCATAGAACATCTGTTGATATGGTCTCAGATTCTACTTTGCAGCTAACCTTTGAGAAATTATCACTTGTCAGATATTAGTGTAGCATCAGAGAAGAGTACTCACACTTATCTGAAAAGGCTATTAAAATGCTTCTTCCTTTGCCTAGTACATTTCTGTGTGAGACCAGATTTTCTTGATATTTTTAATCAAAATTAAGATATCACAACAGATGGAATACAGAAGCAGAGAGAATTCAGCTGTCTTTATTAAGCCAGATATTAAAAGAGATTTGCAAAAGTGTAGAATTGCAAAAGTCATTCTTCTCAATAATTTTTTTGTTTGGAAAAATATAGAAATTAAGTTTAAAATATGTGTTACTTATGCTAACATAGAATCAGCTTATTGTTATTCTGTTTAAATGAACTAATAAATGAGTACATAAATATTTTCAGGTTTAATTTCTAAAATAGCAAGTATTGACATATATAATTCACAGATAAAATGGTCTTTGGGGTTTTCAATAATTTTTAAGGAAGCAAAGTAGTCCTGAGACCAAAACTACTGCTCTTGACCTCTTGCCTGCAAAGCTCTCAAGTGTTTGCCATATTCTCTCTTCTTATCTGAGTTTTTGTTTCTGCATCTTTCTGAGGATTTTCATCCTTCTATCACTCATCCCAGTGGGACAGCAGTGGAAAACAGAGACTGGTCGGTTATTTTTATTCCTCCAAACCATATAAACAGCAGGTGTCTCAGGCTCCCCCTAAACCTTCACTTTGTGAAAATAATGGGAAAATAATTATCTAGTTTATTCAGATTCATAGATTTACTAGATTATTGACACTGACTCATGCCTCTATCTCTTTGAACTAATGCAGTTTATGTCATCATGTTATGTCAACTTAACCGTTTCCCCCTCAATTAGTAAAGGCTATTCTCCTGGGAAGGTTACAGATTTTATTTTCTTCCCAGAAAGCTTACCATGACCTTATCACCTTTCTGATTTAAAGAGGTGGGATCTCTTTCAAATTTCATTGCCTGCAAAGTTTTCCTTAAGAAACTCAAACGGAATCATCTACCGACATTTCTGATAATTTTCTGAAGTAATAAGAAGGGGACAAAGACGGGTACATCTTTTTAAAAGGGAACTTTTATCATGGTTGCATTGCTTCATCTCTTTCTATAGAACCTGAAAGCCTGTGTTCAGTAATTTATGTTAATGCTTTATTTTCGAAGTTTTCTTTCTTCCATAAGCTCTTCATACTTTGACCAAGAGGTGACCTTTCCCCTCTTTGAAATTTACCCTCCAACCAACCCCCCCACCTCCAGGCTAGCTTTTCATTAGGGAAGACATACCCTCATATGGGAGACATGCCTTCACGTTGCTGCGCATTGCGCTCTGGTGGCAGGCCTCCCTAGCAAAGATCAAAGAGCTACGAGTGCCAGAGGGATGAACTCTGTGATCTCAGCCCCATAAAGAGAAGCATCCCCAGAGAGAGGTTCAATTCATGTCAGAGTTAAATCTTAATTCATCTGAGAGCTGAGAAGCTGTCAGGCTTTTGAATATTTTTATTGAGAAACATTTTCCAAATCACAGATCAGATTAATATTTCAGTTACTTCTTTGAATGAATCCTGTCCGAGGCAACAAACAAAATCAATGGATCATGTGCAGTATGATTTAGAAAGAAGTTTTTAGGGTGTTTAAACAGTTTCTGATACATTTTTTCAAGTGGGGTAGGGAGGGACATGGTCTAAACTCCCCTTTCCTTTTCTTTTTGCTTTTCTTGTAATTCTTTCCTCCCTCCTTGCCTTCTTTCCTCCCTTCCCTCCTTTTCTTTTCTCTTTTCTTTTCTTTTTTTCCTTTCCTTTTCTTTTCTTTTCTTTCCTTTCCTTTTCTTCCTCTCTACCTTCCTTCCTTTCTTCCTTCCTTCCTTCTTTCCTTTCTTCCTTCTTTTCACTTTTTCCAGAGATACATTGCTTATAAGAAAAACTCATTGCTTAACACAATCAAATTTAAGGCAACTGTACTTAAATGTACTTGATGAACGCATCAATGAGAACAAACAGGTATTCTCGGAGGGAATAGTCTTCTTTTGATTTTTATGATGTTAAGTACCATGCTACCCTAAATAAGATTGTGTTGTCACTGCTACAACCTGTCTTAAAGTGGCAGTGAGTCAATGTAATTCTGGGTTAGAAAGGACTGTGTTCAATTATGCTAAATGTTGAAAGACATACAACTAACCTTCATGGGAAATAGCATGTTGCCTCAAATTAAATAATATTTATTGAGCCCTTAAATGTGCTAGTCACTATTCTAAGTGATTTGCATGCATTAAATTATTTAACCATTAGAACTACTTTATAAGGTCAATACTTTCATTGTATCCATTTTATAGATCAGGAAATCAAGGCACTGAGAGTTTCAAAACTTTGTCCAAGTGTATTAATCAGTGTCAGAATTGAGATTAGGATGCAGGCAGACTGGCTGCAGAAAATGTGAATTCAACCATTACACTATGATTCCTCTCCAGGTAGTCAAAATGTAGCACAATCATAAGAAAATAATAGTGAATTCTGTTAGCAATGTATGGAATTTTCATTGATTCTTGTATTTAGTTTTACTGAGTTATTTTCCTTTCACCGTAAGTAAGACAACTGAAATATTCATGTCATGGTACATGTTGTTCCCTAATCTGGAATGACCTTTCTTATCATTCAAATTCAACCCATTCTTTAATGTTAATATCAAATTTCACTTTCTCCATACAACTATATCTGTTAAAAAGCAGAGGCTCCCAAAATTTAAGTGTTGGAATGGAATAGAGAGGATTTCTAGTGCAATTTCTACCCAAATCAGGGAATTACCAAGACATTAGCTTCTTGCTGAAAACGTTCTGTCACAAGGTGCCCAATATCTTCTCTTCCCAAAACTCTGTTTAGCTAGTGATTCTTACCATCTTAAGCTAGACTAACACCTTCACTTTCTGACTGAAATTTAGCATTATGCAGCTGTTTTTATTAATCTCATTTATTCATATATTTGCACTTTCAATAGATACTTACTAGAGTTTTTTACACACCACTCTTTTTGATTCTAGAAGATAAAATAATAAAGACATGGCTTTCATTTTAAAAACTCAGATGCTTTTGAGATGTCTAACGTCGTCGATTAGGAGACTAGGGAATGACAGCAAACCTTGGGTTGAGATTTGAAGAAATAATGGAATTTAGCTCTTTGAAAAAGAGGAGGAAAAACTCTAATAGCAGATGAAGTACCTGAGGCACAGAAAAACTGAATAAGTTTTCCAAAAATCATAAGGCTAGTAACTGGGAGAATTGAAATTCAAGTTGGCATTTTCACTCCACAGTTGATGCTCTCAAATTAGGGTAATGGAAACGTAGCATCATATTCAGGGAGTTGTAAGTAATTATTTAAGGCTGAAGTGTGGGATGTGTTAAGTGGAAGGGTTGAGATGGTGGTAAAATGAGTCAGAAGATTTAGGCAGGGGCCAGATTGTGACGAGTTTTGGAAGCTCTGCCAATAGGTTTTGGATTGTATTCTCGTTATCTGTTTCTTCTAACGCGGCACGAGCCATTTGAGTTTGTCCTCATGTTACTGATTTGGCTTTCTCTAAGGTCAACTTTGTTCTCTCCTGATGCAAACACTAATTTTTATTCTGTTGTTGCTTTTATGAGTTGTTTGATTCTTTGTCTGTTTTGTAAAGAATTTGCCAGCTTCATTTGCTTGTCCAACTTCACCTCAGAATATTGCCCTCTCATGACTCCCTGCTTCTACTTTATAGAACTCATCTATTTAGAATATTTGGTATACCAAATAAATGCTTTACACAGTAATCTTATGTTTTGTGTAGGAAGAGATTTCAGTTATGCTGTTATTTCCCAGCTTTTAGGGGATTGCGCTTTTCTCTTGTGACTCGGTATTTTTTGTGTGTTTATGTAATACATATTTATAATAAATAAATAAACAAACACACATATATACATATACATATATGTACATGTATATGTACACATGTGTGTGTGTATTTTTTAATCTGTTTTTGAATTCAGGGACATCTAGACAGGTGGTTCACGACTATACAGGTCTGTATCTTTAGTACTCTTAACTATATATTTTAGCTATGAAAAAATTTGCACCTATATTTGTCCGTGATTTGAAAGTCAAGATCTATAGTCTCCAGCCCAGTCTCTGTTGCACAGGAGATCATTATTTAGTGTGGATTTTCTTCTAATTTTAATTTCAGGGTGTCTAACTATTCTGGAGGGTCAACTTAGTCTCTGGTTGCCATTTGTTTGCCATTTTACAGGTCTTAGGAGAAAAATGTTGAGCGGTCAAATGATTTTGGGAAATACAATGTGCTGCTTTCCCTTGTTGGAAATGCACTATAAAGCACCTGGAGAAAAATCCTATAGCAAAGAAGTTTGTTAGTCATTCTTTTTAAAACCAGTATCTGTTCAACTTACTTTCAAGAAACATGCATGCTTTGTAAATATGTCGAGGAACATTGTTTGGACTACTCTACTTTGGTAAATGCTACAGGATGAATTAAGCCTGCTTCCCATAGACTATTAGCTTGTCAGCATTTGTCTGTTTCAATACTTATTTGCAATGTTTTCCTTAGATATCTATATCCATGTTCTACACAACACTGTCTTCACCTCCCATCACTTCTTATATGGTATATATTTTACCTTTTTTGGTTAACATATAATTTACAGTAAAATTCACTCGTTTTGAAAAGTTTAGTTCTATGTGTTTGGCAAATGCATACAGTCATATAACTACCACTACTATCAAGATATACAACCATAACAAATATTAAAAACTTTAGTGCCTAAATGGATCTGTAAACAGGGGTACTGATGGTTGAACTCAGAAGGTATGCCTCTTACAGTTGAAGCATGTTTGCTGATATTTTGGTAATAATGGACTCTATATCTTCATGTTAGAGTCAGAGAATAGGAGGTAGATCAAAGTCTTTTATTGAAATGATCCATGCCATTCAGTTTTAGAGGTATATTTGGAGATATTCAAAGATGTATTTTTTTCCATCCATCACTATGGACAGAGGCGTTCTGAACATTCCTCTTCCTAACTCTTCCCTCTTCACGGATTTAACATAGGGTTTGTGTTCTCTACCTCCTGTTTGTTTAACCTGTGTGTGTGTGTGTGTGTGTGTGTGTGTGTGTGTCTATTATAATGAGAAAATGAAATGAGAAAGGTATATTAGATATTGTGTTTTCCCATGCTAACAGCAATCAAAATATTTTTTAAATATGAAAATATTAGTGAAATGTATTCTTCCACTTCTCTTCACGATAGCATCCAGTAAAATTTGGATACTTATTTATATTTAATGAGTGCTTTTTCATTGATTGAGTGACTGGTTGATTTGTGAACTATTGTGCAACACCAGACAGTAATATTGGAGTGATGTTTACTTTTAGACTTGGTGATGTTTTTGATGATGAGTATAAAAAAGTTGCTATGCAATTTTTAGAGGCAAATTTTACTGTATTTTTGCCTATAATATGATTGTATCATCTGCACCATATTTACCCTATATAATTCTTTTCTTTCAGCTCAGTATGACATACTCAGTTTTAGTACAAGATAGGTCATGTTTATCTGTTGCACTGTCTATGGTCCAGTGATCTCTTTTGTAGTCCAAAGGGAACTGAATGAAAACTGAACTGTGTCAAGGAGACTAAGAGTGTTAAAGTTCACCAAGAAATCAAGACGAGCCTTTGCAGAAACAAGAGGGAGTTAAAATTAGTATGAATTGATTTCCTACCCCCTTTTCAGAAATTGTTCTCACATGTTGAGAGCCCCTTGGCCATTTATGTTATGCTCTGTGTTATGGCTGTGACATGACTATGCCAGAGGATGGCCAAGGTCAACAATGTGACCTATTTTTATTTTTTCTTAATAGGAAAAAGTTGCCATTCTTTTCCCACACTGGCAGAGTCTTTCTGTGTGTGTGGCTTTGCAGACTCCTTTTTGTGAACATTTCACATCTTTTCCTTTGATTAAGCTTGTTAGATTTCAGACCTCCTTGAACTTTAAACTTCTCATTTCCAGCTTTTCCAGTTAGATGTTCTAAATCTAGTGATCTATTATACAGTATTATTAACTTATCTATCCTTTGGCAGCTTTATAAATTAATTCGGAAATATATTTTTCTTAAAGCAGGAAAACAAACAGGAGGTAAACATTGTTTTTAAACTACTGTCTAGTTAAAACTAGAAATTTTATTTACAAATCTGAATCCTCTGAAAAAATGAAGAATGCATTTATTATGTGGATACTTTACACATCTCTACTTTCAGGTTTTCTTGAACTCCAAGGCTGTGTTACAAAGAAGCCTTAGTTGTTTGCTGATTAAATCAGTGACACTTACTGGTCTCAGCGTACATCTGCCTGAATGGATTGCTGATGTGTCAAAAAAAACATACAGGCACTATGAAAACAACAACAACAAAATTTTTGATAAAACATGAAGCACTTAGTTGAAAATTGATGCCATATAACAGGTAATTAAAATACAAATTATCTAAAATCAATATGAAAATTTCCTTTTTAAAACACCCAAATAATTAACTCAATGTTCCAACTCATATTTTGTGTGTGAGCAAAACCAAATAATATTAGAATGGTATGTTAGGAAATAATGCTGTGAAACTTTCAGTCAAGATGGCAGCCTTAAGTGATATGAAATGCCACCAATTACTTTCTGGAGCCAAGCCCAGAGGCCATCTCCAGACACTGATGCCTGGGTTTAATATCTACGTGGACAGGGGATGAAGAAATGGAACCAAGCAATTGGGGTACTGGAGCTGAGCTATGAAGGGGTTGCTGTGCTCAGGACACTGAAATAGGAAAAAAAAAGTCTGCTAACTTGGAAGCAATAAGAAACTGGCAGTATCTGGTGCCCTGGGAGGAAAAAGTCAAGAGCTAGCATACATAACCCCAAACTGTGCTTTGAAAAACTGTGGAGTCCAAATGTGCACTGACTACATTAGGTGGTAGACCCAAAGGTAACATCATTACACAAAACACTGAGCCACTGCTGAAGATAAAATGTCTCACGAAGTAGAAATCATAAACTATATGAAGAGATTTTAATGTAAGTATGCCCAAGAAGGTAGAAGAGATAACATAAAGAAGAGGAAAACATAAAGCTTGAATAGGATTGTACTTTAGAAGAGTATTCAAAAATTTTTTTAATGAAATTATAATTTATGTACAGTAAAATCACCCTTTGTGGTGCCTAGTTCTGCAAGTTTTGGCAAATATATACAGTTGTGTAACCAACATCACTAAAATCAAGATATAAAATATAATATAACTATAAAATATCTTGATTTTATATATAGCATATATGTAATATATATACACAGTTGTGTAATCACTACCACTATCGCTATACTATATTTTATATTTTGATTTTATTTATATATGTATATATAAATACACACATGCACATTTGGGGTTATTTATAAAGTAAGCCCCAAATATTTTCCCATGCCCCCTTTTTGTAGCCAACCCCTTCTTCCAACCCCGGGCCATAATAACAGCTATTCTGTTTTCTGTCCCAGTAGTTTTGGCTTTTCCAGAATGTCATGTAAATGAAGTTATATAGTATATATAGCCTTTTAAATGTAGCTTCTTTCACTTAGCATCATGTATCTGAGATTCAACCATATTATTACATGTATGAGGGGTTCATTTCTTCTTTTTATTACTGAATATTATTACATTGTATGGAGTTGCCACAGTATTTTTGTCCATTCTCCAGTTTTTAGCAACGATGAATAAAGATGCTATAAACATTTACATATACATTTTGGTGTGAACATAAATTGCCATTTCACTCAGATAAATACCTAGGAGTTAGAAGTCGTCTTAGTGCACTTTATAAGAAACTTCCAAACACCTTGAAAGAGGTTGTTAATAATTTGCATTTCTACCAGTAAAATATGAGGGATTCTAGTTGTTCTGCATCCTACCAGCGATTTGTAATGTCAGCTAGGACCTTCAGTATGATTTCGAATAGGAAAATTGAAGGTGGACCATCCTCACTGTATTTCTGATCTTAGGGGAAAATCATTCACTGTTTTATCAGTACTTATATTAGCTACAGATTCTGTGGAGATGTTTTCTATCAGATTAAGGAAGCAAGGAAAAATCCCTTCAATTCTGAGCTTGGTGAAAGCACTTTGCTTGCTTGTTGGTTTAATCAATCACGTCTGAATGTTGAATTTGATAATTTTTTCCCACATCTATCGAGATATTAATATCTGTTTTTCATGTTTTAGTCTGCTAATATGCTGAATTACATTGATTCATTTACAAATGTTTAACCAATCTTGAACTCATGGGATGAGTCTTGTTAGTTAGGTCATGGTGTACTGTCCTTTCTGTGCATTGATAGATTTAATTTGGTAGTATTTTGTTAAGGATATCTGAGTCTCTGTTCACAAGGAACCTTGGTTTACAATTTTCCCATCATCCATTTGGATGACTTTCTTGGCCTCATAAAGTAAGTCAGCAAGTGTTTTTCTCCTCCCCCATAATATGGAAGGGTTTTATACAAAAGAAAATTTATACAAAAAATTGATATTATTTATTCATTAGTTATTTTGTAGAAGTTGCCAGAGGAGCATCTGAGCCTGGAGTTTTCTTGGTTAGAACATTTGTAACAGCAAATTTAAAGTCTTTAACAGACATGGTAGTTTTAAGCTTGTCTATTTCTTCTTGAGTGAGCTTTGGCAATTTATGTCTTTAAAATAATTTATCCATCTGAACTATATTGTCAAATTTATGGGAAGAGTGGGTCATAATATTCCCTTATTATCTTTTTATGTTTGTGGTGGTGTCCCTTGATTCCAAATGGATAATCTTAATCAGCCAAACAGAAATTCCAGAAAATAAAAATCTAGTAATTGACATTCAAAGGTTAAACAGCAAATTAAATGCACCTGAAAAGAAACTTAGTGAATTAGAAAATATGACATATGACAAAAACCACTCACAGCATAACAAATAAAAACCAAACATGGGGGATATGAAATAGAAGTTGGCACATAGAGGACAAAATGATAAGCTTGAATATATGTCTAGTAATCATTCCAGAAAAGGAAAAGAGGATGGAGAAAATTTGAATATTTGAATAGCTAATATTCAATAATTTCCTAGAAAGTAAAAAAATGAATCTTCTGTTTTGAAGCCCAATGAGTCCTAAGAAGGAAAAATAAAAACAAAATATATACCTAGACAAATTGATACAAAATGTCAATACATCAAAGTACCAAGAAAAACAAAACAACTTTCATTTAGAACCTGCAACTCTGAAAAACTGTCATTCAGGATTAAGTATGAAATAAAGACATTTCCATATATTATTAATACATGTAATACATATATTTTCTTGAAGAAAGAACATTTACGAGAAGGAAATTGACTCCAGAACAAAAACATGTCAAGTATGAGAAAATAATAAGCAAAGAAACTTATAAGCAGGCTTGGTTAGAATAAGTATACATTTTAAAAGAGGGGAAGGTGACAACTAAAGAATAGAAGTAGAAGGTAAACTTTCCAGACCAGTGGAGGAAAATTAAAGGAAAAAATAGTATTTGATGAATGTAATAGGAGGTAGAAAGACAAAATAAATTTAGGTTTATTAAAAGTTATGGTAAATAAGAAAAATAAGTTTAAAAGTATTGAACATACATCAGCAATAACATTAAACATTAATAAAATAAACTTTACTATTAAAAGAGAAATGGTACAAACTATAAAAGCAAAGCGGATGACATAAAAAATTCTTAAACAACGATAAAGTTATTAGCAAGTCTTAGAAGATAACTTATGTTCTAATTTTAATATTGGAAGAAACAGATTTGAAAGAAAGCACTAATGGTATGCCAGTTATTTTCTTAATGTCTCTCACTACCAAATGTGCTCTTAACGTGTGACACTCTCTGTGTCACTGGTACTGGGATTCTGCAAACTATTTCCTAGATGCTGTTCCAACTGGTTTCCATTAAGCTCTGCCAATAGGTGGCACCAGAGAGAGTGAAGGGGATAGGGGATGTTCCATTCTTTCTTCTGTCATTGTTGCTTCATCACTGTCACTTCGCTTCTGCTTCTATCTTCTTTCATTTCACCCAGTCTTGTCATATTTGTTTTATTAGCAGTCTACATATCACTTCCACGGGGCAGCTGCTCTGAGCTTATTGGTTCTATAAAATCCATTCCTTCCCTGAGTTCTAGAGATAGTAACTGCTTCTCACAGTAATTAGCTCTAAGCTACCTCAAAATTTTCAGCTCTCTATCCTTTATGCAACAGATTCTCTGTATAGTGTGGTTTTCTTTCCTGATGGGATCTCGACTACCATAGATCAGAATAGAAAAGAAATAAAGAAACCTATAAAGTGATTATCCATCTGAAAGATATAGGTTGATATCCTTTACTTGGTTGATAATATTATCTGAAGATACATAAAGCAAAGGCCTGTTGAAGAATACTGATCACTTATATGTAGAATACTCCTCAGTTTGGGTTTGTCTGATGTTTTCCCATGAGGTCATATATATATATTTTTAATGTTTATTTATTTTTGAGAGAAAGTGTGAGTGTGAGTGGGGGAGGGGTAGAGACAGAGAGAGAGGCAGAGACAGACAGGCAGACAGACAGATACAGGATCTGAGGCAGGCTCTGCGCTGCCACTGGAGAGCCTGATGTGGGGCTTGAACTCATGAACCATGAGATCACTACCTGAGTTGAAATCGGGCACTTAACCAACTGAGCACCCCAAAGGTCATACATTTTTTGGCAAGAATACCACAGGAGTGATGTTGTGTTCTTCTCAGTGCATCATATCGGGAGAGACGTTGATGTGATATGTTTCATCACAAGTGATGTCACCTTTGAAAAGTTAAACTAGTGGTTAGGTAGTATCTACCAGGTTTCTCCACTGTTATAGTGGAAGTTTTTGATATTTCTATCTACAAAACTGTTAGATAACATAAATATAAAAAATAATTTGAGTATGGAAGAATTTGAAAGTATTACTAAAAATTCAACCTTTCATGGGGCGCCTGGGTGGCTAAGTTGGTTAAGCGTCCAACTTCGGCTCAGGTCATGATCTCGCGGTTTATGAATTCGAGCCCCATGTGGGCTCTGTGCTGACAGCTCAGAGCCTAGAGCCTGCTTCGGATTCTGTGTCTCCTTCTCTCTCTGCCCCTCCCCCACTTGTGCTCTCTCATTATCAAAAATAAATAAATGTAAAAAAAAATAAAAATATAAATGAATAAAAAATAAAAATTCAACCTTGTAGACATAATATAGACCCTGCCCCCTAAAAAAATGTACATTCTACTTAAATGCACATTAAAAAGTACAAAAATTGGCAATATATTAAGCTACAAAAAAGTCTCTGCAACTTCCAAAAATGTGATATCGTATAAATCATATCACCTGATCTTAATGTAATGTAATTAGAGGGGCGCCGGGGTGGCTCAGTCGGTTGAGTGTCCCACTTCGGCTCAGGTCATGATCTCACGGCCTGAGTTTGAACCCCGCATTGGGCTCTGTGCTGGCAGCTCAGATTGCGGAGCCTTCAGATTCAGTGTCTCTCTCCACCCTCCCCCATTTTCTCTCTCTGTCTCTCTCTCTCTCTGTCTCGCTCCCATTTTCGCTCTCTCTCTCTCTCTCCCTCTCTCTCAAAAATGAATAAACATTAAAAAACCATTTCAAGGGGCGCCTGGGTGGCGCAGTCGGTTAAGCGTCCGACTTCAGCCAGGTCACGATCTCGCGGTCCGGGAGTTCGAGCCCCGCGTCAGGCTCTGGGCTGATGGCTCAGAGCCTGGAGCCTGTTTCCGATTCTGTGTCTCCCTCTCTCTCTGCCCCTCCCCCGTTCATGCTCTGTCTCTCTCTGTCCCAAAAATAAATAAACGTTGAAAAAAAAATTAAAAAAAAAATAAAAAACCATTTCAAAACAAAACAAAAACTTGTGTGATGTACCGGGAGGGTAATTTATCACCTTAAATAGATATTTTAGATATTATTAGGTATTAGATATTATCTAACATATACAGATATGTTAGATATCTTAGAAAATAAAGAAAATTGAAAGACTGAGTTAATTGGGTTATTTTTTAAGAAGCTACCCAAGAATTAAATTTTCCTCTTCCCAAATAAAGAGTAAAAAAAAAAAAAAAAGGAAAAATTAGAAACAACCAGGAATTAATCACATAGAAAACAAAGAAACAACATAAATTACCAATAAAGGCAAAAAATGGATTTTTTGGGAACAACAAATACATATCGATAAATTGAACAAAAAAGAGAGAAGGTGCAAATAAATTTCATAGAGTGGAAAAGCAACGTCAGCACAGTTTTTGTAGAATTGAAAACAGAAAAAGCATAAGGAAATGCTAGAAAAACTAGTATTTTAAATTTAAAAATTTTAAATTTTAAAACCTAGAATAAATGGAGAATATTTTTGGAAAAGATACAGATTCCAATATTCTTTAACACATAACAGCAAACAAGACATTAAATTGGTAAAAATGTTCTCCCTTCTTACCACCTAGCTCAAAAAGGAACCAAGATGAAATTGTTCTATGAATTTTATTAAATTATCAAGGAATCATAATGCATATCTCAGAGTTTCAGAGAACAAATTAAAAGCACCAAAGCTACCCAACCTAATTTTGATATTAGTATAAGCTGACACCAAAACCAGCCAAGGGCAATACACAAAATATGATTAATGATTAATACACTTAAGAAAATAGAAGGTAAATTGTAAACAAAGTGCATGCAAATCAAATCCAGTAATAACTTTAAATAATTTACTTTGGCTAAGTATGGCTTACTATAGGAATGCAAGAAATATTTAGCATTATATTTATTAATGAAATATCCCACAGTAGCAAGTTGTAAAAAATGTGGTCATCTCAATAGGTGTAGTAGAAACATTCATTCACGATAAAAAGGCTAAAATAACTAGTTCTAGTTGTAGCAGGTAACTTCTTCAAATGGGTACAGTGCTAGAAGCAGTCTCTTTGAAACCCCTAACAAGGATTCCTTCAATGTCTGTTCTCTCTTTCTGCAGTAATATAACTACTGGTTTTTAGAGTGGGCCCATGGCTGCCTGTATGGCCCAGCCTCTCTGGCAAATGGATACAACTGTGTTCATTTTGGAACACATTTTGGGAAATGATGTGTGTAACTTTTAAGATGCATCTTTAAAGGGAAGGAGCACATCTCATTTTTTGACACTTAGGCTTTTATGCCTACTGAACTAGACGTGTAGCTATGATCATCCTGGAACGTGTGGATGCGAGCAATATCCTAAAAATGGCAGAACTCGATAAAACCAGTGTGGTCTCTGACACCATGGAGTCATTATACCAGTCCTTGTAGGTATCCTATTCTATTTAAACCACTGATTTTTCTTTAAGTCCCTGGGATAGCTGTTGAACTTTAATTCTTACTAATGTGCCTATTTTCACTACTTCCATTCACTGTTCTACTGGAGGTTGTGGATAGTGAAATAGAAGAAAAAGTAATAACTGGTATAATTTCTAGTAAAACACAAAATCTAAGACAATCTCAGGCAAACCAGTTAAACTAGTAAGAAAGCTCAGCCAAGTAACTGCTTATAAAACCAATATGAAAACATTAAAACTACACCATAAACCCATAACAAGCCAACTGGAAGATGTTGTTAAGAAAAAGCTGTTTCATATTAAGAGGAAACCCCAAAAGTGATCTAACATTAAATGTAATAAGCAATCAATAATTATTACAGTGAAAATTATAAAAGAATACCAAATTATCTTAAAGTACATAGCAGGAGACCAATAAATGTATCAATAGATTATATTCATGAATGAAAATCAGATTACAAATGGAAAAAAATGTTAATTCTTCTTCAATCAAGCAATAAATTAAAATATAACTAAACAAAACCTCTAAAAGCATATTTAGTGGAGTTTGATTAGCCAAATCTTAAAACCTTTTGGAAGTTCGTGGCTATATGATATACTAGATATGGAGGAAAGTATTGAAACATGTTTGGAAAGAAACCCCAACAACATAAGGATAATAGTTGATTCTAAGGAGGCGGAGGAATGGAATTGAAATATATTAAGGGATTCCAACTGTGTCTATAACATTTTCTTTTAAAAATATCTGCAGAAAATGTGTCAAAATATGTTTATAGGTATTGAGTTTATACGTGTTTGTAATATTATTCCCTCTCCTTTTCTAGACATTTGGAACATATCATAAAAACAAGAAATCCTGGCTACAATGGTAAAAATTCTATTAACTTCAAAACTTCTGGGTAGCATAATTGAATTGTGGAAGACCAAATATTAATGCAATAAAAATTTAACTCTTAAATATGACCATTTGGGGTCCATTGTTCATCAACTAAATTGGTCTTTCTACCAATTCTTCTGGGATTTAGATGGGAACCCAAGAACATGTGAATGAGGGCAACACCCAAAAAATGGCAGGACAACCAGATACAACTGCTTGGGTCTCTAACACCATGGAGTCATAAGTTCTCATAGGACTAGTCCTCATAGGTATTCTATTTTATTTAAACCACTGATTCTGGAAACATTTGAGAAAAAGAATTCCCAGTTTAATTTTCAAAATTACTTTTAAAAATAAATAACTTGACTATTTAACATATATTTGTTGTTCTATAATTGCATTTATTGCCTGTACTACAAAATATAAGATTTTATCATCTGTTATCTAATTATTTTGAGTGTTACAGTCACATCTTCAGCAATAACAGTGTGTTTTCTTTGGAGCAGGAATCATATTTTACAGTTTTTTTGTATCCCTGAAACCTGTACCGTAGTGTTACATATATATATATCTGTAAAAGCTCCCTTGATAAATCTGTGTTTATATCATAAAAACAAAACAAAACAAAACAAAACAAAAAAACACTGATTTTTTTTAATCTGTTATAACTATTGAACTTAAATTCTTACTAATGTGCCCATTTTTACCATCTTTATTCACTGTTTCCCCTTCCTTATTTGCTATGTATATATGCTATCATTTCAGCATAAATCCTTGTCAATACATGCTTCTTTATTAAAATTGAAAAAAATTATAAATGGAATTTAGATAAGAGGCAACACTGTGTTTTGATCTATGTTTTCAAGTGCTTTTTTTTTTTCTGATTGGTTTACATTTCAAGTCATGATGATTTTTCTGGTATTGTGATGTTAGTTAACATTTAGGTTGCTTCTAGTGTCCTGTGAATAACTTTGAACTAAACATATGTTCTTTATGTGTTTTTTGCATTTAGGAATATAGCCTTAGATATATCTCAAAAGTAGATTTATTGACTCAAAGCTTTGAATATTCTTAAAACTCTATTGGTACATCTAAATAGCTTTTTAATTGAAAAATTCTAATTTACATGGCTATCTCAAGTGATTGATTTTATCTATTTCATTACACAATTGCTGACATAGTATATTAGTGATTGAGAAAATATTTGATAATTTAATATAACATACCTTTATTATTCAAATTTTCATTTAATAGCAAGTTGATCATTTTCATATATTTGTAAAATAGCTGACTCAACTTTTGTGCATTTTCTCCTTTACTTTTAACAAGGACTAATTTTCTACTTGTTGCTTACTGTTTAAAGTGATGTGTGAAGTAAAATTTTGAAATTAACTTTTTAAGAATAGTCAAGCAATTGTTCTAGTGCCACTTCCTGACTAAATCTTCCTTTTTCCATCAGGACATTTTCTAATGAAAATGTATTGTTTTTTCTGATTATATAAGTAAAAAGATATTACTTCGTTTTTCCATATTATTTCTATATTATTAAATGTTATTTCATAGTGTGGATTTGGTTTTCTTTATACTATTTTATTGGATAGGTATAGAATATTATTAAGTGATTTCCTCTATCAGATACCAGTTTCATCCAATCTTTGTTTGTATAACTAGCTGGCTGTTCATCAAACTCCAGCAAGTGAGTTCTTTTTTTATGATAAGCTTTAAATATCCAGAAAAATTAGAGCATAAGAAAACAAACATGCATAATGACTTAATGATGACTTTCATAAGTTAACTGTTTGATTCATTTTGTTAAAAATTTTAATAAAAATGTTTAGTTTTCTTTATAGAAGTCCTGTGTATTAAAAAAAAAAAAAGTTTGCTCCTGAGTGGCTCAGTCGGTTGAGCTTCCGACTTCGGCTCAGGTCATGATCTCACGGTTCGTGGGTTCGAGCCCCGCATCGGGCTCTGTGCTGACAGCTCAGAGCCTGGAGCTTGTTTCGGATTCTGTGTCTTCCTCTCTCTCTGACCCTCCCCCACTCATGCTCTGTCTCTCTCTGTCTCAAAAATAAACATTAAAAAAATTTTTTTAAATAAAATAGAATATTTAATTTTTTTTTAATGTTTACTTAATTATGAGAGAGACAGAGTGGGAACAGGGGAGGGGCAGAGAAAGAGGGAGACACAGAATCTGAAGCCACCACCAGGCTCTGAGGTGTCAGCACAGAGCCTGACACGGGACTTGAACTCACAAACAGGGCAATCATGATCTGAGCCAAAGTTGGATGATTAATGGACTGAGCCACCCAGGTGCCCCCTAAAATAGAATCTTTTAATGACAGCCTCCAGTTTTCTTTTGCTGATAGGTAGGAAAGCTATTGAATTTGAAGTGCTTATTTTATAATGATATCTTTTAATAATATTAATATTTTTTGTTATTTTTCTTGGCATTTTTTGGTAAAGAGTAATGTTAACTAAAAAAATATCTCCTTTTCAAAATGTGTCTTATTACTGTCCTTATCTAATTGGATTGACTGTAACTTCAAGGACAACATTAAACATTGTCCTTAGCCATTTGTTTTTTTCCCTGACATTCAAGAGATTTAATTCAATGTGTTACTCATGAAGTATATTGGGGTAGATAGTCTTTATTATGTTAAACAAGGATCCTTCCTTTTCTAGTTTGGTAAGAAGGATTCATTTTATCAAACTTTTAAAAATGCTCAGCAGAGTTAACTGTTAATATAATGCCTTTTAGCACTTAAGACAATTACATGGTTTTTATTCTCTTACCAGAGATAAATTACATTGACGTATTTCCCACTCTTGCATTCTAGAAATGACCTACTTGGTCACTGAGTATTTTTCTCTTAATACACTTAAAATACTTTGTTAGCATTTTATTTAGGAAGGCTTTTTGGTTTTTGCATTTCTAGTGATACAGGAGGTTGTACTGCAAATATGTTTACTTGTTTTGTTAGGTTGTAATATCAAGTTTTTCTTGCATTTGTGTATTAATTTATGTCTTGATTTATTTATTTAGCATAGAGAGTCCACCCTACTGTTTTAACTATTCAAATGCAACAATTATTCATTTGCACATTTAACATTAGGGTCTAAAAAATACATTTAGAGAATACATTGACACTTTGTCTATGGCTGCTTTGGTGCTAAGAATGAGTAGGTGTGACAGAGGCAGTATGAACAGTATGGACGATATTTACTGTATGGCCATTTATTATCCCCTTCTCTCTCTCTCTCCCGCTATCATTTTTGAGAGACAGTGCATGCACAAGCAAGGTGGGGAAGGGCAGAGGGAGAGAGAAAAAGCGTCTTAAGTAGGTCCATGCTCAGTGCAGAGCCCATCATGGGACTCCATTTGATGACAGTAAGATCATGACCTGAGCTGAAATCAAGAGTCGGACACTTAACCAGTTGAGCCATCCAGGTGCCCCTATCTGGCCCTTTAAAGAAAAAGTTTGCCAGCCACTACCTTACAATATCATCCAAGCACCAATCTCGCGACAACCCCAGTGATCTTTTCTGATATTTCCTGTTAAATTAATTAAATATGAAGGCTGTTAGTTGGGATGGCTCTAATGCCCTTGTGCTATACTAACCAAATCAAACCCTAAGCCTATGACTATCTCAAGGGTAGGAATTTAAATGTTAAGGACAACCAGTTACAAATAGCCAGTTAGGCTTTAAGCTATAGCCAATACAATAATTTCCTTTCTTTGCTTCTGCACCTTCTTTAGACGTCTTTCCCCTGATTCCTGTCTGTAGAAGCCTCCTAAAACCGCTTCCAGTTTGGCACTGCCCCATTTGAACAGAGTATTGCTCAAGTAAATTCTGAAAACCTTTAATATTCCTCAAGTTATCCTTTCACATACCTCATCTCCCCATTTCCTAACTAATCTAACTCCATCAATGCAGCGAGTTATATCAAAATTGATGACTTTATTTGGCTGATTTTGTGTAAAGTCATGATCAGAGAAGGGGCTAATGATTGTTACCTCAACCACTGTGTGGCTCAGAAAGACAGGACTTCACATATTCTAGAACACTGGAACACTAACTTTTTCTATAAATGTCACTTTCTCTTCTTTAATATTGATACAGTTGGTGTGACAATGTTCAACCTCCCAAATTTCCATTGTGATGTTTGTTATTATAATAATTATTATTTCAGTGAAGACTTTTTTTATCGATCAACATGTGTTTCTAGAGCATTGCATATACTCTCCTTCACAGGTTCTACTTCCCTCTTATTGGTAGTATACTTTTCAGTAGCAGCAATAAATACCAAAGCACAGTGTTAAAGGGGGACAAATACTGTCCAGCTAGAATCCTACACTATGAGTAGTTTCCTTCTATGCCTTTTATTTCATTTCCTTTCTGCTCATGTGATAGTTTGGCAGGGCGTGTGGTAGTCAGAACAATGGCTTCCCAAAGATGTCTATGTCCCAATCCCTGAGACTCATGAGTATAAATTACATGGAAAAAGGGATGTTGCAGAGATGATTTAGGCTAACGACCCTGAGATGGGAAAATTATCCTGGATTATCCAGGTGGGCTCAATCAAACGAGTCCTTACAAACAGAGAACCTTTCCTGGCTGAGGTCAGAGGAAGAAGTGAATGTGAAAGAAGGGCAGAGATACGGTATTGCTGGGTCTAGAGATGGAGGAAGGGCCAAGAACTGTAAGATAATAAATTTATAGTGGTTTAAGCCACAAAATTTGTGGCAACTTGTTATGGCAGCAATAGAAAAATAATATACAGAGTATATTAAAATCTAGGTTGACTTTTTAAAAAACAAATCACATCACAAAAAGGCAGTACTTCATTATCTTTCTGTGCTTATTATTGCTCCTAAAAAGTTTACTGTCAGTCTAATTTTGTGTAGCGCTTTTATATGTTTGAAGCATGATTATTTTGGGGGGATGAGTCAAAGTTGCAGCTCAGCCATTGATCTTATCTAGAATGCCTTGGTTTAAAATATGTAACTTTGTTATTAATTTCCTGGTAGCAGTGTGTTTTTCTTGTGATTAGAGAATATTGCTTGCCTAAGTTCTACTTTTTAAATTTTAGACTTTTTTAAGCCAAAAATATGATGACATACTTTTGCAATAACTTGTAGAATATAATATATAAATAACATCTATTCTCTATAATTTATGACATTTTGTATATCTCAGTTACACAAATTTTATAAGTTGTATTATTTAAGTTGTTTTTATTGGTTTCTTGGTCTACCTGATTCTTAAATCTGATAGATGTTCAAGTCTTCTGCTGTAAGTATATATATATATATATATATATATATATATACTTCTGCTGTAAGTATATATATATATTAATATATATAATATATATATATCTTTAGTTTCTTAGTGTGAGTAGAATAGTTTTTGCTTTATGTATTTTGATGCCATTGCCCATCGGGTAAGGGTTGAGTATTATACTTTCTATGTAGATTTCAATTAATTATTTTCTGCCTTTATTAAGTCTTCTACCTCCTTGTTAATTAATTTAGCTCTTTGTTTTTTAGTTTAATAGGTAGCTGTTTCCTTAAAAAAATTCACTGTTTCTTATTTAATAATAATGGATATACAGCTATGAATTTTGTCTTATATGCCTCTGCCTTTAACCCAGAGGATTTCATATCACATGCTCAAATTCTCATTGAGTTGCAAAGAGCCTGTACTTTTAGCTGACTTCTTAGAAGAAACTCTTTTCTATTTCCAAGGGATTAGATTGATATTTCATATTTAATTCCTTGTTCTTTGAAACATAAGAAAATATGGCCCACCTACTCTCTTCAATTTAATGCAATTTTGCTATAGGTCTTAGCATATAGACAATTTATAAAAAATACCCCATGGACATTTGAAAAGAATGTGAATTCTATATTAGTTGGTTATAGATTTATAATATATTAATAAATGAAGGCAGAATTTTATGATTAATTATAACTTGTATATCTACTTGATCTGATCATTTCTGAGAGAAAGGTATTATAAAATATTTCTTTATGACTAAAGCTCTGTTCCTCCTCGGATCCTATTTTCTTCACAGCAGAAAGAATACTTTTAAATAATTATAGAATCCTTATATGTATTTTTTGCCATACTTAGAATAAAATATAAACTTTTGCTGTTACCTTACCAAATCTTCTTTTACTCTAGAGACTACACTTAGTTACTTCATTCCCCAGAGACCATGCACATGATACTCTAATTTCCTGGAATGCTTCCACCTCCTCACCTCCCACCCATTTACCTTGTTCTTGGCATCTTTGCTTGTCTGTCTCCTCATCATACAGTTTCAGGTACTTGAATGTTCCTTCCTTACATAAGCACCTCCCCTCCTAAACTAAAATGGGTTGTTCCTCAAGGAAGAACAGTTTTCATAATGAATTTCTGTTTTTTCTGCTAGCTATTGGCCTCAGCTACTCTGAACATAAAGATTGCTCTGTGACTTTAGGGAATATATGTATCTGTCAAGAAATGGAACCTCTCAGAGAGTTATCCTTTCTTTCTTTATCTTTAAATTTCAGCATTAAAACCAATATGTTCCTTGGCAATTTTAATCAGATCTGTATCATATCTTCCAGGAAATCCAAACATTTACTACTTCTTTGATGGCCCATGTTATAGTTTTACAGTGCTGCTAGACAATTATTATTTTGAATTTTTTCCTTTTAATTTATTAAGAGATGAGGAGGTAAGGGAGGTAAATATGTAAGCAGAATTCATTATATAGAAATTCAAATTTTAGGGTCACCTAAGTAGCTCAGTCAGCTAAACATCTGACTCTTGCTTTTGGCTCAGGTCATGATCTCACAGTTTGTGGGTTCAACCCCCACATTGTCGGGCTCTACGCTGACAGAGCGAGTCGGCTTGGGATTCTCTGTCTCCAGCTCTGTCTCTGCCCCTCCCCTCCTTGTGCACGTGCTCTCTCTCAAAAATAAAGAAATAAACATTAAAAAAAAGAAATTCAAATTTTAAAAGCTATAAAACCTCCGAGGAATGGGTATTGGATGACATATGGGCAAGTGCTTTTCAGCCTATTTTGAGTAAATACATTTAAATTTAACATACTTGTATTTTATATTATATTACTTTGTTTTTAGTTAATCAACACTCTTGTTTATTTGGAATACATTTACTTGTTAATAGGAGATCATACTTTTTAATATATTTTGTAGTTAAATTTGCTTGGCCCTTAAATGAAAAGATGTTCAAATTTATTCATATTAAGAAAAATGCCTATTAAAATTACACTGAATTATTATTTCTCCCCCATCAGGTTGGCAAAAATTCAGAAATTTGACAACTGTTGGCAAGGCTGTGAGGAAATAGGCACTCATATATTGTTTATGGTAATACAAAATGGTACAACCCCCATGGAAAAAATTTGGCAATATCTAACAAAACTATGTAAGTATTTACCCTTTGCCCCAGAAAGCTCATTTCTAGTAATATATCCCAAAGATATTCTGGAGAAACATGAAAAGACATGCATAAGGCTATTTACTAGGGCATTATTAATAGTAGCAAAAACTGGAAAGAACCCAAATGCTCATCAATTGGTGTCTGACTGAATATGAACTATTGTACATTCATGCAATGGAAATATGTAGCTACAAAAACAAATGAAGAATATTTTTATATACACATATGGAATAATTCCTAGTATGAGTTTTTAAATGAAAAAGAAAAATAAACTGGAGAAAACTGTATGATTATCTATAGGTCAGATAAAAGAAACAATATAGACATTGAAGGTAAAAAATTTATATACCTTGTTCCATAAGATTTCACTTGGTACTAATGGATGTATTTTACATAAATGTAAAAAATGAAATCTAAATTAAAAAATACAAGCAGCCAAAAACAAAATTTAAATGAAACAAATAAATCTAACTGTATTGAATTCATGGCATAACTACCTAGAAAATAATTAATGTAAGAGACTTGAAAATATAGTAAATTGACTGACTTTTCTTAGCGATTTATATCCTGAAGACCAAAATAACACACACACACACACACACACACACACACACACACACACACACAAAATAAACTGTTTTTGGTAAGCTACTCTTGCTTTGTTATTCTGTAATTATTATGTGTATAGTAGGATAAAGCAAGTACATCAGTGTCATTAGGAACTAAAGTATTTTGTATAAGTGAGAAGAGATGTAGATATTAAGGAAGTTAAAAATTCTGAAAGTTGACACTTGAATTAGAAATATCAACATGATGTCATATGTATTTATCTTAAAACGAACCAAGAGCAAACATATTTTCTAGATTTGTCTACTGAAAAGCCTAGAAACAATAAGTAACCCGATAGTAATGAGCACCCACAATGTCCAAAGGGTGGTCCCTCAGTACCTATTCCCAATAAATAAACCAAGCCTCTTTGTAGAAATGGGTGAATCCACAGTTCAGTCAGGAAAAATACAAGATAACCAGGTAGCAGGTACCCCCATGACCAGCTTCCTATAAAAACCTTGAACACTGAGTTTCTAATGAGCTTCTTATGTGTGTTGTCACTTGTTAAGTGAGTCATATCTCAATCCACTCAGAGATCGTTCTTTCAAGCTTGTATCTGGTTTCCTCTACACTTCACCCCATGCTGAGTTCTGCGAGTTTGTGTAGTGAATCATTGAACTTGAGGGTGGTCTTGGGGACCCCAACACAAATACTCTGTACCTTACCACCAGTCTACAAAAATACATGGAATAAAGGAGCATGTAAATGATACCACAGGAATGCTATCATCAAGGTACAGAATGTGGAAAGCTCTATGGATTCTTTAACAAATAAACTTCTGAAAAAGCAAAAAAAGAGGAAGAAAAACTCTATTAGTTAAAAGAGATTTTTGAAACATTTAGAGATGCAATGAACCAATGTTTGGGATTGGTTTTAAAGAAATTCAACAGGGGTTGTAAAGAGATAGCACAGTGGGATTATAGAGGACCAGATTGCTTATAATTGATATTTGCTAAAATTTAGTAATGGGTTTAAATATACTTATTATATTTTATAATAAAATTTACAAAACATTTATTATATAATAAAATATTAAACTTAAATTTTATAATAATTTGAAAACTAAAGGTTTGAAATTGTATGTGCTAATATTTTAAATATTTTTGCATATATGTTTATATGTGAGATTCTCTTCAATTTTCCCTTTTTTATCATTTTAACTGCTTTTAATATTAAATTTACATCTGCTTCATATTTTCTCTATGCTCTAAGAAAAATATGTATTAAAAGAAAATGCTGTTCCTTGAAGATTAAAACATTAATTCATAAATCATTTGAGCCAGGGTTCTTTTTCATAAGAAATTCTTTAGTATCTATACATAGTTTTCACTGTTTATTTTTATTTTATATTGGTACTTCTTTTGCTACTATGCAATATTTTAAATTTTAGCAAAAAATTCATTTCAAAAATTTCTCATTGTAAAGAAATACCCACATTTTCATAAAGAAACATACTTTGGTATGAAAATATATACATATACACATATGTATGCGTATAGATACATTTTGTATAGATGTATATAAGTGTATATATGCATTGCATATGCCCTTTTCCATTTGGAATTGTTCCATCTTCTATCCCACACTCAAATAAACCTGAGATTCTGGACTTTGACTACAGACTATAAAGAAAATAGGTAAGGAATAAACTGAAATTGTAACATATTCAGACCTATGGGTCAGTAAGATTCTTTTAAAGTGCTTTTGTTTTGGTAACTTCCTCAGTTTTCCTGTTTCACATTTCATGTATCTTTTACTTAATATTTATTATTTCCTTTGTCTTGATTTCCTTAGGACTCCTAGAAGTGTTCTTTCTAATTTCTTGACATATAAGTTTAATTGAATGTTTTTCTCTTTAGTAAGAGATATATTTTTTTAAATATATTTTTAAATAATTTTTTATAATTTTTATATAATTTATTGTCAAATTTTTAATAATTTTTTAATAATTTTTTAAATATAATTTATTGTCAAATTGGCTAACATGCAACGTGTACAGTGTGCTCTTCGTTTTGGGGGTAGATTCCCGTGGCAAGTTTGCTTTTGATGTAGCCCTAGCTTTATCCCAAAAATTTGAATATATAAATAACATTCAGTTTCATGATTTCTTAAACTGGTCTTATTTTTTAAGTCAATAATGTGTATGCAATAATAACTCCCAATTTATTTCCTACTTGATCTGTAATTCGGAAAATTCACTTAAATTTTCAAGTGTTTGACTTTCACAACACTTCTTAAACATATATTTATTTATTTGTCAATAAAAAACAAAGTAATATTGACTTCATCAAATAGAAGATAAGACTGTGTGTGTGTTTCTCTCTCTACTTTGTTTTTCATCATCTTGATTTTGTCATCTTGACCCCTCTTTTCCTTCATAAAGGGCAACCCTGTAAATTTTGTCCTTTTTATCTATTTTTAGGTACACTTATCACAATTATTTAGGCAAGCATTTTCCAATTTGTGACTCTCAAAACACTTTGTTCTGTAGTATGTTAATAAATGCCCTTTAAAAAGAACTCTTTTACCATAAGGGTAGCTTAGCAATGCAGAGGTAAACACAATTACGCTGATATCCTTGTTTAAACACATATTTAGAGAGACTAATATAATCATAAGTATTGTGAATTATCTATAGGAGGTTGCATTATGCAGAACTTTCCCAAACTGTGCAACTATGGAACCCATTTTAAAGCCTGGAACATTTTTAACATTCAATAAAATCAATGTTTTTCCCACAGGACAATTCTGTCCTGGACCATCTCTAGATCTTTAACCGGTATCATTGCTCTCTCACAGTCAGATCTGCCACTCCTCTTCATTATTCAGTTTTTAATCTCCTGATAACCTGGAGCAAATCTTCAATCTGTGTGTGTGTGTGGGTGTGTGTGGGTGTGTGTGTGTGTGTGTGTGTGTGTGAAAAGTGCAAAGTGGGGTATATTTTCTGAAACACTGCTTATTTTAAAATGACGTTCCCATGATAACAACAACTTGATTAGGTATAAAATTTTTGGATCATAACTGTTTCTTCTCAAAGCACCACAAATTTTATTTTCTTCTGAGACCAGTTTGGCTGTCTTCCTCTTTAACGAGTCTAGCTTCATACTTAAGAATCAAACATTTTGTCGAAAACATGTCTAAGTAAGTAACTCTTTCATTTATTTTTCCTGAGTCATGGTAAACCTCCTCAATTTCTAGATTCAAAACGTTTTAAATGAGAAATGCTTTCTTCTCCCGCACCTTAATTAATTCACTAAATTTGGATTTCCTCTTGTTCCTCCTATTTATTTATAATTTGTATATTTGTTCTTTTCTTTAAATTTTTTTCTCACATGATTGACATTGTATTCTCCCTTCCTTCAGCATACTAGGAGTACTTTTCCTATCTGTACACTGGTGATTCAAGTTTTCTGCAGGTTTACATGGACTCCTTTAGTGCCTCTGAGACTTGGCTATTGCAGTTTTATTTGGGGGTAATTTCTTCCTATAATTTTCTTCATTCTCAATATGCATTTATTATTTAATCTCTATTTAATCTATAATTTATCCCATCATGGTAGGCTCTACTGTGTAGAGACAATGTTCTCTTACATACTGGAAACGTTCCTTCTCTTCTCGTGTGTTGCATTTTAAGCCCTGTATTTGTTGTTTTGGGCTCACTCTTGAATGAAGAAATGTCTTCTTAGGGAACATTCAGAATGGGGGAATTCTTCCTATCCCCTTTTAATCCATTATTGGTCAAATCCTTAGTTTCCTCTTATTTTTCAACATGTTTACTAAAGGCTGTTTGCTAAAGAAATGCTAAGAGGCCCTCTAAGGTAGTAGCTGGGGAAAACAAAAGAAAAGAAAACAAACTCGAATTCATGAAGCCATCAGTACAAAATGTTATTGTGGAGAGACAAGATTTGTATTGAGTCAGCTTTTATTTTTTGAAGGGGAGAAGGAGATAAAGTTGCTGGGCATCTCATTCCTTATCTTAGTTTTGCCCTCAACTTTCTATTTCGACTTTCAGTTTTCCTGAAGTGAGATAGGATTTCTTTACTGTCCTCACAGCTCAACTTACTATTTTTGAAGAGGAACCAATTCTTAGGAAAATGATGTAATCCATTGCCTTTTATGATAAATAAAAGACCAAACTACGGAGCATGCTCCATTACTAAAGCCTTTCCAGTCCTAGGGAATATTTTTTCTGGGAGAAATGGAAACATCTTTCTGGAACCAATGTTCAGTTATCTGCAACTTCCTAGACCACTTCCTTCCAGGGAACGAATACCTAGCAGTTATACTGATCTATTTGCTGCTTTGAAGAAGGATTCCTCCTCCTTACTCTGCATAAAACCGGTAGCTGGGCACCATGCAGGTCTGCAGAAAGATTGCTTAAATTGGGTAACCCTTCTGATTCTTTTTTTTTAAAGCAAATTCTAACACCCTACATAGGGCTCAAACTCATGCCCCCAAGATCAAGAGTTGCGGGCTCCACCGACTGAGCCAGCCAGGCACCCCTCAGATTCTTGATATATCATACTCATAATAAATGAAAAACACAATTAGTTATGGGAAAGATAATGCTACCATCTCAGAATGCTGCTATGTGTACGAAAGGAGTAACTTCTTAATATCCAAAAGATGTGATTTTCCTTGTAAAATAAATCCTCTAATTATTTAAAACTATGTTGATATTGACATCTTAAAGTAAATTCAGAAGGTGGGTTTTCTGGTACTTTCACTTAATCATTTCCTGTATTTAAAATTGATAATTTTCTCTTAATAAGGGGGGTATGTATATGATGTCCAAATATATGCACTTTCAATTGGTAACTATTTGAGATTGGTTTACATTTTTTAAAATATATTAATAAATAAGGAAGTAAAAACTCAGTTATTCCAACTTGGAATATGTTCTATTTTTCACATTTGCTATCCTGGTATTCCTCAGTTATATTAAAAAATTTCAAATGTTTAATTATGATATCTAAGTGAGTTTTCCATTTTGTATATATTATAAATAATGAGTTAGGGAACATTTATTCTGAATATCCTAAACCTCAATCCTGTTCCTAACTAGAATAAGTATTTCTATTTGTTTAATATAAAGTTTACATTAGGGGCACCTGGGTGGCTCAGTCGGTTGAGCGTCCAACTTTGGCCCAGGTCATGATATCACGGTTCATGGGTTCGAGCCCCGCATTTGGCTCTGTGCTGACAGTTCAGAGCCTGGAGCCTGCTTCGGATTCTGTGTCTCCTTCTCTCTCTGCCCCTCCCCTGCTCATGCTCTGTCCCTCAAAAATAAATAAATGTCAAATTTTTTTTAAAGTTTATAATAGGAAATCCTCATAAACTAGTAACTTTGTCTTAAAATAATTCAAAATGATTCCATAAATTGTACGGTGACAGATGGTCGCTACACATGGTGAGCAGAGCATAATGTATAGACTCATCGAATCACTGTGCTACACACCTGAAACTAATAAAACATTGTGTGTCAACTATACTTCAATAAAAAAATTCCACAGAATTGATAACTATTGTTCTTGTGTTATTATTTTATCTCTTTTTGTCTCAAGAACTATTCAACCTTGATTACTCTTCTTTATTTTCTCTGACAAACTTTTGTATATTTCCTTTCTATAGTTATTTGATTAGATAATCGAGAAAGTAACTTCCAGAATTCTGTGGAATTTGTCACCATGAAAAACCCATAGGTAATGATATTGTTTAGATGAGAACATTTTAATTTTAGAACTGGACTTACGCCAAGTGAACCAAATCAGAAGGCAGTCGTTAGAAGGTGCAACCGCTTTCCATACAATTTGTTACCTGTATACTTACTACTCCTTATCTCTGTGTCACAATACTGAACACATGATATAGAGGGGTATGTAGGGAAACTAAGTTGGTCAAGGTGACCACTGTCACCACTAGCTTATTTGCTGCTTGCTATAAAATGTGTTGAGCTGTTGGCCTTATAGTCCTTGGCTGCAACCCAACCCATCTGGTCCGTCATTGATGCCCACAACACTTGACGGATAAAGGGAACCCATGGTACCATGATGATACACTTTTTGTTTGCTGAGTAATAAAGCATCTTGTGATGCAGTAAGTTTTGTTGTATATTTTTGGTATCTATGGGGTGGTAACAGGTTTATTCCTTGCTCTCCTCTGTGAGGCTGGAGTTGCCCTCTGATGGAGTTTTTGAAGATGCTGAATGTATGTCCATTGCCTTAACTCAAAATAACTTGGAAGTAGGTAAAAAGGAATGAAAAATCAAAGGCCTTGGTAGGGATATAAAGTATTGTGTAACTACAGTGCATATATTAAAATGTAATTTACATTAATGAAATTAATGAATCTGTTCATAATTGTTAGTAGGGGTATGGCCAGCTGAAGTCCAGCTGTCACAGTTTTGACACTATGTTGGATCACCTCAATCCAAAGTCTGGATCTCAGCCTTAGAATCTCGTGAAATGGATGTTGTCATATACTGAGAGTGGGTTAGTCTGGGTGAATTACACCATTGAAGGTCATGTCTAAACCAGAGACATTAATTTATTATCAGAGATATTCTTTCTGGAGAGAGTAATGCTAGTATTTGCTAAGCAAGGAAGACCCCTGCCCCTTCATCGAGAAGCCAGTTCTAAATCAAAGGACTGCTCTATAAGGTTAGAATCAGAGCAAAGGAGGACGGTAGTGAGGGAGCTTGGAAGAAACATCTTACTCATATTACTTCTTAGTGCCCCCAAATGTTCTGGTTCCATGCATTGTTGACTGGTACATTGCCAACTTTGAAATATCCAATTTTTCTATACTTCTAGTGCCTTCCACTCCTGTTCTCGTCATATATCATTTTCTTTGGCTGTGTTATTATTAAAAGATTTAGCTATTTATTTCCCCATTAAAGTATTTTTGGAATGAGGCTGAGAAAATGAGTATCTTCAGGTCTCCCTCTTAGCTGTGGAGGTCTCCAATCTCTTTAAGATGACTTTGCAAATATCAGATCTCATCCTTGTGTAGTTATTATATTAGTATAATTATCAGCTTTAGAGATATCTTACTGTTGAAAATATATTATATGCCAATAATCGGGGATATGCATTATGTATCAACTTAGTATTTAGTTTATGTGTTTACAAGCACATATAAATAGTTCAAAATTCATTTTTTATTAAATAAATATGTACTTTGCACCTACTATGTGCTCAGCACTTTTGTAGGTACTGGAGATACAGTGAGTAGACAGTCAAGCTTTCCACATTCACGGAATTCCCATTCTGTGATAGTTAACGAGGATAAATATATATTTACAGCTTAATTTCAGGTAGTAATAAGCTTTTGAAGAAAAATGAAGGCAGGTAAAACCTGAAGAAAGACAGGGGTGGCTATTTTAAATGGTATCATGATATTTTAAAAAGTTCTCAGGGTACAAAAGCTATATTGGGAATGTCATTAAACAAACAGATGTATTTGCTAATTCTGTTATTTCCAGTTTGATCGTAAAAACATTGCAATAACTATAATGTGAATATGCAACATCTGTCAATAAATCTGACATTCTCTCATCTTTGTGATTCAGACATATTAGCATTGATTGGTTGTAAAATGAAAATATAAAAAAATCTTGTTCAAATGCAGTCAACATATAAATACTTTGAGGACGCTGTTAACGGGACTGACATTTGAATGTGTGATGAAATGGAATAGATACCATAGAAATTCAGATAATGTTGAGAAATTCTCAAACTTTAGCTAGTATATTAGTCTTCTGTTCTTTCATAATCCATAAAAAGCATGCAGCATACGGTAATGTGTCAAGAATTTTTTAAAATCCTATTTATGTGTGTAAGTTCAAATAAGATGCATCTTCCTTGCTGTATTATATAATGATGCTAAAATGTGAGGTCATTTAAGGATTTGCCAAACATGGAAAAAGAAATATATTTGCAGTTTTTACATTAGGATACAATTATGCTTTGAGAAAGCACTATCGCCTAAATGCATCTTGAAAATACGCTTTTGAGAGAGAATGAATAGCACACAAATTCTGATTTCTTTTAAGTCATCTTGAAAAATGGACTACAGACACATGAGCTGAGCTTTAATAAAGTGCTAATTGGGACTGCATGCCATAATTTGAATGGTGGCTGTATGAAATGTATAGAAATCTCGACAGTAAAGGAATGGTA
Organism: Lynx rufus; assembly: GCF_022079265.1. NCBI lineage: Eukaryota > Metazoa > Chordata > Mammalia > Carnivora > Felidae > Lynx > Lynx rufus. The sequence goes on along the minus strand of NW_025814896.1, from coordinate 76,588,447 downwards.
TGTGGCTTTTGGGGACAAGTTTTGACAGCTAGGTGCTGGTCCTTTGATGACATGAATCTAAAACCTCTAATGCTGACAGGGACTTTGAAATTATCTGTTCAAACTCTCAATTTGCACATGAGGAATCTGAGGCTTAGCATGGGTAAGTGACTTGCTCAAAATCATTTGGCAAACAGGTCACCTGATTAGTGCTGTGCCTCCAACCCTACACTGCCTCACCTTCCCTCCCGTTGGCTTTCCAGCCATTTTGTTGAACTTCACAGCACAAGGCTTAAAAGTCAAGTGGAATTCTCATGTGCAAATTATCCTTTTGTTTGCTACCTGCTCCAGTGAAATAGTTGCAGAAGACAAGAATGACAGTAGAATGAAGATAAGGTTTAGGGGTTTCATTGCTCCTTTTTCTTACATCCAGCCTTCAGAATTTGTAAAAACTCATAATGTGCCTAACAGGATACCAGAAATGGAGGTTGGAGGAGGGGAACGGGGCAGAGCTGGTCAGGAAGAGAATAAGTGAAAGGGGGCCATGCTGGACACTGAGGTAGAATACTGTAGTTCCTCCATTCCTGACCATCTCCCTGGCAATTGACTTCTCTGATTTTGAACAGGAAACTGTTAACAACTCCTGACCTTCCTTTTTTTTTTTGTCTATAGAATGAAGAGAGTTGACTGGTTAATCTCTGTGGTCCTTCCTGTGTCACTAGTCAAAAATTGGGTATGTACTCAGCCTTTTGGAAGTCTCATACATGTAATTCGTGATAAAGCCTCTGTCACCCCTCTCTACATGCAACTCGAGAGCACTGGTGTTTGTTTTCAGGCAGAGATAAAGCCATCCTTGCTGATCAGTTAATAAGTCTGGTAATTTGGAATTGAAGTCAGTTCTTGATTAATCAGAGTAAGTGGGGCAGAGAATGATACAGAAGGGAGAGAACAAAGATGACCATAAATCATGTGTGAAAATAAAAACTCTAGTTTAAAGGGATCAGTACAGTATGGTGGTTAGGAACAAGCAGTTATTCTTGTGTACAAATCCTTACTCAATACTTACTATGTGACCTTTGGAAAGACCTATAAGGCCTTACATGATCTGCCCCGCGACTATGGCTATGACTTAATATCATGTCTTATTCCTCCCCACAAAATTTGCTGTGACTACAAAGCCCTCCTTGCTTATCTGTTGTTTGGGACAGTCATGCTCCGACCCCAGGGCCTTTGTACATGCTGCTTTTGCTCTTTCTCCATATATCTACATGGAAAACTACTGTTTTCTTTCCAATTTCACTCAAATGTCACCTTTTTAGAGCAACTTTCCCTGGCTATGCTAGGAGGAATAATGATAGAAACTCAACTCTATATTTTTACCCTGCTCGGTGTTTCTTTATAGATACTTCCCAAGCTATTATATATATGTTTTTGTTTGGTTGTGTTTAGTCTACTTATATTAGTAAGTAAATTCTTTGACATAGTTTTTGGGATTTTTTTTGTTGTGATTTTGGTTTGTTTTGTCTGGCTTTTTCATCTAAAATGCTACCTGCAACATAGGGACAGCTTAGTATGCATTTATTGAATAAATGCAAGCCAATATCCAAAAGTAGAGCCAGTAACAGAAATGGTTTCTCTCCAGAGAAAGGCTGGTGATGAGTGAGGAGGACAGGGCCTTCACGTGTCAACTGATGTGATTATTTTTATTCTGTGTGTATTACATTTGTTGTAAATTCTTTTAAAGAGATCGTGGCCTGGTCTAAAATATACCATCAGTCTATGCACATTTAATCTGTATTTAATTTTATTTCTTCCACTTCAGTCTACGTTGCTTCTGATCATAAATGGAAATGAGCCAGCAGAAAGGAGACGGTATCTATCCAGTCGGCATCCATGCGAGAGTTCACTGTTCTGGAACCAGAATGCCGTGAACTCTCACTAATGACCATAGATATGAACCTAGGAAAATACTTTTATATGAATTAACTGAAATGATACAAATTAAAAATGTGGCTAATGTGAATGTGAATGCAAATACAAGTAGATACAATCAGTTTGCGTGAGCGCACCAGACCATTCATGTGGCCACAATTCCTCAAGCCCCACTAACTTTAAATATTTTCTGTGTCTGGCTAGCTGCATTTACATCTCTTCAGCAGCTTGCCTTAAGATGGAAATAGTAGGAGACAAGGCCCATAGCACGATGGGCAACAGTAGAGATGAGAGTTTGGGCAGAACATGGCAAAACAACTTCTTCCTGATTTTTACCCCTAGCAGGTGTTTTGTCTTCCCAAAAGAAGTATTTGGGGGATGTAAAAAAATTCAGATCTGCGCTTTTCTTGGTTGTGTGATATTACAGACATGAAAAATAGACAACTAACAAGGGGATGGATATTTTTAAATGAGGATACAGAAGCATTTACATCAGGGAAAAAGTGAAAAAATGCCTTTGCTTTTTTTCTCCCCCCGTCCCCGCCACTACACTCACACACATATGCACACATACACGCACCGTCCTAACTCACATACACACACACATATCCAATTCACACGCGCACACACACACCCCAATTCCTCACCCCAGGACTCGGATGATCAATGCCCAGGCTCGGCCTTGCTCCTGCTGAAGTCACATGTGAGTTCTAACGAACCCCCCTCTAAAGCTGCCTCCTATCACATGCTCTTCAGGACGGGATGAACACATCCACCAAAAATCATGTTTTCTTTGCATCCTAACTGAAACAGCATTAAAGGGGGAAATGGGAATTCAGCGCTGCCAGCTATAGTATCTCTCCTATCAGTTCACCAATAAGGCCTGGTAGGGACCTGCCGAGCCTCTGGATAAATTGTATTTTCCAAGGGTTAATTAAGCTGTCTTGAGCTTCTGCATGAAGAGGAACAAACTGGCACTTGCAGCGCTTTCTGAAACCTGCTGTCGACATTACAGTCCCTGCTGCTTTTAGCTGTATCGATCCGATGCCTGACCTGTGAAATCCTTGATGGCTGCTAACACTAGAAGCTTACTGGAGCTTTCCAAGGGAGCTTCGGGACAGCTTGTGTAGTCAGGTACAATTACCTATCCCTCCAGGAGAGCCAATTAGTTCACAAAGAGCTGGAGCAGAACAAATGTTTTGTATGTGATTTAGAATCCTAAAAAAGAAAGGAGAAAAAAGAAAAAAAAAGGCTTTGTTCTGTCTGATTCTTTTGTTCCTAATTTTATGATTATTGTTCGATTCACAGTGGTCCTCACGTTTCCTCACATGTTTCTGAAAGAATTATAAGAACATGATAAACTGTATTTACAGTCTTCTCTTTTAAACCATGAAAATTGTCTTCTGCCATTTGAGATCCAGTTTCTGGACTAATTGTATGAACTCAAAGGTAGGAAACCCAAGTTTGTTCTACTTTCTGTGTTTCAGAAACTTTTCCCCTAAATGGTACAATAAATTTTATCATAATGAATTGCTCCTTTAAAAAAATAAAAAAAGGGTGGATGGATGGCAACTAGTTCCGAAACTTGGCTCTGCAGACAGCATGTAAGAATAAGAGATTCCTAGGCAGAAATTTGCGATACATATCCAGCTATATATCAACATTAGCATGATTGATTCTGAAGCTACAGCTAATGTTGTAGATTGTCAACTAATGAAGTGTGGTGTACTTTGAATACAAAGGTGGTGCAACTGATCTATCATCTGTATGCCCTGAGTTTAAGACTGGCTTCCCAGTAATAGGTATTAGTATTACTGAGATATTTATACTCCTGTGCCCATTTTCCATTGTGACCAGTCATATTAATTTATGATCTAGCTGCAGGATGTGGTCTGTCCATCATTAAATACATTTCTTCTTTACTTTTGTCTTTGAATATTATCTTAATCATGCAGGGATCGATAATTAGTCCTCAAAGCATAATGTACCAGTAGAATGAAATGCAAGTAGAATTTAATTTTTTTTAATTTATTTATTTTGAGAGACAGAGAAAGCACGAGTCGGAGAGGAACAGAGAGAGGCAGAGAGAGAGAATCCCAAGCAAGCTCTGCACTGTCAACGTGGAGTTCGATGTGGGACTCGAACCCACAAACCGCGAGATCACGACCTGAGCTGAAGTCCGATGCTTAACTGACTGAGCCACCCAGGTGCCCCAGCTGCAAATAGAACTTAATGCACTCTAAGACCAGATAGGCGTCAGAATAAGGAGAAATGGCAATCAGCATTTTCAATAATGGAGACAAAATTTAAAAATCTGGTTTCAAATCTTCTTTCAATAAAATAAAATAAAATAAAATAAAATAAAATAAAATAAAATAAAATAAAATAAAATAAAGTAAAATAAAATAAAATAAAATAAATAAAATAAAATATATGTATCTATGACTGTGCGGTAGCTATAAAATTAACTGGGACCAGAAGTTTAATGTATAAAAATGTTGCCAGGTATTCATCACAGAAGCCTTTGGTCCCAGCTTAGAATAAGATAATATAAATATTTGATTCCTATTTCTGAAATGTAGTAACGTAAAGTTTACAAAAAGATGTCATCACAGTTTAGAAATAAGTGATCTGAAGTGAAGTCAGTTTCTGGACATAAACTAGGGTTAGTAAAGACAGTAAAACTAAAAATTAAAAAAAAAAAAGATCAGTCAGTCGGGTTTTACCTTAGCTCCTCTTAGTAAAATCTGGTTGTAGTAATTTGCAGTAAAGGGATAATTGCACAAAGAAAAGTAAGGGCCTAATATGGACCTGAGGTATGTACAACTGGAAGCCAGCTTACGTGGAGGGGTGAGGCAGAAACTTGGGTGGACGTCAGTGTCTGTGTGCCTGAGAACTTCCTGATGTTTGTCCCACTGATGTGTGCAATGTCAATGAGAGTAGATTCATGTTGCCTCAACTTCTCCATCTGTAGCATAATTGCATGGAGTGGGAGATACAAGAGCTCAATCTTTTGTTGGTCTGTTTGCAAAATTCATTGAAAATTTGGCATTGATGGCATTCTACTGCTTCAGATGCTTCCCTCTCTCCTTTATTAATGTCAAGTGGTGTTGAGACCACTCCATTTGGTTGCTGGAAAGGAGCTGATAGCAGTTTCCAGTACTGGAGAGTCTCAGCATAAATAATTTGGTAACTGGAAAAAAAGACCTTGCACGATTCAGGGCTAAATTCACTATTTCAACTGGTAAGAGGCAAGCAGATGGTCCATTCCAATGGTGATCAACAGTTTGGGTCAAGAATAAATGTGGAGATGAGATCAAAACCATAGGTTCAATTCCTCTAGAGTCCTCTATTTTGTTGCATGATCCCTAATCACAGCCTTTCATGCTGTCTAGGTGATGTTCACATGTTACAAGTTGTACCCGAGAAAGCACTGGGTGGGTCATGCTTATCTTTCACTTTCACTGAAAAAGCAATCTAAAGTTGGTGTCCATGGTATAATACTGAAATGTGATGATTATTTTTTTGTTAATATCTGGTACCTACACATTACTTATTGATTCTTCAGAATATCTTCTATAAGATAAAAAGAACTTTCAAAGTACCAGTGAAAACTCTAAAGACAATTTTTCTTCACAATCATTCTTTGAAAGAGATAGCAAGAGTTTAGTAAACTCTTTCTCAATGTCTATATAGGCCTTCTGAATAGGATATGATTTTAGTTATACTCCAGTTATAAGGGGCTATCATCGAAACTTAACCTGGAACCTACAGGTATGAATTAAAGACCATCAATAGAGCTGACAGTTTTCCCATACTTCTCGCCTCCTTCTATTAAGTCTCCTATTAGGAAGGAGAATAACTTCCTAAGGTTTCAACTTGAAGGCTTTCAATCTATTTAACAGAATAAAGTACACAATGATCTGATTTTTCTAAATCATAAGAGGCCATAGAGCTACATGCTGAAGATAGCAAAGTACAAACAAGATCGCAAGCGGCATTTTAATGTTTGAAATATCAGTGTTCATAATACATAACACAATAGCAAAGATCTTAAAACTCTGTTTTTATAAAGGAGTAGCAAGTTGGTGAAACCTAGAGAATCAGCTTCTGAAAGCTTCATTTCTAAAGTATCAAGAATATTATTCTCATTGGAAAATTGCTGCTGATATCCATCAAGTGCCTGCTTTCTTCTCCAACCGGAGCATAAAGAGTCCATGTTTTTACCCTCTGAGCGTGCCTGTAAGTAGAACTAAGTGTGATTCTTCATATAAAGTCCTCAAGGAAGAGAAAGAATGGGTTCCCCAAACTTGATGGATGGAGGTGTTCAAATGAGAAAGTGAATAAAGTGTCAGACTCAAGCACAGAAAAGGATAAAGGAATTAAAGAGTCAGATAGAGGGGAGAGCGCTTATTCAAGTCTAAATGTTTACTGCTTCATGGTCCATTAGGGCATCCTGGAAGGAGGCTTAGTGCAAAATAAATGAATACTGTTCTTAACAAATAATGCCATTAATGCTGCAGGATGTTCATTTCTTTTTAAAATCTATTGTTATATGTTGAATGATATATTTATTATTAACTGTGAAAACACGACACTCTTCATCTTAAGTTTATTTCTACATTAATTCAAATTCATCTCCCTAGAAAAATTTCCCTGTTTGTAACCCTTGTTTATAACATCTAATAAAATCTTCCCAAAGGTAAGAAACTCACCAAAAGCATATCTGTCCTTGTATCCAAATACCATTTTTACTTTTTTCCCTTAATATTCTCTTTTGTCTTTAAGTGTTTCATTGCAGATATAGAGGCCAAAATCATGCTTGATCTATAAAAGCTAATAAAAACCATAGTTTCTCATTACAGCTCAATTGCTCTTTCATTTAGTAATCATTTTGTACAGGCCCTCTATTTACTAGACACTGTGCTAGGTGCTGGGTTGGTCATGGTGAACAAAACAGACACATTCCTTATGTCCCAGTGCTTACAGGCTAATGGGAGAGATTATTAAATTCAAAGTATAATAAGTGCTCTCACAGATGTGTGAAAGCAAATAATGGGGTATCAGTATGGGAGTATCAAGGAAGAGTTTTCTGAGGAATGATGTTTGAGCTATGAGCTAAATGATAAATGGGTGTTAACTGGGGGGGGGATGAGTGTTAGAGGGATAGGGTGGCAATTAGAAGATGCTTTTAAGTATAATATTATGTGGAAGGGAGAAAATATCTGGTAAACCAGAAGGAGCCAGTGAGGTTGAACACACTAAACTAGAGATAGCAAGGTCAGAGATGAGGCCAGGTCAGTAGGCAGAGTGTGGACCATAAAAACCATGGGTTTTGCTAACAGTGTTGGTCTTTGCTCCTACGGTAGTAGGAAACCATTGCAAGCTTATAGATAGGAGTGACTTAGTGAAATTTGAGTTTTCAAAATACTACTCTGTCAGTCGTGGAGAATGAGAGGGAATAAAGTAACAGTCAAGCAGTTTAACTACTTAAAAGTTTATTGCAGTGACCCTTCTATCCTGAATTCTCTGTACTAATTGTCAGCTCATGCCTGTGATTGCCTGGAGATAAACATGTCTATCTATATACCCAGAACTGCCAGGTTTCAAACTGGCAGCCTATAGGCTCAATCTAGACCCTCTGCACTTTTTTCCTTGTATAGCATTTGAAAAATTGTATCAATTTTTTTACCACATTAATTTTACATAGAAATTCTGACTTCCAGCTTCTCTTGGTATATTAGAAAATGTGGCCACATGGGCCTGATTTTTACATGGTGACAATTGGCTGGAGCTGAGAAATGGTCGCCCTTCCCTCTAAGACTAGATGCCCGCATTCAGTTTTCCAGAGTCCTTACCACTGTACTGTCTTAGAGCTGACCTGCGTCACTCACCTGTCTTGTCCTGTAGGCATTTTTATTTTTGGCCTTGTCAGTTCATTTTTGACATACCTTGAGCAGTGAACTTAGATTTTAAAACAAAAGTTGTAATTTAGAAAATAATGTGATGGTGATAATTATCTGGAATTCTGTGTCTTCTGAATATAGTAAAACTAATTGACTAGTAAAATAATGAAATACATCTACATATAAAAGCTAGTGGACTTGTTAATTGGTATCTCCCAAATAAGAGTAATACATTAATAATGTTTTAAAAACCCTTATATAGATTAAACAAGAATTGTCTCCAAATATTCAATATTTTAAAAATTACAATGAGAATATGCAAATACATGGAGTTGGGATGTCAATCTCATGTCAATCTCATGTCAATCTATTTGATTGACAGAATGGAGGTTAAGACACATCATAAAAAGCATAGTGCCACCTTTAACATTATTCCTAGCTTCCATTTCTTTGGACATGGGAAGTTACTGAAATTTCTCTAATAGTATGGCTTTTTTTCCTTTTTAATTATTTTGCCCTTCCTAGAAGGAAAATAGTGAAGTCTATACATTTTCCGGAGTATTAACATGAAACATTATATGCATCCATTCAGACATATGCACATCAGGCATTCTGTCACCCAAATCCTCTATATTATTACTATATATGTGTCCTTGAGTTCTGTTTGGTTTTAATCATGCCAAATTCTACTTGGTTTGCTTCATATGGTTTGATTATTTGCTTTATGGCGTATTAAAAATTCTAACTCCTTATAGAGTCTTGCTGGATTCTTACCTCTAATCAGTGTGAATCCTCTCTGCTCCCTTTAGTTTGTTCTGCCATGCCTTTCAAATTGTCTGGTGTCAAATATTACCATGCCTGCTCTCTCTTCCTTTTCCTCCTCCTCTTCCTCTTTCTATTTTAACATACTTCTATTATTTTTGTCATCAGTTCATTTTCAACTTTTGGTGTCGTTTTACCTGGACCTCTCAGGAACAAAACGTGACTGACTTTTCTTTAATTATTCAGTAACCAATCAGTATTTTTCTCTTCATTTGGGGGCATTTACATTCGTATGATCATTGATATATTGGGCATTATTTCTAACAACAGATTACATATTTTCTGTGTTGTTGTTCTTTTTCTTTTTCTTTCCAGATTTTTACTAGATTCATGACATTTTTGCATTATATTTTGTATAGAGTTTGGGAGGTTCCATCCTTAATTTCTAGTCTATTATGGTAGACATTATTAGTGGTTACCAATACAGGTAGGAGTACACCTCCTCACCTTTTTGAGGGTGAGCAGAGCTATGTGACTTACGTACTGTAACATTTAGAGCCAGTACTTGGTTTCCCACGCTTTCCCTCTCTCCTTTCTCCCTCCATGTTCTCTTTCTCTGCAGAGTGAACCCTCAGTATCTCATCTTGAGGTGATGGCTTCGGGGATGATGCAGGCTTGTTCAGCCTGGGTTCTTGAGTGACTATTATCACGCTTAAGCCACTGACATTGGGTTTTATTACCACAGCACTGTCTAGGCTCTTTCTCAACTGACACAACTAATTGCAATAAAAATTTTAATGTTTAAGCAGAATTTTCCATTAAAGTTCAGAAAATGACCAGCATTAGTAGTCTTTTCTTTTAGCCACATAGGATCTGTGTTGTAATTCAATATTTTCCTCTCATATTTTCCATCATCAAACCATTTTGTTGAAATCAGACTGAATTTTCTTTCAGTGGCTTTTCTTACTATTATACCTCATCTGTTCTATGCATCTTTGTCTAATAAATCATATCCGCCACCATATTATCAATAGTTTACTACAAGTTTCAGTATCTTTGCTCATTATGTGTTTTATATCTTAGATTTCTACTTTCTAGAATTTAATTTTCACTTAGCTGAAGGACATCCTTGAGAATTACAGAGGGTTCCTGAGATTTATTATTCCTTAAAATGCTTTTTTACCTTATATTTGAATGATAGTTTTTTTTTTGAATACAGAAATTTGTGTTTGACAACTGTCCTCTCAGGATTTTTAAGCAGTGCTCTATTATTTTCCATACATAACTGAGAAGGCACATAAAAGTCTTTTTTTATTCCTTGCAGGTAACTTCTCTTTTTTCCTTTGAAATTCATGATATTTTCTCTTTACTACTGGTGTTGATAGATTTTTAAATGGTTCCATCTTTATTCCTCTAAAACATTCAAAGCCTCTTTTCTAATTGATAAATCATCTTTTTGAAGTTCAGGGAAATATGCTTCTATCATTTCCTTGACTATATTTTTTACTCTACCTTTTCATGTTTCTGATTCTGAAAATAAATTATTTTTGGTTAGTATTTTCCCTTACTTTTCTTCCATAAATTTATTTTAGTCTTTTTGTCCTACATTTTGGGAATATCCAGATTGATATTCCAGATTGCTAACATTTTCCTAGTGGAAAAAAGTCAGCCCCTTTATTGTTTTGTTTACAAGTTGTGATATGCACATTTCTAATGTTCAAGAATAATTCTAATTGCATCTTTCTGATTGTAACCTTTTTTCTTTTTAATACAGGAGATACTCTTATGGTTTGGAATCTTGGGTTCTGTGGGAAAATTAACTTTTTATTCTGTGTTTATCTCTGGTTCTTCAGCATTGTTTGGTTTTACCATCAGTTAGATTTCATCTGCATTATAATTTCCAGAAGTTCATCGAATCTGATGATAGCATGTTTCCTAGTTTCCTAGTATGATTATTGATTCACTCTTATTTTTAGATTTTTCTGTCATTTCAATGAATCTTGAGAATTGCTAGAGATAAATTCATTAGTTTGCAGATATTTTGATCTAACCCAGAGGTTCGCATTCATAATATCTTCACATTCTGAAATTACCCAGATATACAGGCCTCTTATACCTCATTATCATACATGGTGTCAGAGATCGTGTTGCAAGGTACTTAAGACCATAAGATGGTTATGAAGTACAATCTTGTTTGAATAATATAAGTGAAGTTTACTCTGCGCATGCCACAATGTTGAGGCAATTGCTTTTCACTTCAATTATAGACTTTTTTTTATCTCATTCTAGGCCATGAGATGTTCTTCACCAATCCTTATAGACCATATCCTTCAGCTCATGATCCAGTCTTGGTAAATATATTCTAAAACACCTTTTTTATAGTTTACCATCCTTATGCTTTTACTTAGTTGGGAGAAAGGATAAGGTTCATTTAATATTTCCAATAATCTATGTAAGTTACAAACATAGGCAATGCACAATTTTTCTATGTGAGATTCAACCTTTACATATGATGCCCTTTGTGCAGAATTTTAATGGCACTTTCAGCAAGCAGTACCTTGCCTTTTCTCATCCACTGGTGATGATAAACTTATCTTTACTTGTACACTGAGAGTCACAAGCCAACTTCCGTCAAGCTTGTGATTTTAAGATGTACAGGTGGGCCTGGGGATATGCAGACTACGATGAGGAAATTGAACCTACAATCTAGTTACCATCGTCATACTGTAACACTCTCAACTCAATAGCACTAGTGGAAAGACAAGAGATACAACTTGAGGGTATTACGATAAGTGAGATAAGTCAGACGGAGAAAGACAAATATTGCATGGTTATCACTTATATGTGGAGTCTAAAACAATTAAACTTGTAGAGACCGAGAGTAGAATGGTGGTTGGCAGGGACTAGGGGTTAGGGGAACTGAGGTTTCAAACTTGCTGTGAGAAGATGAATAAGTTCTTGAGATCTAATGTACTGTCTTGTGATTATATTTAACAATATTGAATTGTACACTTCAAAGTTGCTTAGAGACTAAATAAATGTTCTCACCACAAAAAAAGAACTGATAATTATATAATGTAATGGAGATGTTAGCTAGAGTACAGTGGTAATCATATCACAATATATAAAGGTATCACATCAGCACATTGTACATCTTAAACTTACACAATATTATATTTCAATTATATCTCAATTTTTTAAAAATGACATAAACTCATTAAAGAAATACCATTTAAAAAATTGAATGCCTTTGAACATATTATTTAACCTATCTGGACCTTCATTCCCTCATCTTTAAACTGAAAGGATTGGATGAAGTGATATTTACCTCTCCTTCCATGTTAAAGAATCTTTTCACTAATAAAATTCATGGCAAAGGGAGTGGAATCACTAAGGAGGTCATATTAGTTACTTTCTTCAATGGCTCAAGGTTTCTAGAAGATTGGGCAAAAATATGTATTGTATAATGATTTCCTCTCTAGTGTTAAAAATCCCACTAACAGTGTGGCCAGGGGAATGCAGGTCCATGACCTGAAGCTCTCAAGTTAGTAGGTAGTAAACAGAAAATGGCAGGAAAATAAATGCAGTCAAGCAGTTGAATTTTGCTGAGGAGCCACTGTGTTCTAAACATTGAAACAAATGTTGAAGTGATGGAATAGCATGGAGTGTGGACTGGGGAAAGGTATGAAAGATATTACAGTGGAAAGGTCCTGCCATGGAAAGACCTGAATTGAAGTTATCTTATGTAGTATTATCTTCCTTTATAAAAAAATTAATTTTGTCTTTTTAAAATATTTTAGTTAACACAGAGGGAAATATTGGTTTCAGAAGTAGAATTTAGTGATTTATCACTTACATAAACACCCAGTGCTCATCACAACAAATTTTTGCCTTAAAACCTATCACCCAACTAGCCCATTTCCTACCCACCTCCATCCATCAACCCTCAGTTTGTTCTCTATCATTAAGAATCTCCTGTAGTTTGTTAACCTTTCTTCTCTTTTACCCCTTTTTCCATATGTTCATCTGTTTTGTTTCTTGGATGGAAATTTATTATCATAAGAAAGATGATAATCTCATATCATATATACTGGTATATACTGGATATATACATTTATACTGGGTAATTCCATCCAGTCTCTTTGAAGAATACTTTACTTAAACAAATTTGGATCGTGGCTGCGATATCAATCCACTGTATTTTTTTGTGATGTAAAAAATAATAGAATTTGTAGTCAGAAGACCTTTTTTTTCCTCTGCTTCTTTTTTTTTCCTCCTTCTACTTGGTCTGGGACTCTTGGTGGAAATTTCTTCCTCTGTTAGTATGGCTATCAACAAATCACTCCTCCTATCTTGCTTTCTTTATCTATAAATGAAGATCACATTCAACCTTTCTACATCACAGAAAGAGTGTGAGAATAAAAATAAATATGTGGGAAAGATGAACTGCAGGAACTACAATAACTTCCATATGATGCAAGAAAGTATCTTTTTAGGATACAACTATTGTTCTAATATTTCTTTCATAATGTAATACAATTGCCATATTTCATGGTATAGATCCAAAATAATTTCTGTTTTTTTTTCATTGATAGAACTGTCCAGTTCATTCCTGGACGAATGAATGAAAAGGAAAATGCCCTATCAATAGTTAGAGTCCATATATAGATATGAGACAATAAGGCAAGAAGAGGCAAATCCATCATAGAGAAATGTTGTGACAAACTCTCAAAATGAGCCTAAATAGAGAAAAAAGTGGTATGTACAACCAAGACAAAAGAAGGTAGGATCAATTTCAGTAAATCAGATAAGAGATGAACTGAACTCCCTTTTCTCTTTTATAAGTAGGTCAAAGCTGGCAATAGGTATGGTAAAACAAAAACAAAAACAAAAACAAAAACAAAATGTAACATTCATAATATCTGGATTATCCACTTAATAGATTTTTTACAAGATATTCTGCTCACCCCTTTCCCATACCTTTTTGTATGTAAAGTTTCAAAACTCTGAGCTGCTTGGGTGGAATTTGCATAAAGGTGTTATGGCCACAAATCCCCTTTTCCTTGGGAAATGTAATAGTCATGTATCATCCAACTACATGTTCAGAAAATGGAATTGGTGAAGGTACCATTGACTTCTAAGTCAAGGCCCAAGCTGCCAGAGAACAAGTGAAGAAAGCACATCCACAGACAAATCTACTACAGACTTTTAGGTTTCAGGGAGATGGCCCCAGCTAACACCCAGAAGTCTGGGGTCTGGGTCTCAATTAACTATGCTGTTTTGACACTTACTCTATTTCTTTCATTTTCAGTTTCTTCATCTGAAGTTATCTTCTCTAACTACTAAAGTTATTTTGAGATTCAAATGAAATCATATAGATGAGAATATTCACATAAATGTTATTTTTACTTTGTTTTCCTCTGTGTACTTTTGCCTTCTAAACAATGGTTCTTCCAGGCAAGGATATGCATGTTCAGGACATGTATGTAGGGAAACGTCTGATGCACGGTGTTTGTGAAATATTTGTGAGATATTTGTTGAATATTTGTTAACCCTGAAAGTAACAACTTTGGGAAACCTTAATTTGGGAGTGGTAACAAAATATATCAAAATGTGATTTCCTTTTTCATTATGGCCATCTCCTTTCTTTTTCCTCGCATCTGTATTGCCATTACTGAAAATGTTGAAAACTTTCCCTTGCATTCTCCTTTCTTCCCTTCTGAGGGAGGAGCTAAAGCTTCCCCCTCCCTTACTGGTGCCACCAACTTCTCCCTTCCTGTATAATGCTTTCTCTCCAGCTTTGTAAGCTTCAGCACAGCCTTGTTGTTTCCATAGGAAACTGTTCACCATATTTTTTTCAACTATCATTTAATCCCTGTTCCTCCCTAATAAAGCATAACTTGTTACTGTATTGTTTAAACAAATATTTGTATTTCCTCCCCACTAACGCCTTCTTAGTGCATTGCAGTTTTGCTGCCATGATGACTCTCTGCCTCAACTGTCCCCAATAAGCTGCCAGTCAATTCCTTCGGGACAAATTCACAGCCCCCTCGGTGGCCTTGTTCTACTCGCTTTTTCTACTGCACTTTATTTCATCAACCTCCCTTTCTACTCATTACTCCTTTTTCACTTAATTTTAATGACATTGTAATTTCTTGCTTCTCATTCCTTTCAAAATACCATACTCATTGCATATCTCTTCTTTAGGATCTACCTGCCCTCTTTTCCCACTAATGGTGATTCATTTGGGCTTAACTGGTCTTTCTCCTATTTGTCTCCGACCCTCACCTCACCAAGAAAATTGATGTACGCTTCATTATTTCCAGTACACAGAAACATTATATCCAAATTTCCCTTCCCTTTAAACGTGTTTCCTGTTCTGATCAATGTGTCACTTTTTTAAAATCCTGCTAGTAAAGTCCAATAAGCTAAAGTAATTTATTTCCTGGAAAGGTATAATTAGAGGCTTCCCCAGAGTGAGAAACAGGTAAAGCTTCTTTGCATTAACTGCGGTATTATCAAGTACTGGGTGAACGTGTCTGCAAAGCTGGATACAACTGAGTGGTTTCCTGGAGGCCACGGTGAAGCTCTGGGGAGGAAAGCAAAGGGGAAGTTTAATTGCACTGGTCTTCTTATTATTGCACCAGAATGTGTTAAAGGTTCTGCAGAGAAGAATGCATGAGGATATCCATGTGGAATTCAAGAACCAGTGAGATAAACCATAGAGATACTAGTTAGAATTGTGGGAGTATCAACGGGCATGGATACAAGAAAGCCTTCTGAGATGCCGGAAATATCTTGATAAAGTGATGGTTACACAGGTTATGTATACAAGTATAAAAAGTCACCAAGCTTTATACTAAAGATAAGTGTACTATATGGTATATAATAACCAAACTCTAAAATAACCTTAAGAATTAAAAAAAAGGGTTCTATGCATAGTATACACTGATATGGTTGGCTAAACAAATATGGCACCAGTTAATGAGGACAGAAAGAAAATGTTATTTAAAAGTACTAGATAGTGAAAAGGAGATTTTTCTTAATACCAGATCTTCACTTACATATATTTTGGCATCAGAGTAAGTGATTGTGGGATTGTCTAAGTGCTAATAGGATCAAGTTAGATAAACTCAGCTTGGTGAGTTAATAATTTTTTTTGAGTATAGAGCTTTGCATATAGAATATATTTACATAAGTGATATTGTTTTCAATTTAATTCTCAATCTATGAGTTCCTTTGAGTATACCCTTAGACACTGGGATTATGAGTTTGTGATGAGTCTCTGGGAATATATTCTTCAGGAAGGAGTAACAAGAGGCTCACTGATGTTGAAGATCTAGTTTAATAGAACAAGAAAATATGCCAAATGTGGTGAAACCTGCGAAGAGAAAAGGAAGGAAAAAGTAAATGATATGAGAATATCAGGAGAATGACGTAATTTGGGGACCACATTGTTTGAATATACAGAATGGGTTGACTTGACTGCCAATGCCAGGGAAAAGTTGTATCACATCACCAATGCAATGTACAAAAAAAAAGTGTGAATTATGGAACAGGAACACATTTGCATCTTGAGGTATATTTGTTGCTTGCTTTGGCATGATCTGCACTGAACTAAAAGTTACTAAATAATATAGTATATGTAGGAAGAATATCAAAATTGCTCTCTCAATACTCTCTGAGTGGCTTTGTAACCCAGGAGATAAGTAATTAATAAATGAAAGCATTTTTCCCTCCTAGTGGTCTACCAGTTGTAAATATCGGGGTTGAACATTACCCATAAGTTTGTGTGGTTGAGTCCGTGAAATGTGTCTTAGGGTATCTATGTTATTGATTTATACATATTATTAACATAATATTATAGTATTAAATTATTAGTATACAACACATATATACTGGCAATTTTATTTAAAAAAATTTTAATGTTTATTTATTTTTGAGAGAGAGGCAGAGCACAAGTAGGGGAAGGGCAGAGAGAGAGGGAGACACAGAATCTGAAGCAGGCTCCAGGCTCTGAGCTGTCAGCACAGAGCCAACGTGGAGCTTGAACCCATGAACTGCGAGATCATGACCTGAGCAGACGTTGGCCACTTAACTGACTGAGCCACCCAGGCACCCCAGCAATTTTATATTCCTTGGTGCCCTTTGACAGCTTATTGCATAACCATTAATGTGTTTCAGAAGGGAATTATTCCATACAGTTATGTTTTTGAGATTTCTAGACCCACTTCTACTTGGTTCCACAGGAAATCTGATTGATTTGGATGATATTTACATATTATGGCCATCTCTTTTTATTTATTTAATAATTCCAGTTTTCTAGCTTTGATGCAATAGCTAGTTTTAGAAAGTACTGATACATGCTAAATTTTTGAAAATTTTACTTTAAACACCTGAAATTCTTTACTATGGTAACTTTTCCTTTTATTATTGTGCATATTGGTTTTCATCAGTGAGGTAAGATTAAATAGGACCAAAAGAAGCTTTTTTTGGCATATCTAGTGCTGCACATGAGATCTTCATCATGAAGAGCAAACAATATTAATTGCAAATTTTCTTCTACTAACAGATCAGGATAGCCAGACTATACTAAATTAGAAGGGACTGAATCTCTCAGGCATCTCTAGTTCTATTAGATACATGTGAATCTTGCCATTGGTATTGTTATTATAGAAAATTGCTACAGAAAGTTATACAGAATCCAAAAGTTTCATAAATTTGGTTAAACAGAAAGTATTAATATTATATCTTAGAATATGATTTGAATTCCTTGATTTTTATCAAATCTACTATAATTATAATTATTTGATGTTTTCTTGAATATTCTGATTCTCAAAACGTGGCCTAAGAAATACCAATTGGCTAATAATCAGGATTCTTTTAATGGGAAAGAAACCAAATCAATACATACAATTCCTTTCTCTGGTTCATGTGGGTAAATGAAAATACAATGCAATTTCAAAGATTTCTTAAAAAGTATGCTAACTCTTATCTGCTATTCAGTAAACTAAAAAGTTACTAAAATTTGTACAATAATAGTGTTTATTGAAAGCTTGAATCAAAATTACATTAAGAAATCTTTTTGCTGCATAATTTGTGTAATGTTGCAAATTATTGCACATTATTGTATGTGCATACTCATAAAAAGTTGGAATTTTTTTGCAAATAGGAGAGGATAGTTAGATAGTTGTCTTGAGTTGTTCATGACTTCTAATAGCTGTTCTTTTTTTTCTTTTTAATTACTTACTTAGGGGAGCCTGGGTGGCACAGTCAGTTAAGCGTCTTAATCTCGGCTCACCTCGTGATCAAATAGTTTGTGAGTTTGAGCCCCACATCAGTCCATGTGCTGATGGCACAGAGCCTGCTTGGGATTCTATCTCTCCTCCTCTCTGCCCCTCCTCCAGTTGTGCTCTCTCTCACTCTCTCAAAATAAATAAATACACTTAAAACAATTTTTAAATTACTTAATTATAAAATATAGCTTTATTATAATCTGTGTTTTGGTGGGAGTTATCCAGTTATCACTAATGTGTGTAGTGATGCATATTTTAATCAATAATATTTTATACCTATATCTGGATTTTAAAATATGTATGTATTGTAAACAAAAAGAAAGACATACCATCCTCATGGGTTAAGAATTAATATTGTTAAAATGTCCATACTACCCACAATTTTCAGATCAATGCAATCCCTACCAAAGTAGAAAGAGTATTTTTTGCATGACTAGAATAAACAATCCTAAAATTTGTATGGCACCACAAAAGACCCCAAATAGCCAAATCAGTCTTGAGAAAGAAGAACAAAACTGGAGGTATCACAATCCTAGATTTAAAGAGATCCTACAAAGCTATAAGAATCAAAACAATATGGCACTGGCATGAAAGCAGATACATAGATCAATGGAACAGATTAGAGAGCCCAGAAATAAACCCACACTGACATGGTCAATTAATCTATGTCAAAGGAGCCAACAATATACAACAGGGGAAAGACAGTCTCTTCAGTAAAAGGCCTGAGAAAACAGCTATATGCAAAATAAAAGGAAACTAGACCACTTTCTTACAACATATACAAAAATAAACTCAAAATGGATGAGAGACCCAAATGTGAGACCTGAAACCATAAAACTTCTAGAAGAAAACATAGGCAGTAATCCCTTTGACATTAGCCTTCACAACATTTTTCTAGATATGTCTCCTCAGGCAAGGGAAACAAAAGCAAAAATAAACTGTTGGAACTACATCAAAATAAAAAGCTTTTACACAGCCAAAGGAACCATCAACAAAACAAAAAAAGCAACCTACTGAATGGGAGAAGATATTTGCAAATGATATATCCAATAAGAGGTTAATATCGAAAATGCACAAAGAACTTACACAACCCAACACCAAAAAACCCCAATCTGATTAAACATGGGCAGACAACCCACATAAACATTTTTCCAAAGAAGACGTACAGATCACTAACAGACACATGAAAAGATGCTCGCCATCACAAATCATCAGGGAAATGCAAATCAAAACTGCAATGACATATCATCTTACACCTGTCAGAATGGCTAGAATAAAAAAGACAAGAAATAACAAGTGTTGGCAAGGACGTGGAGGAAAGGGAACCTTCATGCACTGTTAATGGGAATATAAATTGGTACAGACATTGTAGAAAACAATAAGGAATTCCCTCAAAAAATTAAAAATAGAAATACCATGCAATCCAGTAATTCCACTGCTGGGTATTTACCCAAAGAAAACAAAAGCAATAATTCAGGAAGATACATGCACCCCTATGTTTATTTCAGCAGTATTCATAATAATCAATATATGGAAGCAACTCAAGTGTCCATCAGTGGATGAATGAACATATAATAAACATAACTAAGTATTATTTAGGCATAGAAAGGGTGAGATTGTGCCATTTGCTACAACATGGATGGATGTAGAGGGTATTATGCTAAGTGAAATAAGTCAAACAGAGAAAGACAAATACCTTATGATTTCACTAATGTGTGGAATCTAAAAAACAAGATAAACAAACAAAACAAAAAGCTGAAACAGACTTATAAATACAGAGAATAAATTAATGGTTGCCAGAGGGGAAAAGATGAGGGTATGGGCAAAATGGGTTAAGGGGGTAGGAGGTAAAGGCTTGCAGTTATGGAATGAAAAGTCACCGGGATGAAAGGTACAGAATAGGGAATACAGTCAATGGTATTATAATAACATCATATGGTGACAGATGATAGCTACACTTAGGGTGATCATTGTATAGATTTGTTGATTCACTGTGTTGTACACCTGAAGCTAATTGTCTAGTATGTTTCCATTTTAAAAAAGACATGTATGTGTCGGAGTTCTGATATGAGTAAATAATACCCCTCTTGCTAATAAAGACACGTGCATAATCTCCTGCCTCCCATACTCACTTGTTTTTTTTTTTTTTTTTTTCAAAGAGAAACACGATTCTGAGCGAGCAGTAAGAAACTGTCATCATTGGAGTTCTTTAAATTTCTTTTTTTTTTTTTTCAACGTTTTTTATTTATTTTTGGGACAGAGAGAGACAGAGCATGAACGGGGGAGGGGCAGAGAGAGAGGGAGACACAGAATCGGAAACAGGCTCCAGGCTCCGAGCCATCCGCCCAGAGCCTGACGCGGGGCTCGAACTCACGGACCGCGAGATCGTGACCTGGCTGAAGTCGGACACTCAACCGACTGCGCCACCCAGGCGCCCCCCCATACTCACTTGTAAAGAAGTGACACTTCTTTGTTAATATCAAATCCTACTTACCCGGATATTTGTCCCTCTTAAATTGATCTAAACATATTAAGAACTGCTCCAAATCATTTACTATGGTAACTTGCATTTCCAGGTCAAATCATTATTTATACCTGCTCTACTTTACCTGCCTTTTTCCATTTTATACTAACCTTCTTTCTCCCATACCGCAGATGGACAGTTATAGCTATGGTTGCAACCACACAATAGTTTTGGTGCCACGAAGCCTACATATTCCTGGGTTTTTATTTAATAACGCATTAAAACAAAATCTGCTACAATTTGTAGTCCAGGAGCATAATGTGTACCTTGGTTACATTATTGCCATTCTCTCTTGCATTAAATAATATTCTCAGTTTGACTTGGCTGGGTCTGGGTATAATTCAGATCAGATAATCTGGAGAAATACAGCTTCCATGTAGCTAAGATACTCGGCAGAGCTAAACATTGCTTGCAAGTGGGCCATAAATGTAAATTCCTTTGTTATTTGGCCACTTATCCTGAAATTATAGTGTCCCATGTCCTGCTCTCTGTTGTAAATAAACCATATCGTATTTATACGTGTCCTTCAACTTATACCTATTTTAGTATTAGTTTCATACATTAAAATAATAGCACCGTGAGAGAATTTGAAGGCCACCTGATTGTTTATTTCTCAAACTGGAATTTGTCGTCCTATCTAGTACAGTGAGGTGCCTGGGTTACTCTAAGGTACAGAATTTTTGAAACTTTAAGTTTGAAAATTTAAGTGATGATATACAACAAATATGTTTTGTTTTTTGTTTTTTTTTTTTTTTTAAACATTTATTTATTTTTGGGACAGAGAGAGACAGAGCATGAACGGGGGAGGGGCAGAGAGAGAGGGAGACACAGAATCGGAAACAGGCTCCAGGCTCTGAGCCATCAGCCCAGAGCCCGACGCGGGGCTCGAACTCACAGACCGCGAGATCGTGACCTGGCTGAAGTCGGACGCTTAACCGACTGCGCCACCCAGGCGCCCCCAAATATGTTTTGTTTTAATCAGCGGGAATTTGAAACATTATTGTGGGGCTAAACCACGCTGTTTTACATTATGCTTTATGCAACATTCACATGGTTTGTTTTGGATAGTGCATGAGATTTCAAAAACATTCCTGTGTGCAGTGATTGCTTTTGGATACTGTGTTAGCTTTCTGTCGTCATCATAGCAAATAGCCACAAATACGGTGACTTACCACAACGACCCTTACAGATTATCGGACAATTATGTAGGTCAGAAGCTCTGAGCTTCGTAAGACAGAAACCAAGGTGTTGGGCAACTGGGCTTTTATCAGAAGGTTCTGAGAAGAATCTGCTTTCAGACTCATTCAAGTCCTTGCTGGAATAACCCTCTCTTCATGTGTGGAACTGGGGTCCCTCTTCCCTCGTCAAATGTCAGGCAAGGGCTTGTTTTACTTCCACAAGCCGTTCTGCATTCTTTGCCATGGTTTTCCACGAAGCCCTGACCTCACTCCAGTCAAGGCAGGCCAAGCTCTTCTCTGAGTTGGAATCTTGCTGGCTTCTTTTTCTGTGACATCCCACTTGTCTCTGCGGCTCTAGCTAAAAGAGCTTTTGAGGGCTCAGGCGACTGATTTGGCCCACCTGGATAATGCAGGCTCCTCCCTTTACATTCCAGTTCCTAACCTTAACTACATATGTAAAGTCCTTTTGTTATGTCACGTGACATGCGCATAGTTTCCAGGAATTAGGACATGGGCATGTTTGGAAGACCAATATTCAGCCTACCACAAAGACACTCCTAGAACTTTCGGGGAAAGCTTGAAAGGCACTGATACTTTCATCTTAAAGATGAGAAAAATCAGGACCAGAGAAAGTGAAGTGACCTGCAGGAGTTTATGCAACCAGATTGACGGTTCTGCGGTTAAAACGCTGTGATCCTGAATTCTAGTCTAATGATCTTTTCTACTGAAGCGTGCCCTCATTCAATTTAATAAAATGCTTGTAGTCTGTGTGGTTATAGCGTCTACGGTTTGTGTAATGCAATGGAGAACCAAAAAAGTCAGCAAAAGAGCTGCAATTTATAAATCTTTAAACATTTACATTTCATTGTTTAAAGACAATAATATTAGGATGTTTAATGAAATTTTCTCACTTGTTCCTCCAGGTTTTTTGTCATTGTTTTGATTTAAACTGAGCCTGGGAGTTTCCTGAAGTGAGCCACTCTCTTAAAATGAGAGCTCCAGTTGGTATTATCCAAAGAGAAATGTTCAATATAAAGCTTTGTGATTTGCTGAAAGTTCAATGTGATACTTATGATAACTACGCTTGTATAAAAAAAATCTCTGTAGCAGTTATTTATACTATCTTATAAATGCTACTGTGCAGCTGTGGCATGCGATATCATCCTTCACAAGTATAGCAGGTACACTTAGGTGAATCTATAAAACTTTATACTGGTACATCTAATTAACCTTGCACCACTGTGCTTAAGTGAAGCACGATTTGAATTTTTCAATAATTCTTCAGCACGTGGAAGAAAAGCAGGTAACTGCAGGGACTCTTTGGAGACAAGAAGATGTTCAGTTCCTGAAAGAAACGCATTCGCCCCAGAAGGGCTTTAACAAAATATGGATAAGCTGATTCATTACTTTTCTCCTTTTTCCCTTCTTCATTTAGAATTTCCTCCTTCTTTTCTGCTTATACCCTGGTTCTGCTCTGCTTGCTTCTTGATTCTTTTTTCTGAAACCCCTGCTTTCCCTCCCTAATACTTATATGGAATCAACAGTGAAACTGATAAACTAGAAAAGTATACATGACATGTTTCAACTCTCCTATGGCAGAGACTAGGATCACCAAATATTCCGATTGCTGTCTTACTTCCCTGTTGTGTTTAATTTGGAATGGAGCCATGTGACTAGGTCTATCTGATGGATTGTGAGTAGAAGTGAAATGTGCCACTTTCGGGTCCAGGCAGTTAAGAGCCAATGTGCCTCCCGCACTTCTCTCCACCTCTGCTATGTGATCCTAATGTCCGTAAATTCTCAACGGGGAGCTACAAGACGGAAGATGGTTGCTCAGCCCTACTGGATTTTGATTGGGCAAAAACCTCACCAAACTTTTTTTGTATTAAGCCTCTGAAATTTTTGGAGTTAGTCTAGCCCATCAGGACCTATTCAGAAATTCATAGCAGAAGTGGGGGATGGCCATCATCCAAATCCAGAATATGCTAACTACCTCTCAAGTATAATACTTGAGAGAAGGCAATAAGGAAATAGATATTGGAGGGTAGGGGGGAAAAGGCGATCCTTGTTCTACAGTGACAAATCATTACAGAAAACTGTCGGCGGTAATTTGGGAAGCAGACCATGTAAATGAACACCGAGCCAGGAGCTCCATGTCACGGTATTGGAAAAGAAAACATCGGTAGTGTATCTTAGTATCTGTTGACTCTGTGTGGTGAGGTATTATAATAGTGAGATTTGCTTAGGGAAGCGTTGTCTGGTTTGTAGCAGGAATGAAAGGAAATACGTGGTTCAGAGATGTGGCCTTTTAGGGTTGGAAAAGCCTACTGCTTCTAGAACTTACTCGGTAAGAAATAGTATTAATAAAGGCTTTGAGGATCTAATGTCTAATAAAAGTTACCACCTCAGGAAAATGACGAGGGCCAAAACTCAAAATAACTTTGAGTCTTCCCATTTAGTTATAAAAGCCTTAAAAGAACTGTCATTTTCTTGAAAGAGAATGTATTCCTTTTCCATTGCTATGTAACAACTTACACAAATGTACTGGGTTAGAGCTTCGTTCATAGCTTCATGGTATATAAATTATATCTCAATAAAGCTGTTAAGAAAACAAAAATATCCATTTAGTTGTCTCATAGCTTCCGTGGCTCAGGAGTCTGGGCATGGGTTAATTGGATCCTTTTTCTCACAAAGATGCAATCGAGGTATCAGCTGGGGTTGTGGTCCCATCTGATGTTGGGGTTCTCTTCTAGTTCACATAGTGTTGGTAGAATTCATTTCGTTGCATCTGTAGAGCTCATAGCAATTTTCTTGTTCAGGGCCAGCAGAAGAGAGACAGCTTCTGCTGATTCATTTGCCTGATCTATAGACCCTCTTTTAAAGGTTCAACTGATTAGGCCAGGCCCACCCAGGATAATGTCCCTTTTGATTAACTCAAAGCCACAAGATTAGGAACCATAATTACATCTATAAAAATTCTTCCACCTTTATCATATAACATAACTTTATTTCAGAAATGACATCTAACATTTTTAGATGCCTCACTCACACTCAAGGAGAGTACATATCCAGGACATGTACTTCAGGGGCTGGTAATCTTGGGGGCCATTTTAGAATCCTGCCTAGTACAGAAAGAGACAGAGAGAGATGTGGGCAGTGGGAGAGAGAACGGCAGTTATAGGGATTACAAAGTTAGGAAATAAAGTAGATCTGAGAACAATATCTTGAAAATAACTTTGGATGCACATATTATTGGAACAAAGAGATTATAAGCCTGGTATGTTTTTAAGGAAAATGTGCTGCCAATAAAAATCTTGACTGTCTTTGACTATTTGAAATTTCCAAACCACCTTTGGTCCCATATCTTCCCAAAGAAAGAGGTGGGCTGCAGAGCTGTATGGTTACCAAGGAGGGCCTCTTCTCCTATGGCTATTAAAGATGTACCCAATTTGTCAATAAATTTCATATATATATATATATATATATATATATATATATATATATATATAAAAAGATGTACCCAGCAGGACAATGATAAAGGAAGAATATTTTGCAGATGGCTTCAGGAGCCATAGAGAACAATGGACAAAGAATTTTCTTCCACAGTAGAATCAGGTTCTTATCAAGGAACCTCCCCACCCCAGAGTAAAAGGCCTATAGTTTACAAGTGCTGTGTGTTTCCCATTTATTATGGGCTGAATCCTGTCTCCCATCAAGTTCACACTTGAAATGTTAACTCCCAGTATGTGAAATGTGACTGTATTCAAAGGTGGAAACTTTAAGAGGTGATTATTTAAAAAAAAAAACTTTTAAAACATTTATTCATTTTTGAGAGACACAGAGAGACAGAGCATAGGCAGGGGAGGGGCAGAGAGAGAGGGACACACAGAATCAGAAGCAGGGGCCAGGTGCTGAGCTGTCAGCACAGAGTCCCATGCGGGGCTCGAACTGACCAACCGTGAGATCATGACCTGAGGCCATGTAGCATGCTTAATCTACTGAGCCACCCAGGTGCCCCTGAAGAGGTGATTACTTTAAAATGGGGCAGTTAAGGTGGGCTCTATTCCTAGCTGACTGGTGTCCTTTTAAGAAGAGGAAATTTGAACCCACCGATACCACGGATGTATGTGCATAGTGTTAAGGCCACGTGAAGACACAGCAAGAAGGTGGCTATCTGCAAGTCAAGGACAGAAGAAGCCACACTATTAGCACTTTGATTTGGAACTTGTAGCTTCCATAACTGTGAGAAAATTAATGTACGTTGTTTAAGCCCCCCAGTCTGTGGTATTTTGTTATGACAGCCCTAGCAAAATACCATATCATCCTTCCACTTTTAAAGTGTCTATCTTGTTCCTGTTCCTGTTCTTATGTGTGGTAGTAGGGTGGTGTGGAGAGGTTTTTGACTTTTCTTTTTCCTTTTAGTGTGGGTGTCCAGAACAAGAGAAACCACATCTGAACCGGATGGAGAATCCTGGCACTCCTGGCCTTTGAGTTGGACACAATGACTTCATGGGACTTCAGAATGTCTCCCCTGGAGAGAGATCAAGTGTATTCTATGTGTAGGAAGAAGAAATAAAATGGATTTGAGTGACAAGTGTAGGTTGTGGCAGTGACAGTAAGACTCACCAGATTGTCCATGTCGCCCTGGCACATTTCCTAGCCACAATTTCTTTGTTCTATTAGGTTTTGATTTTATCACTCTCAAATATTCATTCTCTCCTTCTATATGAAAGTATTAGACCTTCCTGCCTATTGCTATGGGGCTTACAGTGTTTCCTTCCAGAGCAGTATGCAGTACCCCTGTCGATATGGCTAGTTTTCGACAATGAAATATGAGTAGAAATGATGGTGCCAATTTTGAGCAGAAGCTTAAAGAGCCATTTATTATTTCTACTCATCGATTTGAATCCACAAAGAGGACTGGGTTGGAGGAAAGGTATTTCAAGTAGGGTGAATAGCATTAATAGAATCTAAAATATCGTACTGAGCATACTTTACAGGTATGGTGAACAGGACCAAGTGGTAGGGTAGAGTTGGGTTAGGGTAGTTTACACACACACACACACACACACACACACACACACACACACACGTTAACACAGAAAAGTGGAAGTTAGGTATCAGACCTTATATTGAGACATATGGTAACAGTTCATAGGCTCCAGTCTAGGTAAAAGGTCACTGTCATGTCAGGGGAGTATGAAAAGGGTCATCCAGGGAAGCTACCTACCCATGGGACATCTTGCAGCAGGAATTCTGAGAAGTAATGTGTATTTTTCTGGGTATGATTATAACTTAGGATATAAATAGTATCCAAGAGAAATTATAGTCAACTTAATATGAGATCTTTTTCAAATTAGAAATTATGGGTCTTCTATTGCTTTATTTGATATTTTCTGGTTTTTAAATTTGATATATGAATTGGTGACTTCAGAAACACTTTTCCATGTAAATACTGATCGAGCATTCCAGAACATTCCTGCTCTGTCATTTACTAGCTGGGTAGCCCTGAACAAGTTACTGAACCCTTGATCAGCTTCAGTTTCCTCGCATATAAACTGGCTTTTAGTACTAGAGCCAAATTCACAGTTTTGCTAGAAATAAATCTGCTAGAATTAGTGCACAAAAAACACGTAGCCCAATGCTTGGTACATGTTAGGTGTTGTTAACTCTCCTCCTCCTTCCCTTTTCTTCCTTCTCCTTCTTCATATTTGAAGAAAAGGAATAAAGAAGAGGTGACTTTTTTTTGCTGTTTTACCTGTTTATCTAACACACAAATTTATGAATTAAATGAATTAATGTTTTTCTTCTTTTCAAATACTTTTCTACAAAAATTTTTCTAAGAGGAGTGCCTGGGTGGCTCAGTCAGTTGAGCTCCCGACTCTTGATTTCAGTTCAGGTCATGATTGAGGGTTGTAGGATCAAGCCCTGCATCAGGCTCTGCACTGAGTATGGAGCCTGCTTGGGATTCTCCCTCTCTTTTCCTCTACCCCTACCCCACTCGTGTGTGTGAGCGCGCTCTCTCTCTCTCTCTCTCACATTAAAAATAGAATTTTTTTTCTAAGAACGTTCACGGTTTTTTTGTGTGTTGTTCTGTATTCTTTGTGTACAAGTAGCTAAAGTGTTGTGCCTATTATATGACTACCTCCATCCACCCAAACACATACACACAAAATTAACCACTGTTTATCTGGTGTTAACAATTGGAATAAAGGATATAATGTTGAAAAGGAAAAAAAAAAGGAAACCTGAGTTAGGGACCCCACACTTGACTGTAGCTATAAACACCCCCACAAGATGGGTGTTCCTTAAGAAGGAAGATGTGAATATTGATACTGGCAAACATTTCCTGTTGCCTTTATAGACATTGGTTTTGTTCAAACCCATAAGATTTTTTGTTTGTTTTCGTTTTTCATTTAGAGCAGGTGTAGGCAAACTACAGCCTACAAACTAAATCTGGCCCACTGCCTGTTTTTATAAATAAAATTTTATTGAACACAGCCACCCCCCCCTTTTCATTCTGTATTGTCTATGGCTGCTTTTTGCTACAATGGAAGAGCTGAGTTGTTAACAATGACACCATATGGCCCCCAAAACCTACAATGTTTACTATGCCTCTTTATAAAAAGAAATTGATGACACCTAGTTTAAAAGAATGGCTCTGTACATGTAGAAAATTATTATTTCTTTAATTTCTAGGGTAAACTATTTCAAATCCTTTTCTCCTGGCCAAAAGATAGTCTGGA
The DNA here is from genome assembly GCF_022079265.1 of Lynx rufus. NCBI lineage: Eukaryota > Metazoa > Chordata > Mammalia > Carnivora > Felidae > Lynx > Lynx rufus. The sequence goes on along the minus strand of NW_025814896.1, from coordinate 76,560,124 downwards.
GAGAGGAAAGAACCCTCCTTTTCTTACTTCCCTTTTGTTATCTGGTGGTCTCAGGCTTATCATTCCTCCTTCTGGTAGCCAGCTTCTAAATCACAGTAGTATATTCTTTTTTCTCACTATAACCTAACATATTACAATATATCCGTGGCAAATCTTGTCTTATAAAAGGGCCGGAAGTTCTGTGGTCATTAGGCAATCATGTCACAACTTCTAGAGAGCCTCAAGAGAGAAGCAAGACTTTCCCTTCCCTGCTTTTGAAACAGACCTCCTCACTCATAGGTCTGAAATCTATCCTCATGATCATAAACTTTCCCCATACAATTGCCTAGATGAAGATCGACAAATACAGTATGCTATTTGCCATAAAGCTGGCAAGTAATGAAATACAACTGGATACTCTTGCTTGAAATTTTGCTTCCTGGACCTGTGTCTAGTGGTGTGGTCTGCTGAGTTGATCATGTCTTGTGCACCCTCTTGGATATTTAATGATAAATAATAGGCCAGTAAGAAGTACTCAGGCATCCAGTTTGATAGCTTCAGAATGACTCGCTACTATATGCGGTGGGATTATAAAAATGGATTCGGGGTTTGCTTCAGTTTATCAAAAAGCTGTGAACTGTCCTTGAAACCCTGTGGATTTTAATTGCTTATAATGCCTATCTAAAATGATCCTATGAAAAGTGAATTTGATATTTTCCCTTCTTCATGCAAGTAACAGTTTTTTTATATATAGATAAGGGGAAAAACCCTGCAGAATTGTCAGAAATGCTGCATCTCACTTTATGAACCCTGAAGTAATGGCTTTACAAGAGGTACATGCAGGAGCCTGTTATTGACTGTGAAGACATTCTGTATCGGTTGACTGTGAACTGAAGTATCGTTTTCCCTCTCATCCTGGCACCTGGATAATATTAAATTTGAACCTTTGATTTGATTGATACATCTCAGCAGCAGGACATTTAGACGTTTATGTCATAAAACCAAAATGAAATATTTTATATCACTGAACACGGCCCTGCAAGGTACAGTAGTTAAAATCAAATGAAGTTAGCATCAATTTTACAGTTATTTAAAAAGCATACACACAGGCACACACGTGCACATCTACACATAAACCCACTATAGAAATGCCCCCCTCTTTTTGTTTCAGAGTGACATTTAGTAAAAACATAAAGTTTACCTAAAGAAGCTGAGGTGGCAGCTTTAAATGCAATAAACGGGGGGACCTACTTACATATGCAAAATAGGCACTCACAGGTGCAAGAAAGGTAATTGCTGGTGCAAAATATGCCATTACCTGTTTTACAGGCACAACTGCCTGATTTGTAAGGGCAACTAGCTGATTTTGTCTTCCTCTGCATAATTTTTATGTACAAATTAGTTGCTTTGGAAAACTTGGCACCAATCTTTCTCTGTTCGTAGGCCTAAAACATATTATGTATAAAGACAATAGAAGCTTTGCCGTCCGTCAGTAAAATGCGTTTGTTGCCTGTTTTTATTTGTAAAAGCTAAAACACAGAAAGGCTCTCTGGAATCTTATTTCTCTTCCTCTGATAACAAGATTTTTTTGTTTAGTACAGTGTGTTTCATTAGCGCTTTAAAATCTGCTGAAGCCAGGCGGCAACTTGCCTGCCTATTAGTTTAACGGAAGGCCCATCACAGCACTGCATTAGGCATTGTCTTGGGAACAATTAAGACATGCCATCCCCACAAAGCAGTTTTTAAGTGGGCAAAACATATTTAATGGTAGGGTTTGTGGCACCCAGAATGGAAATACAATGAAAACTGTAGGGAATATGTACTTACCCTAACACTAAACAGGTTCCTTATAATTCACATATACTCTCTGGGGGATATGGTATCTCGCATGTACATTCTAAGTGTTGCTAATGAAATGTTTATCATCTGTGGCAGCCTCAACAGAAAAGCATAATCTGTGGCCAGCTAAAGGGCACTGTTAACAACAGCAATAATGCATATTTAATATGCACATAATTATTGATCTGTTTAGTAAAAAAGCTTATGAATAATATTCATATTTAGGGCTAGGTGCTAAAGTATCCTGGGAATCAGGCATCAACAGCTTAGCAATTGATAGATGTAGACAGGTCAGACAATGTCAGTCTAATGGCATCTAATCGATAGAGACAAATATGTCAGAAAGGTGGTTTGAGAAATACCTTTATAATGTATAAAAAAAGACCTGGTTCAGTATCCCCTTTCCTTTCTTAATATGATACACGTACGTTTCTAAAGCAAGAGTGTTTTTTATTATGTCCATCCCAAGCGCTCATGGCAGGTCAAATTAAAATACAACATACGTGCAGTTCAGCCATCCTGCTCCCAATATCATGTGATATATAAAAAAGCAGTGTCAACAACAGTACAAAACTTGTATGCCACTCTTAACATGTTTTTCGGCATTAAAATTTGGGAGCACTCAGAACAAACATTCAGGAAAAATCGTTTGAATGGTTTTACTGTCAATAAAGGCAAATTTTCTGATAAAACGTTGGGGAGCAGACCCTATGTGAGGCCATTGACAGTTCCTTTTAATACATTTACCTGATTTCTGTTTGGAGGACACATTTGTTGTGAAAGACAGGGTTATAGTTTTGTGGCACTTTAGAAATCTGTGATCAGATTTCTTATAATGGCATGAGTTGAAGTTTCTCTCTAGTTGACTGAAGGGAGAAGTTTTGTATTAAACCTGAATTTCCTCTTTCTTTCTTTCTTTCTTTCTCTAATGTTGGTTCATTTTGGAGAGAGTGAGTGTGATTGGGGGAGGGGCACAGTGGGGGTTAGGGCAGAGAATCCAAAGATGCCTCCAGGCTGACAGCGGCGAGCCTGATACAGGGCTTGAACTCATGAAATGTGAGATGATGAACTGAGCTGAAGTCAGATGCTCAACCAACTGAGCCACCGGGGTCCTTAATTTCCACTTTAATAGTCACTGTAGAGGGAATCAGAATCAGTGCTTCATCTCAGAAGGCATTTAGATCCAGATGGCATTGTTATGTTTCTCTCTAAGATCTATGCAATAAATTGTATGAAATGTTATCAATGACTTTCTTGCTGGTAATTTTTATTTTTAAGAGCAGGTCACAGATGAGGTCCAGGGGACAAATTTAATTTCTGTGTGAAATAGTTGAGTTAGCTTTATTCTGTTTCATTGCCTCCTATGAAACTTCATGAGAACAGAAATTTGGTCTTGTTTCTTTAGTAACTAGCAAGTATACTCAATCATGTTCTTTCAAAGGAACTAACATTAATAAATGCATGTAAAATAATATCGAAAGGAAGGTAAAGAAAAAGACTGTGGAAAGTTTTGAACAATATTTTTTCCATTTTGTTTGGGAATATTTTTCAGTATGGACAGTGATCTAAATTGAATGTGTTTCTGAAAGTAAGATATTCAAATACACTGTAAGATACTCGAGATATATTGAGAACAATTAGTAGTTCAAATATAAAAAGGTATAATCTAAACATCTCATTATCAACTACAAAGGAGGCAATGGGCATCTTTACTGATGAACAACTTCACAGGTCAAAAAAGTTACCAATGGCCAACGAAAGAATAAGATTTTTCTTGATAATCCAAATCAATTATTCTGACATTTTCCCAGAAATGTTCATGGACATTTAAGAATAATTAAGTATTTCTAATTTATCCAATGTCAAGCAAATGTGAACATAAAAATATGCCATCAAGTTCAATAGTCGATGAAGGACAAAATAAAATGCACTATTATTGTAACTGATACACATTTTTTTTCTGAAATACATATTTACTTTATGTACATACAAAAAATATATACATATATATGTATACATATACATACATATATATGTATAGATATACGTATACATATATATGTATATATACATATATACACATATACATATATGTATATATACATATATATACACATATACATATATGTATATATACATATATATACACATATACATATATGTATATACACATGTGTACACATATACATATATGTGTATATACATATATATACACATATACATATATATGTATATATACATGTACATAATATATATTTTTATTTTTTTAATAAAGGCAACTCTTTGCATTTATAAAGAAATGTTATTTAATTTTTACAGCCCTATATGACACCTTATGAAAAAAATTTTACAAACCAAAGAAATTTTCTCTTTGGATCTATGTGCCTATTTTTTATTTGGAACACATGAACATCCTATGTATATATTTTTTACAAAATATATATCTGGTATAGATAGTAATGAGTCTGTTTTACTACACAAAAAGACAACTGGAGATGATAGAGGAATAATAATAGCACCGAAGGAAAAACAGAAGTGAAGCCTTCTACAAAACAAGAATTGATTCTGAGAGGGATCAATACATGTTTGCATATAAAAATTACACCTACTTTGGAAAATATAATGAAAGTGCTGAAATCTGGAAGTCATTCATGGAAAATGAACCATCGAGAATAAAAGGCACAAAATGGGGACTTGGATAAAGTTGTGCAAAGTTCTTCCTGAAAATACTGATTACGAGCCAATGAAACAGAAAATTGGCTCCAAATGTACACACTCCCGGTTAGGACCTAGTTTGCTTTCTCTTCTACTATTCCTTTCTCTACACTTGTCTCCTCTTCCAAATTCCACTTCAAGTGCAGTTTTGGCCCTCTCTCTTCTATGCTCCCTGGGCTTATACTGCCTGTTGGCCTCCAGGCTCTGAAGGTTCTGAGTCACTGTATCTTTGAATAAACAATCGTTATTAGTGAGGAAAGATAGCCTAAGCAGAGAGCCATCTTCAAAAGAAGAAGAAAGCTGGTTCTTTTGTCAAGGTCATAAGGAAATTTGAAAGGAAGATGAAATACTAGCCTTAAAAAAAAACCCAACAAACAAACAAACAAACAAACAAAACCCCACCACCTACAAATACATGATTTTCAGGTTGGTATGCATGCACCTTTCATCTTGCCTGCTTTGATTCAGCATTTTTGGTAGCGGGGGTATATGGGCATGTGGTAATTTATTTTTATTAGAGCTAAGGACTCTCATAGAGATGGGGTAATCCAAAAGAAAAATAGTAGAAACCACAGAAGTTAATAGTATAAGTTAGTATTCAGAGAAAGTAAGAATAAGCTGTTACTGTGATCATCATCAACCTGATGCATTATATGCAACTTGTAGTCTGGAAAAGAGCGGTTTCAACTACAAAATTACCCTGGATTTCTTCCTTTTAAGTCTCTTATCACCTTGTATAATGGTTTCTATGTGTTTAATTTTTCATCATTAGGTAACTCTAACTTAAGGAGTTCAAAGACCATGTCTTGCTCAGGCTCCTCCCCAAAGTATGTAGTTTAGCATCTCAGTAAATATTTGTTGAAATAAAATGAACATACTTTTAAAATAAACATTTACTGAACATCTATTATGGAGAAGGCAGTGTGTGTCAGTGGCTGGGAAAAGAAAAAGAATAACATTTAGAATAACATTTAAAGAATAACATTTAAAGTCTAGTTGAGTTGGTAGGTGTGCAGGAAAGAAAGATAAACAGTAAAGAAGATAGGGTCTGATAAATGCCAAGTGGGATTAGTAGGAAGCAAACAAACTACCAAAGTTAGTCACCCCTCAGGGCTGGGAAGGGTAAAGAAAGTATGGATCTCTTATATATCTCTGCTATTGCTCCTGAAGAAGAAACCTCCATCCTACATGCCGCTGTGTGAATCTTTGAGTGGGATTCAGGGCCCCTAGCCCTATTTACCCCTTGGCTTTCCAAATACCAAAATTGGAGCGTGCAGAATTTTGAAAGCAATGAAGCATTCGAGGCTTTCTGTTCTTTCTATTAAAAGATTCAGCAGAGCGTGTTCAGTTCTGAATTGGTCTAGGCTACTGAATTGGTCTAGGCTTCTGAATTGGTCTAGGCTACTTCTCCTGATGCTAACTCAGAAGCCACCTCTACCTGAGCTGCATTGAAATGAAAGCATGGTGTGCCTAAAGATGGCGGTGGGTGGGCGGGGTTTATCACAGCAGGGGGCACTGCCTGGAAGGAGAAGAATTGGAAACCAGGATCCCACCTGGATGGGGCAGATGCTTCAGCTAGAACTGCGATCAGAGTGGAGGGAGAGGAGGCTGTGGCATCTAAAGAACAGAATGGCAGAAAGCCGAAATCCCATTAGCGCTAGTTTCAGTAAGACCTAAGTCTCCATAGTTGAAGGCAGAGCTGGGTAACTAACATTTCAATTTTTATAAACTTTTAATTGAGTGCTTAATATTCATTCATTCAATCATTCATTCATCCAATCTATATTTAATGATCCCTTTGGGGATCTAAGGAAGGAACAATATAAAATGTATCATGTGCTACAATAGAAATTAATAAGTACAATGGGAATAGAAATAAAGGAGTGCATACTTTTGCCTCAGGGAGGGGGCCAGGGAATGTTCTATAAAGGAAGTGACCTTTGAACTAGATATTAAAAGATGATGGGCTTTCACAGGAGGAGGAGAAAGGGCATTTCAAAGAGCAATGAGTGAAAGTTGAATTATTTAGCTTTGCACGCACTACTGAAACATGGACTTCTCGACTGCTTATTAATCGTGTGGCTTCAGAGGATTTTTGTAAGGAAAATGAAACATGTGAACAAGGTTTGAGCCCTACACTGTTCCTAAATTTACCATTATTTGCTAGGTAACATGCTTGAAAAATCAGCCTATAAAGTTCAGGAGAAATTATGTTGAGATATTGAATAAAAATGACAGATTTGGTTGAAAAAACATAATTTACTGAAACAGATGTAAATGAGGCATAAAGTAGGCAGTTAAAGCTTTTACTTTGTCCTGTTGGTATAGCCTCAATCTAGTCTTTGGGTAGATACACTATTTTACATAGAGATGGTCTCACAATGGGAACTTAATAAACATTTGATAAGATAATAGTGATTGGTAACAATAATAAAGATGATGATGGCCACAATGATAATATTGTTATTACACAGAGTATCATTTTATAATATGTATCTCTCCTGCTTTTCAATTCCTTCCCATTTAAAGAGGATGGCTCAATTCCTGATGGATCAGCTGTCCTTAGATGAGTGAATTGTCAGGGCTTTCTTAGGATCCAAATCCACTCAACTAATCTAAATCCCCTCAGACACAAGTAGCCTTAGGAAAACCTAAAGTTTGAGCTAATTGGGTTGTATTGTATATAAGTAATTCAGATGAGGTATTGAAAACAAGATTTTAGAGTTTACAGAGGATACTAAAACTGGAGGCTGAGCAAATAATGAGGAACAAAACAATCAGACTCAAAAGGATTTGGATTGTATAAGTAATTGGATCAGCAGATGGCAAACGCAGTTCAGTACAGGAAAATGTAAAATAGACTTGAAGCAAAAGAAACAAACTAGAGAATATGCGCTAAATGGAACAATCATCCAGAACGCTGACCAGGAAATGGAAAGGAGGGGCTATTAAAAAACATAAATCACGGCAACTCTGAGCTTACGGCTAATTCTTTTGCTTTCAGATCCTATCAGAAAGAATGTGCATGCATATTATCTATAGTGGGAGTTTACGGGACCCTATGGGAACCAGCAGTATGCTTCAAATTTCAATCACGTCACCACTCCGTTTTGTCGAGGCACCTTTCAAAAATTCTTAAGGTGCTACTTTTTTGAAGGCAAATTTTTTCTCCTTTTTGTTTAGGCTTATGCTCATTATTCTATAATTATCCTTCTCAGACATTGCTGGAAAAATTCAGAACAATGTTTTCAGGATAGTTTGCTAATTACCCTATATTTCACCATGTCAGAAAATCCCCAGGAGGATCCACAGAAGGGTATCACACTCCCCATTCGCCCCATTCCCTGATTGTATAACGTATACTTTGCAGGGGTGGGACCTCAACTGTTTAGTGCGGCAGAGGTATAGGCAGTGCATTTAAAATTCTCTGCGTGTGCATAAGAATTACCTGGGCAGCGAGTTTAAAAATGGAAATACCTAGACTCCTTCTCCAGAGGCTGACATAGACCAACTGAGAGGGGGCCTGGAGATCGGCATCTTGATGAAGCCCCTTGGTGATGTTCGTGGGAGATTTGGGAGACATTTAAAACAAACAAACAAACAAACAAACAAACAAACAAACAAAAAACACTAGGTAGCTGGGGAAAACTGTGGAAAGAACACCAGTCCTGGTCCCTCCTCATCTAACTGAATGATTAACTTGTTGACAGACAAACTGCTCAGGCCCCATGTTCTTTACCTAGAAAATGAGTATATTATCTGTCCAGCATACCTGGCAAAGGAGCAAGTGAAATAATATCTGAAATCTTATTGCATACAAATATAAACCTAAGGTAAAATGCTTGCCAAAATGTAATGTGTACTATTGTGATCCCACAATAACATGCTGTTAAATGGATGATTGAGGCAGCCATCTATACCCAGCCGGAGTTAGATTTTTCTTTTTATCTGTTGCCACAGGAATTCTCACCCATAGTTGATCCCTGCAACCAAATAGGTACTGAAAGTAGTAGGTGTTTTCCTTTGTGTACTCTTTAAAAGTGCTAACAGAAGGTCACTGTGTCCCCATGGTTTTGTTACTCCCAGGGAGCAACGTTTTGAATAGCTGTCTTCAGGGTTTAGATTCAGATGCATACCCTATGGTCACTGGTACTCAACTCCAGCTTTTGTTGTTGAGAATGAAAATGACTTCCACTGGCCTGACATGCACATGATAATCACCCTTTCATCTCTACTACTGAGGTCAGTGTCTCATCTACAGAAAGCAAAACGAACCGGTCTGTTGACAAATCAGACTGAGTACACTGAGCAAAGTATCCTGTGAAATCAATTGATCTTGCAAATATGTAAAGATCTCTATACTTCTTTACGTATAGAAATTTTTGTATTATCCAGGCACTCTCCTCCAGAGTGTTGTCTGTTGGTTGAATTAAATGATGAACCCAGAAGCCATATGAATCGGCTAAACTGAGGCACCCAAAGACACTGTACTCTAGGCTGAGAGTCACAATAAGCACACAGGAGTGTGTATGTACAGCTTCTTCACGCTGGTTTTGGTTCCATAAGCCTCTCTTTGGAATAGTCTGTGAACACAGCTACCATGTAATTAGCTGAGCAACATAAGTAAGGTGTTTAAAAATATTTTTTCAGGTGCTTTTTTGTATTCATGATAGATTCTCAACACCAAAAATCAATCTCAATCAAAGCAGCAACTGAGTTTATCATAAATTAACATGAAAAGGTTTTCTACTGAGTAGATGGTTAATTACTATCTAATTTGAATATTTTTGCATATTAATGAGAAATGAATGAAAATCATTTTTAGATTTTTAACTTCAGCTGAGAAACCCATGGAGATAATGGATCCTTTTTAAGAGGCATGTGATCTCTGTTACTAAAGGAGATACCGATTTTTTTTTTTTTTTTTTAGTTTACTGGCTTGTTTTAAGTTGATTAATGGATTAGTGTTTTGCCATTAATAAACTATATCCAAATGAAAGACAACTTCATTATTTGACTTTGTAGCCCCTAGCTGCCTGCCAGGTAAGAAAAATGGAAAATAGATGAAGAGTTTGCTAAGGAAAAATATAACCTTGCATAGTCCTTCAAAATGTCTGTAGGCAGACATTTGTATGTTTCTGACTGTAAATGAAATTTTATTGTAACTTGTAATTTTTTTATCACTTAAAGTTCTATATATATTGTTTACAAATGATATTTAGATTTAGAATATATATATTGAGCTGAAGTAGGGATACACTCTTAAAACTAATACTGTATTCTCCAGTTTGAAAAAGTGACTGACAATTGCCTCAGGCCTCAGAAATTATAGCCAGCCAGAAGTCGAAAGTCACTTTTATAAAGTCTCCTTGAAACCTTCTTTAGCATTGCAAACAAAGAATAATGTTTCTTATCTTTTTATACCCAGTTAAGAGAAAATTATTTAAAGAACTAACTACTCACCTCCTTCCAGTTTTCTCTTAACTTTTACCTTTTATTTCATACTCAGTACTTCCTTATTGGAGACACACTTTTAGGCTAACTTCCTTTCCCTCCTGGGGCGGGATCTGCCTTATCCAATAATTCCAGTGTATTTAATTGGGTCTAGTCAGTTTGTTTTGCAGACTAATGCAGACCAGTCATGATGAATGGAATTGGATAAGTATTTTTATACTTTCGAACTTCATCCAGGATGAGTGGTATAACAAGCTATTATTTTTTATAGTCCACATTCAACTTTAGGGACTTGGCTATTTTAATTATGTCATTACCACTTCAGCCCAACAGTGATTTTGAAAGGCCTCAGATAAACAGGAACGTTCTTGCAGATAAGCTACTTGGCACTGCATTTTATCAAGAAGAGTCAGTTTTGGATTGGACTCATATGACTTCAGTTGGGCACATAGGCCTCTGCGCATGATGTAGAGTTCAAGAGATGTTTTGGATTGTTTCACTCAACAAAAGAGGAAAAAGTAGGGAAGAGTTTTCTCTCTGCGTCGAGAGAACATATCTTTTACATTACAAAAAAGTCCAAGTACATGAGATGGGTCATACCTGAAAAAGCGGTGGATGCTTCCACAGTCACTTCCAGAGTTGTTCCATTCACTACTCACCTACCATCATGGTCAGGACCTTCTCGGCCAGCAAGTGAATTGGATTTTACTAATACACGGGTGATAGACTCTAAAAGTGGCATTGACAATACATCTGAAGAAAAGTCTGGAAAAGAGGCAAGCCATTTAAAAAAGAACTAAAAACCTTGATGTTTCCAATTGAGCCATATGCCAGGGTAACTCTCAGGATAAGAAATGAACTATATTTTATATGCACAAAGTAGGATTTTTTAACAAAAATATGAAATCAAGAGTGGCATTAGCATGAGCTGTCCACTCCCCCTCTCCTCCTTCTGGTCTCTTCCAGTCTCTTTTGCCAAAGAACTGAGAATGAATTTTTGAGAGCCAAGGATATGGAAAGGAAGACAAAATAAAGCTGGGAGAATTTTGGCGGAATTACATGCTTAACATACTGCACCATTTCTTTAATATATTTAAATAGTCCTGTGTCATCAGTTGGTGGCTTTCCTTTTCGACAATTTGCAATATATTTTGTTTTTCCTTAATTAAGCTTCACATGCTGGAATTAATTACTGCTGGGTAGTTGAAATCTGGTGGTCTCATTTTCAACTTCAGTTAATAGAGCTCAAAGTTTACATTCACCTCTGAAATTACCAACCTTACCAAATTATATTTGTCTACTTACATCTTCTAGATCATGAATATAGAGGGCAGCTGCAAGTGGCTTTTCATGTGTGACTCATGAGTCCATCTCTATTTATAGGGAAACTGTTTATCATATGCAAGGACTCTATATTTCAGGATTACATGTAAAATATAAAGGGTGCATGTGTACCCCCCAAACATTAAAAAATTCCTTTCCCCAGTCATTGAAATAAAGCTATATCAAAATTCCATTTGTCAAAAAGATAATGTGAAAATACTGAAGATAAGAAACTCAGTATACTAGCCTGGAATAGCTTTGAACTCTCTAGATACCATTATCTAAAATTAAACATTCATGGATTTTGAAAACTTTAGTAATTGGTCCAAAGGAGGAAACCAGCCAGAAGTCCACAGTTTGCATCTCAAATGCCCAGTGTTAAATAACAAAATGCACATGTGCGTACACCTATATAATAAATTGCTTTCACATGCCTGCTGAGGCAAATAGGCAGGTATTATTATTTTTGTTTTGCAGATGAATAAATAAGGCTCAGTGATATTAATTAGGGTTACTCTATGAATAATTGGTCTTCAACTTTGGTTATCTGAAATCACAGCCTGAGTTACTTTTCGCTTATACTGCAAGTACCTATCATAAAAGTAGGAGAGGAAGAAATGGAGGCAAGAGAGTGGAGGCTGGTCAAAAGAAAGAGGGAGTGGGATCCATACTAACATCTCTGCCTTTCTCTCTTCTACACATTGTTTCTTGTATTTCAACCAATTCTCCCATGTCATCAGTATTTTCTTTCTCTAGTCTATCTAGGTAGCTGGATTATTAATCAACGCTAAGGCATAACTGATGTTCAACTTAAATTTAGTCGGTAGCAGTTATATACCTAATTAGGGCTTAGATCTACCAACTAGTTGAATGTGCTCTGGAGATTCTATATTCTACATCATTGCCTATGTTTGTTTCACCTCCTCATTTATTTAGCCTTCTATAATAATATTTACATATGTTAGTTCATTTGACTTTACAGCAGCCTTTATGAAGTAGGCACGACTCTGATCTTTATTTTACAAATGAGGAAATAGAGACTCAGAGAACTCAAGTGACTTCCCCAAGTGACAGAGCTAGGATTTGAATTGACATCTGTTCAACTTCAGAGCCAGAGAGTTACTCCCCACCTTGACAAATGGCTCTAATCTACCCACATGAGCTGAGCCATGTTGGGCAGGATATTTAATTGGCTGAGCGCCTTAATTTCCTCCTTATTTGTCAAATAGGAATAGTGACCACAAAGAGAGAGTTTTTTTTTATTTTGACCATTAAATAATACCATATATGCAAAAGTTTTTTTGATGTAGTACCTTTGTTATCAACATTGGGTTAAGGAGGGTGAATTGATACATGGAATATTCAAAACTTATAGACTAACCTGGAGTTAAAATCAGGTAGCCACAAGACTGTGGCTTTTGGAGGGTGGTCTTATAATTGACACTTTGCAGTGGAGGTATTTCCCCATTTAATGGGAAGTCTTGTTAGTGTTAGGAGTCATCAGTTTTAACTTTCTATGACAAATAGAGCATACCACAGATGACTGCATGGTAAAGCCTCAGTCAGAAAGTGGAATTTACTTTTGTTCATCATCAGGAGTTTTGGTCATCATTGTGCCGTTTCTGTCTTGGAGAGGAAGTAGAGTTGGGCACAGTGGAAATCTTTTCAGGCATATTCTTTTATCTATATTGTTTTGCCATCCTAGTGAATGTATACATGTACATGCATCTATCTACACACACGTGCATATCCATAAATACATTTCTTGTCTCTTTTCTTTATTCTTTTAGTCCATTCACCAGGTTTCTCTAAATATGTGATGATAATATATACTTGATGAGACTGCCACCGTGAAGTCAAACCTCTTTAGGTAATCCTGAGCCTGATCTTCAGAAACAAAATAATAGAATTATTATTTTATGTTGTTAGGTTATAAATGCTTTATGTTTGCAAAGTGTTCTTAGGTTTATGTAGAATCAAGTATAATGAGTTACAGCAAAGCTTTATGATAACTGGAACTCAGATTAATGTATTTTGCTTGGTTTTTAATATCATTTTCCACTGGAACATATATTTGGTCTTTTCAGTTTTGAACTGACTATTCCTATTTGGAATTAGAACTTCTAAGGAACCACAATTTTTTATTTTGCTGTCTCCACTTTTGTCCTTTTTATCTAAATATATATTATGCACAGTTCATTTTTAGTGTAGCTATTTGTCAGTGCAACAAAAACTTCTGTAAACTTGTACCTTTTTTGTGTGAAGATCTTAAAATCAAAATAATCAACAGTAAACACCACAACTACAGCTGCAGTTTTAAATATTTTATAATCCAATCAAATTGTTCGAGTAGTAATGCATTTAAATGTTGTTATGGAATCCCCTCCAGACTTTTTAAAATGGTTACTCTGTTCCTGGGTTTACTATTTATGAAATTCATAAGGGATGACATTTTTTAATAATGGAGCATCTGACTTAGAGAGCAGTGTTTCTTTTTGTGTCTCAATATAATCTATAATTTTCCAGCCTAATTTTCAGAGGGACACCTCTACAAATTACACTTTTCTTAATGAACGTATATACATCTGTTGTTGCTATTGTAATTAAAATGATCTGAAAGGAGAAGTTTTATCTGAGTCATTTAGCATATTTTCAGATATTTGGATAAAGAAGCAGTTTTACCTAAGAAGACAAGGTATATACATAAGGCCTGTAACCAGGTATGACAAATACATTTATAAAAGACTCAAAGCAGAGGTGACCTACAATTAGGTATCATGTGATATTTTAGGCCAGGCCTAGGTCCTGATATAATTTAAATTACTTTTAAATTGTGTAGACTAGAAAAAATAATGGGGATAGAGTTCTATTATTACCACTACAAATATAACTAAAATTAACTGAAGCCTTGCTATTGTGCTATGTCTTGGGCTAAAGCACTTTATACAATTTATACCACAATTTAATATGATTATTTCCATTTTTTCAGATGAGGAATCTAAGCCAAATAGAGGTTGTGTACCTCAAATAGTAAATGTTGGGATCTGGGCTGACCTTAGAGCCTTATGTTTAGTACATATGTATTTAACTAGTACACATGTATTTAATTGTACATATTTATTTAATGCAGCTAATGGACAGAGGATGTTCATTTTCTGAAGCAAGGATTCTTGAATTTTCAAAACACTTATACTCAATGAAATGGATTTTTTTAATATACAAAAGTTGGAACTTTTTCTTTTTAATGTATTAAATTGATCTAAATATTTAATTAAGGAATTTTGTGTCTGACTTAAGAATGAGAAAGTAAATTGATATCAACTATTTTTGTTGGCCTTTATATAGGAAACCTAGTAACTGGTTTTGTGGTTATATTTTAACATGACTTATTCAACTAATGCTTTATTACATACTCACATATAAATATTATTGGGCACCATTAAAAAGTACTTTCATTTAAACTGAAATATGATGTAGAAATGATATTTTAAGACAAATGTGTAAGAAGAGAAAATAAAGATTTGCATTCCTTGGTCTTATTAGAGACCAGATCACATAAAAGTGTCCTTTATACTTTTACAGTTTGGCGTGAAAAAAATTCAGTTTGGGGTTAACATTCTATGTATCTCTCTGAAGTATCACAAAATTTAAAAAGTAAGCACAACTAGTGAAAATACCTTATCCTAATATTCTAACATCAGAATAAATACATACAGAATAGACAAAAACATTGGATGGCACAGTAAAGTTACAGTGCATCTAAATTTTCAGAAATACTTGGGTGCAATACAATATGATCAAAGGAGACAGCAACATTTAAAGTCAAGGAGATATCTATTTAGTCCACCGAACTGCTCTTTGTTTAACTTTAACTTTATTTGTTTAACTTTATTTCCTTGTAATTTAGAGGAATAAATTTTCACTGAAAATGGAAAACAAAGATATAGATATGTTGGCCTAGTTCTATCAAATACTATTTGCTGATACTATTGCAAATATACTATTTGCAAATACTATTATTTGCTGATAGTCTTTGAACAAAGCAATATTTGAAAAACTGTTTTAATGCATATTATATGGGGGGGCAATGAGTTAAGCACTCTTGTAGACAAATCATTTAACCTTCACACAATCTCTACAAAAAGTCTATTTTCAACCAGTTGAGTTTTTAAAACTCAGTAGGCTCAATGACTTACCTAACAGCATGTAATTGGAAATAAATGGTAGGACCAAGATTGAGTTCCAGGTCTCCCTACCCAAATCCCTTGTGTTCTGGCCACTTTATGATGATCTTAGAATGTCCCATAGGCAGTAAATGCTTCCCCTTCAAGCCTCATTCAAAGCAATTTCTGTGCCTGAATTATTTCCCATGAATTTTTTCAAGATGCCAGAAGCTACTTGGCTGCCATGAAATACCACGGTAACAAAAGTCACTGCTCTTCAGTCAAGTTACAAATATCCAACTGAACAATAAGGAACACTTCATACAAAATTACTTGGCGTACATCAAATGTGCCCTCCGCAATTCTCTGAGTTCTGTGGTTCTAGATGGGGCTTTGTCTCTGAACTTAAGGGATGCTCTTCTCTCCTACACCTGCACGCCTTCCTGAACAGATTCATTACTTCACTCTCTCCTCAAACTTCATTCTTTCTTGTTGAAGAAATTCTTCCTTGTGTAAACTGTCCCTGCTATCCCTTTGATGAATTCTAACCTGAACTCCAGGCAGTAATTGAGACTTCTTTTGCAGATATATTTCCCTAAGACACTTTGGGTTCCGTGTTGAACATGTCTTTTCACTCTAAGTAGGGTCCCAGTTGTCTGACTTCTTTAGGTAAGTTACATGCTTGCTTTCCCTATAGACCTACACCAATTTTCTGTGTTTTTCCCATGGAAAACTTCAACTAGCTCCTTTGCTAGGCCATCCTTAGTTATGTATACAGTTAGAAAATTAGAAAGTGACTTATTGAAAATTTTATCAAAACTATTTGATGTGCATTTAAGTCAATTAATACCAGACATTCATAAGTGATACTGGTATAATCTTATCTTCATTTTGTAATATAAATCTAGGCCTTTTGTAGGACCTAGCAAAACTCCCTGTTCATATATTCAGCAATTATTTGGCAAGGGTCTATTATGTGCAGACACTCTTTTTGGAGAGCATGTATATGTCTTAGGAATCACTGTACATCCAGTGAGTAGTACTGTATATTATATGTAATAGGTCAATTGACAAGGCTTGCTGCTTGGCTAGGTGCTAAGAAGTTTAACAGTAACATCCCTTGACCCTCCCTGCCGTAATCAGATTTTGATCTGATTTGTTTTTCAGATTTTGTTCTAGTTTGTCTGTAATTAAATGTTCATAGAATCCCGAATCATATCCATAAGTGTATGTGATTATCAGTGCAAAATATCCATGCTCAGTGATGCATATTAGTTATGCTAATGCCTCCATCAAGTTTCTCTGGGTCTTGCTTGTGTCACTTTCCCTATTCCGAGTATTTACTTTTTTCAGTATGACAGGGCAACTTTAAAAGATGAGAACAAAAGTCCAAGTCCACTTAGTAGTTACAAGGTGAATTCACTTTGTGTGGCCAAGGGACCCCTGACAATGGACATGGCTTGGTCAGAGCTGGTTTCTGCAGCCATCAGAATGTATCAGCTCCATCTGTGATGTCTATATCATCTGGCAATTCACGTCTTTTGTATCTAGTAGAAAATTCTAGTTAATCTGAGGACAACAGGGAAATAGGTGTTTCCCAATGTGTGTTCTGCTAAACACCCATCCCAAAGGATATTATGAAAAAGAAAGGGGAGGAGGCTATATAGTCAATATTGTGGGGTTTTATTATATATTTAATAATTTGGAAAACACTCACAAGGGATCATCGAGTTGTGTAGGTTTCTTTGTCAAATAATTTCTCAAGGCTTTTAACATGCCAGTATTAAAAGGGACTCTTCCAGAAAGGGATATAAGGTTTAGTGTTCCTAAAATACCCCAAATGTATTTTGACTACGGAGCCCTTTATTATTCTTTTTCTCAGAGCATCTCTAAGAACAACTGCTCAAAGAAACTTGGGAACTTTGCTTAGGGAACTCTGAAATACAGGACCACAAAAAGCATATCTTAGAGGATCAAGAGGTTCTCTGAGAATCTTAATCCAAGCTGTGTTACTAATATTACCATGGCATAATATTTAGTATGAAGTAAGCATTGTGAATTAAGGATAGGTCATTATTTTCATATTTTGCTGATGAAGAAACTGAAATGTAGGCAATTCAACTCGATTTCCCATGGTTTCTCTGTTGGGAAATGTTACAAAACAAAATAAGTGCGAAACAAACAAAAAGAAACCTAGGTCTGTCTGATCCAATCTGACAGTCATTCCCCTATACTGTCCATTTCTCACTGGCTTTCACTGGGCAGTGGGGGCAGAGAAATAATGCGAGTCTGCACCCCTCCTGCTCCTGGGCCATGGCAGATTTACAACCAAATCTGAGTTTTAATCTCAATGCTGAATAAGCTCTTGAGGTATAAGAGGATGACATCCACTGGGGAATTTTCCCATGAGTCTAATTCATAGCCTCCATTCTTGCCCATGTAAGAGGATTGGCTTTGGAACTGACAGAGGATTTAACCACCACAGCCACCATCACCACTGAAGCTGCTGGTATTTATTATGTGTGGGGTTCGGTAACAAACACTTAAAGTCATGAATGCTTTATCTCATTTAATCTGCCCTCTGAATCCTATATGGTTGGTAAGACTATAAAGACACAGATTTAGAGAAGTTAAGCCAATAATAAAAAGTTAAATAATTAGTAAACAGAGGATCCAGAGATCAAATCCAGATCTGATTGACTGCAAAGCCCACAGGCTTTTCAGTAACCATTTTGTCTCCAAAATCTACACGGATAATCCCTGTATAAATTTCTCCCTGGGGCATGAGTGGATTGGGGTATGAAAGTGCCATAAATTTCCTTTCTCTACAAATTTACCTAGTTTCAAAGCTGAGCATTGTGTTTTATTGTCATAATCCAGGAGAGAAGAAAACAAGGGAGTCAGCATCCCAGCAATTCTGATAGAATGCACCTTGACTCTGTCAAACTCCAGAACTGACCTTCCTGTGTGCTGAAAATCAGCATGGAGAAAGGGATTTATTTGGAGTTGTAACAGCCCTGGCATTTAGGCAACCCTGTAGGAATTGATGCTAGGTGCATATTTGTAAGGAATAGACCAATGATGGAACCCCCCTGGGACTGTTTTCTTTTACCTCAACCCAAGGTTTTAAGCACTATGGGCTTATTTTACTCATCAGGGTAATTATAAGGGATTTGACACTATAATCTGGGAAAAAAAACCGTTTTAATTTTGTGAATTGACTCTGTGGATAAAACATTTTTCTTTTCATTTCTAGAATATTTGCTTTTATGGCTTATAGGATCAATAACTTTTCGTGTTTTAAAAATTTCACAAAGCTTCTAAGAAGATCTGAACACAGATGATGGCAAGCAAAAGATAGACGTTCAAATGAAACTATTCAGGAGGTCAATAATTTAACACTTTCAGCAAGTATGTTATATCAATTCTCACACAGATCTCTAAGATAAATTTCTTCATTAAAAATCTATTAAGAGTTAGAAGGAATTTATTAAACAAATTATTAATATTTCAGGGCACTGCTAAATAGCAAATTAAAACAAAGCTAAAATAGCACAGGAAAAATATATTTCATGATTAAAAATGAATTTCCACTTGACAATGAATTTTACCAAAGGCTAATTATTTCTCAAATATTTCAGTTTGGAATCTTAATCTTTTTTTTTTTTTTATTCATGAATTAACTAGTAGTCTTTTTCTTTTTTTTTAAATCCCGTACTATTTTGGGTCATGTGTTTCTCTTTTGAAGAAAGAAAGACACACATATACGCATACTAACCATTTCTATTGCCTGTTTTTCTTTACAAATGCATATCACCACAAATTATAGTACAAGAGTCATGCTCACTTTTCTTCCTCTTGGTCTTTGTGTACGAATGACCTTTGATGACCTTCAGTTTAGCCTTGGAATTTCAGTTTATAATAATAGCTGTGTATTCTATATTTGTAAATAATAAAATGTTGAACAGATGATGGTTTTAATGTTCATAGGATGTTTGTTTTACAGCAAATCAAATGAGTTTAACCAACAAACTTAATCAAGTATGGTTTTTATCAAAAACACTGAAGAACTATTCTTAAATCAGGTCAAATATTTGGTTCAATTAATTAAAAGCTTGTTAAGTACAGTTTGATAACACTTGGTTGAATTAGCAACAATATGGTACTGTGAAGGCTTCTCAAGGGTTTACTAAGAGCCAGTCATTTGAATTCAAACGTTTTTGAAGCATTACTGTATCTATGTAGAAACAATGGAACTTGCTTTGTTTTTAATGCTTTAATCCATCTAACCATGTATGCATGCATGAATGTATGCATCCATCAAATGTTTCTTGATAGTTTACATTAAAACACCATACTTAGTGCAATAGCGTTAAGACATTAGAGGAACATTAAGACAAAATTGTGACTATTATCAAATAGCTGATAGATTAGTCAAGAGGATAAGCAAAGTCAGAGCTGCTGATTTCTGAATTTTGTCAGACATGTAAAACAATGTGTGACAAAAGTTGTGTCAATTTTAAGAGATTCTTGAAAGATGAGAAGAATATGAGTATGTTGAGAGTGAGGAGCATATTCTAGAATGGAGGAAATAGCATATTATCCTTAGGAGGACAACCGTAGAAGAAGGATTCTGGATGCAAGTTGTGAGTTGAAGAGTATGAATTGCTAGCTTTAGAGGTTGAGAGGGGAGATTACGACAAAAAGCTTTTGGTAACAATTAATCTGGTACAGAGCAGAAGTTGAGTTGGAATTGAAAGATAGGAAACTATTAGGATGGTTACTGGAGATGTCCCAACATAGGCTGCAGACAACTTTGCAGGAATGAATGCCAAAGGAAAATGAAGCATCAGATGGGGAGTGGGCTATATTTTTAAAGTCCCTTCCAGCTGTGAGTTAGAGAAGTAGATTAGAACCCTGGGCTCTGGGTTGAACTCTCTAATTTGCATGCTGGTTCCACCACTGTGGACTGTGACCTTGGACGGATTACTTAGTTCTCAAGTCCTCCATAGTTTACTCGTCAGTAAAACAGGAATAAGTTTAGATTCCATTTCATCATGTTAATGTGAGATTTAAACAGGGTAGCATATATGAAGCCCTTAGCACAGGGCTTCAAACAGTTAAGTCCTGATAAATGTTTGCCTGCACCGTTATTCCACTTCCAGACATTAAGGTTCTAAAGTATACTAACAGAAAGGGGAGAAAATGGGTTAGGTAGGGAAAGCAGTGCTGAAGTAGGATTCATGGGATTTGGAAACTCATTTGATCATTAAACGTAGATCAAACTAGGGTAGAGGACCAGGAGAAAGTAGCAAAAACTGAAAGTTTTAAGAATGTATAACTATGAGGATTGGATTGCTTCTCTATTCAAAATTAGAAAGGGAGATCCCCCTCTCCCCAAAAGAGATTTTTTTTCCTGAAATTTCTTTTCTAAATTGAAGAAGTTTAAACACTTAAATTTATGAATTAAAAAAAACTATTTTTGTGAACAGAATTGTTTTTAAATTGTTTGCTTCTAATTTGAGGAAACAATCAGTCATTTGACTTTTTTCCATTTGAGCTAAAAATCTTAGACAAAAGTGATCCTTTCAACATGCCTATGGACACTGAATGAGCATCCCGTACTTAGTGCAACAGCATAGACTAGTGGTGGGAAGGAAGATCGTAGCTAGGAGGTCTGGGACGCTATGTGCTTTTCATCATATCCAAAGCCCGTTTTTAAGCTACAATGTGAACAAAATTATCTAGAGCAGTGTAAATAGACTATTTGACAAATGAAACAAAACTAGTTTAAGGGATTTCTATTTTAATAACATAAGGCTTATTTACTAATGACTAAGAATATTTGAAAAATGCTTTCTTTTTTTGGACTGCTTCAATAAGTAGCTTAATATTCAAATGTTGTAAAACGTACTTCTTTTTGCTCTAGTTGAAAATTTCAGCTATTTTAAAGAAGTCAGGGATTAAAATCTTTATTAGCTTTTAATTTATACCATGGAGGAAAATGATGTCATTTCCTTGCATTGAATTTTCGTATCCAGATAGGTGTCGTATATCAATCACTGACCATTTGTGTGCACTACAGAACACAACAGAGGGAACCAAAATTTGCTGAGACCCAGATCTTGAACTGACAGGTTTATGATCAACCATGTACACGACTTACATAATATGGACAAAAGAAGTTAAGTGCTATGTTACTTGTCTAAAAAGCCATGGAAACACAGAGGATGAGGGGACTAATTA
This sequence comes from Lynx rufus, assembly GCF_022079265.1. Classification (NCBI taxonomy): domain Eukaryota; kingdom Metazoa; phylum Chordata; class Mammalia; order Carnivora; family Felidae; genus Lynx; species Lynx rufus. The sequence goes on along the minus strand of NW_025814896.1, from coordinate 76,538,405 downwards.
AACTTCTAGGGGCACAAAAATCTTTGCAGGATTCAGTACTCGGGATATTGCCCAGCACAGAGTAGACATTCAATAGACATCTGTTTAATAAATGATCTATAAATATATTAATATCTCTAAACTTTATGGTTTAAAACAACTGTTGTTTTATTTCTCATGGGTTCTACGGGTGGGAATGTAGAAGGGGTTTGGCTGGGTAGTTGTGGCCCAGGGTCCCTCTTGGGGTTTGCAGTCATACAGTGACCAGAGCTAGAAAAGTGAGTTTCCAGCAGCTGGGGGCTCCTAGACATCTCTCTCTCTTGTGTTCTCACGACCTCCACACAGTCTCCTTTTGGTGGGTTTGGGCTCCTTCACAGCATAGTAGCCTCTGTGCAGCTGGGCTTTGAACAAGCTTTTAAGAACAAGTATTTTAGTTAACAAAGCAGAAACTTCACGGCCTTTAGCAACCTAGCCATATCCGCCACAGTCTGTTAGCCAAAACAGTCCAAAGCCAGTCCATTTTTAAGAGAGGGTACACAGATCTCATCTCTTGTTGGGAGTAGTGTCAAAGTTACATTTAAGATAAGCATGCAGGAGGGAGGTATTGTGGCTACCTATGAAAAATAAAAGCCCTGTAGTGAATTCAATGTAAGATTTTAAGATATGTAATGTAATGTTCTTATGTAACCTTCCTTTCTGCCTTTGTTTTTGTAAGGAACATGTCATAAAATAAGAAAAAAAAATTAGAAGTGTGTTTGGAATCAGAAGTCAGTATAGATTATTTATGAATCCAATTTCTACTCAGTTTTATATAGTGTTTCTTCTGAATTTATATCCTTTAATGTGTAAAGCCCTCATTTAGGCTATGTCTATAAGATTATGTGCAAAACATCGGCAAATGAAACAACCTGTCTAATTAAGTCACTATCACGACCAAAAATTAATCTATGAAATCAACTGTTTGGCATCATAGAACAACAACAACAAAGCAAACAAACTGAAACAAAGAAAAACAAACACACACACACACACACACACACACACACATGCGCGCGCGCACACACACACACACACACACACACACAAGCAATCCCTGAAAGCAAACCAAGATAAAACTTACCACATGTATAATTTACTTTTCACTTGTCAACAAGTTGCTTTGATATGGCATAGAAGACAAAGTCTTATTTAAAAAGAATACATCTCAGATTTGATTAGCAAAGTGTTGCATGAGGGTTACAACTAAAAGGGTTTTGTTTTAGTTCAGATGCAAAGAATCTCTTGATTCCAAGAGCTTTGTGACATACAAGAAATATTTCAGGCCAATACAATACCACTTGGTGCATCAGAGTGGCATAATTCACCTCTTTCACTTGTATGTACCTATCCCAACAGAGAGTAGAAGCACTGAGAGCTAGTAGTATAAACAGTAATACCTCTAGTGACTGAAAGCATGGTGGTAATTTCTTTTGATCATGTGACCATGAAAGCCATTTAGTGGAAAATGTGAACTAACAGATGTTTCAGTAATGTCCTCTGATTTCTGGAACCTACACCTCACAAAGGGAGATGTCAAGCACTATATGTATAGTATTATTTTTTAAATTAGGAAGATAGGAGAGTACGTTTTCAAAGTAGACTCCATGATGCTCTTTGGATTACAAAAAAATTTGACTACTTAAAAAATACTTTTAATATTTTTATTTTAAAAATTAAGCAGCACACTTAAAACTTAAAAGTTTTTATATATTAGGATTTTGTTAGAGTTCTAGGATAAGGAAGCAGTCTGAAAAGAAAATATTTTGCCCCAAGTTTATCCTTATTATGATAAATATGGGAAAAGAAGCCTATTAAGGGAAATATTCTGAAAATAGCATCTGAATGTAGACACAGCTGATACAGAAAACACAAATTTTTATTCAAGTCATTATTAAAATATTTAAACATGAACTAGTGTTTAAGTTATAATATCGCTAGTGGAATCTGAAGGTAGTTTGTTGCTGAGAAATTGGGTGCTCATTTTATTTTCGAGAGGTTTTTTTTGTTGTTATAAATATCTCATAGCATCACGAGAAATAATAGCTCAGCATCTATCTCTTCAGCTGCAAATACCTTTTCAGTTCATTCATCTCCTTCATGTGTTCTGAGCTGCTAGATTCAGACCTGGGGAAAAATATTTTTCTCTTTTTCTGCAGTATTTCTTGCTTTGTTTTAGTTACCTCAATAACTCTTTCCCTTTGTTCTCTTTGGAAGGCACAGCCATTAAAGAAGTTCATGACTTATATTTTCTGTCTGAGGCCCAGAAAAGTTTCTCAGCATTTTCTCAAAGGCACATGGGTAACCTTATCACTTATGAAATTCAGGCACAAACTCCATAATGTTTTAGCTAAAAATAAGTATCTGATTCCTTTCCCATGGCTGCAACAACATTCTGGGTAACAATGCTGGGTACAGAGAATCACAGAAAGTAGAAAATCATAATTAAAATATGCATTTGTTCTGGTTCATTCTACTGGTACTCTCTTGCTTTCTTTTCCCCTTTAAGAGTCATTACATGCTTTCATTTTTCTAACCCCATTTTTTTAATATTTATTTTTGAGAGAGAGAGACAGAGAAACAAACAGCATGAGTGGGGGAGGGGCAGAGAGAGGGAGAAGCAGACTCCAGAGCAGGCTCCAGGCTCTGAGCTGTCAGCACAGAACCTGACACAGGGCTCAAACTCACAAACCACGAGGTCATGACCTGAGCTGAAGCCGATGCTTTACCAATTCAACCACCCAGGCGCCCCTATGCTTTCATTTTCAATATCAAAAAAGCTGTATTTTTAACATTAAAACTCTAATTTTAACAAAATAAGAAGAAAAAAAAAACCAAGGTACAATCTATAGGGAAACCCATCTTGGTGCTCTGCCCCCACCCCCTACGGGATTCTGGACCTGCATGCCCTGCGGCACTCCCAGTCACATATATGTACACACAAGGGTGCATTCATGCACAGGCTGTGTGTGGGAGGGAGCTGGCTCAGGAGCAAGCATCAAAATAGTTTCAGAAATGACTGTCCTGCCTAGCACAGGCATTAGAGAAATATTCTTTGCAAAGGGAGGTGGGAAGAAGCATGTGTAGAGTAGGAGGTGGCATGGGCTGCCAGCCCCAGCTTTCCTCTCCCCGTGGCACCGGGCCTCCAGGGTACTCACTGCCTGTAAAAGGGGTCAGTCTGAATCTGCCCCAGAGGCTTTGGGCAGTCCTGAGTCCACACCCTGAAGTCATCTCCTGTTGTGTCCAGTGTGGCGTAGGCACAGTGTGGTGGCGGAGTTCATGGACATGCACAAGAGTATGGCCTCTGATGTTTCTGGGGTGTCAGCTCCCTCTCTGCAGACAGTACCAGGACTCCCATCACAGCTTCATGGGGCCAGCATGATGCTCTGGGTCCCTTTAGCCTGGCTCAGCTTGGGTGAGTCTGGGAACCTGTAGCTGGCATGGGCTGCATTGGGCCCCTTGCTAATGTCCAGAGAGCTGAGCAGCTCTGGGATGTTCTGAGCACTTAAGGAGAAGCTTTCAAATTCCAACTGGGAACATCAGGTAAAAGCCCTGACTCTTGCATGTGAACACACAGGAGGAGATGACACTTATGTTCTCCTTCCGGATGCAGGAATAGTGGTTCTGGGGTCACAGGCCATGCATAGAGAAGAACTAGATGTTACTTAGGTTGGTAAGGCAGGCCAGGCAGGTCTTAGCACAGTCCTTATAGGCCACACTGGCAAACAAAGCCAGTGCCATTTTGTGCAGGAGACAGCCTTGTCATCAGTTTGAACTTGATCTTGGCACTCACCGTCGGCATTGTGAACACCCTGAACTGCTCCGCACGTGCAGTGTGTGGGGCGTGATCCCCCTTCAAGTCAGGTGCCTGCGCGGAATCCCGCTAGGCCACTCAGGGCGCAGGCTGTGCGCGATCGATCGCGCATGTCAGGCACAGCGAAGCCACCACCAGCGTATGCGTTAGTTGCACCTCCTTCCCTCCTCCTCCCACCTCTCTGGCGGTCCTCGCAGCGCGCACCCGCATTGCGCAGGCAAACATGGAGCCGGAAATCTGTGCCACGCGGAGGTCGGTGGTGGGCTGCATATCCAAGGAACGTGTAAGTGAAGTAGAGGCAGCGCATGGTGCCGGAGAGGGAGTGGTCAGCCTGCAGGGCTTGATGGGGACTGCAGCGGCGTCATCACCAAGTCCTGGGGGCAGGCCTGTTCTGCGTGTGGGCCTCCTGCAACTTGCTATTAGCAGTAGCTGCCGTTTCTCGCCTGAGACGCAGCTCTTTTGGATTCATGGAAGCGCAGGAAAGACTGGCGCTGTTTCACTTGGGAGCACAGCCCCTTCATGGCCTGGAGCTTTTTTGGGGTGAAGGGTGCGCGTGGCCAGCACAGGGCTCTTGCACTGGAGGTTGAAGAGACCATAGCCATGACTGGTGCCAAAGGCTACATGGCTCCCAGGTGGAGCATGACGGACGTGACGGCAACTGGAGGCAGGCACTGAACCAGCACATGGGACCAGAAACGGGAGGGTGAGAGCTCAGCCCCTCGTAGCCCTTCCATGTGAAGCCCTGGTGGTCTCAGAGGAGGTCCATGTTGGCCATGCTGACCACCTGTTCCAACGGCACATCGTTAGTTCCAGCATCAGTACCTAGCCTGCAGTGCCCACCACCACCATCTGGGCTGTGTACTTGTAGGGTGCCACTTTTTCCGCGCCCAGTTGGGATAGTGACTGTGGATGTCTAAGAAGCCCATCTTGCAGAATGGTGGCCCGTCGTCTTGTGAAGCCTGTTGGTGTGTATGCTGGGCCAACGGGCCACACTGTTGGCATGCTTGCGATCTGTCTGGAAGAGGCCAGTTGTGCTTAGCTTGTAGAGCAGCCACAGCACCATGGCTGGAGACGTCCCAGAACAACACATTGCCGTCCTCACTGCAGGTCGGCAGCAGAGACCTCACCGTGATGGCTCCTGGGCCAGGTTCTGACCCCTGGTGATGGGCCAGCTGAATGGCGCTGGAGGCCGGCTGCGGGCGTGGCAGCCCACCAGAGCTCAGGATGCGGGCCCACAGTTTGGCGGGGACATTGGCGACATGGGCCAAGCAGGTAATAGCCAACGGGTAATCTCTGTCTTAATGCTGAGTGCTTACAGGAGGATAATTTTTCTAGATTTTAACTATACCATTTCTCAATACATGATTAAGTTGCCACAGTTGGCCGTTAGTCTTTATTTGAAAGAGAAGCCAGGTACAGGAAAGGTGGAGTAATCAGAGTATTCAAGATGGAATCTATCTGAACTATTTGTACTATGAGACATGGCTTAGTTCATAACTAACAATACTTTATATCTACCAATTTCTAAGTCATTTTCTCATTAAAATAATGGTTGACCAGGTGTACCTTAAAATGCCTTCAATCACTTCTGTGTTAATTTGAGAGTAGAGTTTTGGAAACCAGTGAGATTTAATTTTCAAATCCCATTCAGTTAAGCCAGGGGGAGAAAAAAGGAGGGCATATTGGAGTTTTTGGTTTTGCTTTTACATCTTACAATACAGTTAGGGCTTTTATGACTGAAGGGAAGTGATAACTACAGAAGAAAATTATGACAATTCCAACATTTAGTACATTAAAAGGTTTTAAGTACATTAGCAAAGTCTCCTCAGTAAATTTGGAAAGAATGGAGGGAGAAATGTTGCTATTTGTGTTTTATACCAATGTCAGCAGTATTAAATTAGTAAAGAATATATGTGATATACTAAATGCAAAAATACACACACACGCACACTACAAACACAGAATGATAATAGCTTAGCATTCCCAGTTTTTAAACTTTCTCTTCATCATCAATGGTTCCCTTTAAGGAAGTTTTTCAGGTAAGCATCCTAGGATGTTCTGTTTCCCACCTCATTTATCATTAAGTGATCATGTTTTATTTTTTGTCTCAACTGTGTAATGTTAAGGGGTTGATGGTCTAGTATATACACAAACTGACGAGAAGAGCTAGAGAAGATACCAGGAGGCTCATGATGAAACCTTTCCTAATGACATTTCCCTTATGAACACAGCTTGCCTGCAAGCTGTTACAGAATCGAGAGTGTATCACCAAATGGAAGTTTGAAATTGACCCCCCCCCCCACACACACACGCGTGCGTTCGCGCGCGCACACACTCACACACACATACATCACAGGTGCAAAAATTCTGCATAGAGTTGACATTTGTCGTCTACTTTGGTTCCTAGACTGTCACTAACCTCACCAATGAGCAAACATAAGTACATCTGCTTTCTAAGAAAGTTCCCAATGAATTACAAATACTACACTATAATTTCCAAGTTAGTGTGATAATTCATAAACATTAGCATTGCTCCCAAACTATGCTGAGTAGGCAAAATAAATCATGAGTCACAAAATATTTCCTCCAAAGCCAAGCCCATCGTTCACATGAACAATTTTCAGAAATGATGCAGACAGACTTATGAACAACACTTGCTTATTTTTAGAACTTTTCCTGCCCTTTGAGACTATTGTTCAGCTTTAGGTTAAAGTCCTACAGTGAACTGAACACAAAGCTTAGAGATCAACAAATGTAAATTAAGATAAATGATTATATTTCCAGTTAATATGTCGGAAGAGCATACTGAAGGAAATTTTACATTATTTAATTTTCTGAGCTCCAATTTTTGTTTTCTCATATATCCCAATACAGACACAGACACATGTACACCCACTAGTACACACATGTCTTGACTTCTGTAAAAATGGGTTGATATTCTGGATTCAGTGATTTTCGGTGGTATAACCCAAACTTTCTCAATTAGGAATTTTAAGTGTATCTTCTAGGATCTCCGTTCATTCCTATCAGATTTCCTTCTGTATAGGCATAGGTTTCCTCTGATAGTCAGGATCACTGTTAACATATTTGCGATCAGGTAGATGTCAACATGTTTTAACTTTTATTTTTTAACAGCAAAACAGCCCAGATTTTCTTTGTAATTTATTTTTGGTATCAGTATCATTCCATTTTCTCCATGCTGCCCTTTTGAAGTACATTTAAATCTTCCTTAAAATATAGTGAGCACTCTTCTAGAGAATGCCTGACTTTATTTTAGTTCCTTTGATTTGCAATGCATAGCTTTAGCAATACATCTCAACATATTATTTGTTTTCATCACTGAAGCTCTTTGTTGCAAAGAGTTCTCAGAAGTTTGCTTTTTAGGACAACTTCCTAGACTATAAGGTTTCTGCTTAGAACTCCTTGCCTTCTGACTGGTGTAATTTACATGCAATTTAAATTTTCTTGATTTTATTACATTAGGGAATGGCCTGACATGATTCTAGGTTTTCAAACTTCTGTATACTTAATGCATTAAGGGAAAAAAAATGCAAATTCAAACTAGAGGCTCAGGACCAAATAGGGAGCAGGGCATTGGCAGAATCTTGTGTGGTGTTAGCAGTGGTAGTTGGGGCATGGGGTTAGGCAGTGTTGCCAAAGGACATCTCATATCAAAAAGCAAGTCCGCTGATAATTTTACAGTGACTATTGCATGGATGCTGCTCTAAATGCTTCTTTATTCTTTCCCAATTAAGTTCGTATCCAGTCCAGCGGAAGAGTAGATGTTGATTTTCTTGGGGAGCCCTGAGAATGCCAGAACAGGTGCCAGGTGGTAGTGGAGTTTAGATTCCACTTCTGTAAGGATGACATAACTTGGTTACTTCCTTGCAAGTGATCATTAGGTAACGTGTCTTATAAATCTCTCATCAGCAGGGATAGTTTTAAAGGAAACAATGGTAGGAGTAAATGTAACGCCCTCACTGACAGGTGTTTTGACCACAAAACCACTTCTTAATTCTCCAGATGATGTATTTCTATGTGTGTGTGTTGTACCGGTATTCAGTTCTGTGCTCCGTGCTAATTTAGTGTAATATACAATCTTGGAAATGATTTCTTTCCTTCCAAGATCCGAGGCATTACTGTGAATAATTAAAAAAGCAGGGCTCTGCCTTATTGGTAGCATCTTTCCAACTTGAACGAATCCCATTTGTTGGCACTGTTGTGGTCATGCCTGACCTTTCACCCAGTTTGAGGGCTTGTTTGCCAGCGTCTGCCTAGTATGGCTCTACACTCTAAGCACCCGCTTTCCTCGTTGAAATGTTTCCTGACAATGTAAATGTAATATTAAATGTGCATGCGGTTCCTCACCATGTTCCTCCTTTGTGCCAATTATGTATCTTGATTTAGTCTTTTGTGTCTATTTTTTCCTAACTTACACAGACTTTTTTCTCTAGCAAAACTGAATATGTACAGCAACAGCTAGTGTCCTGCCCCAAATGTTCTCTCCCCTGTCTATCAAGGTGTGAGTTTAGTGCTAGACTTTTCCTTTTGTATCCTGCTTAGAAATTCTGTGACATCCATTGTTTGTATTTTTCCAGAAAGTGCCCAATAAATATCTGAAGAATTGAAATATGTTTTCTCCCATTAAAATATAAGCCCCCTGGGGACAGGAACAGTGCCTTGGTGTAATTTGCAATGTACATAAGGTATTAGACATTTTTAAAACATATTTTTTGATTCACAGATTGTTTGATAAATTTGATAACTTCTTCCTGAGTTTTCTTTTTTTTAAAAGAAAGGTCAGATTTTTGATTTGTCCAAATCTTGCAGTTCTTCTGTTTCAGATAGTAGTTCCTCAAAGGAACTCAGCTGTTTCCCTACTAGGTCACTCTCCAGTTTCTGGTTCCTATTGGCTTTGCTGTGTATATCTTGTAGGGGAAAAAAAGGCATTTGTCCAGTCTGCTGCTTTGTAGAAAGAACTGAAAGGGCAATAATGTGGCATTTGTTAGATTTTAAAAAATGGAAGGAAGGGGAGGCTTTTAATTGTATGGGAAATTTAATTAGATTTAGACTAATTAAATTCATTTTTTATATTAACATGTTCACAAATATTATTGCATCTCGTTAGATTTCATTCTTCTAGCCTTACTGAACAATATTCAGTAGTAGTTTCAGATTACAATAAGTTCATTATGAAGATAAGGTGGAATTAGTGTAGGAAGCTCAGCTGGTTGAAGGGGTCTGTACTTTAATTACTGCACAGGGCGTGCATATTAATTACAACACAAGTGATATTTACTGTACCTCAGGAACATATGACAGGGTAGAGATACTGACAGCACCAGCTAATAAACTCAGTATGATAATGAGGAGAAAAGACCATAAAAATAGAAGGAAATAAAATTATTCATAAAGTATATTGATCCCAAAGTAAAGACATTAAGCTCTGATGAAGGGCAACAAAAGGGAAGCTCCTCACTTTATCAAACAAATAACCAAAGTAGAGAAATGTTAGCAGGGAGACAGATTGTGATTATACTGGTCACATGATCACACTCCAGAGAGTACACGGGAGCCATAACATGGGAGATTTTTAATAAATCAGCAGAAAGCCATACTGTCACCTGCAGGAACCGAGGTCGCGGTGGCTAAGGACAGCCCCGTAGAGAAGTCAAACATGCTGTGGTATAAACTGGAAGGAACCACACGCATACAAAATCTGGTTCGGGAGCCACTGTCCCCTCTGGAAAAACGAGGGCACACCTAAGAATACTGCAGGAATTACTCTCAATAGCAACTCCGGGGGCCATCACCCACTTTTCCCTGTTATTAGAAATCACCAGCTCTGATTCCGAGATGACAAAAGGGAACAGTTGGGGCTGGTTAGATAATTTTTCTCAGAAAATGCTCAGTTATGGTGTGATCCTTTCTAAATCTACACAACTCAAAGGAAAGTTCACAAATTTTGGCTTCAAGTGATAAATGTGAGATTTGTTTTGTTTTGATTTTACATGGGCCTTGCAAAGAAATGGTCATTTTTAAAAAAACAGTTATTTGATCAACTTCTAACAGTTACAAACAAGCTTATTTTCGGGGGAAAAAAACCCTGGCTAAAGTGCTAATTCTTAATTTACATCAAATAATTACTGTAGTCAGGTGTTTGCTAAGTATTTGTTATTTTTAAGCTTATTACCCAAAATCTGCCACAAATTGTGCTCAGAGTTGAGTTATTATGGATAGAAAGTACATCAGTTACGTGTTTATTTTAACACATAGAATAATGATGTTGACCAAACTCTTACAATCGCTTTAAGTTAATTTTAGGAGGAAAACATGCTGTGGGTGTATATACGAATAGCGATCTTAATATATAGTGCAAATATGTGATATATATATGTACAAATGAACTCTAATCTGTATATAATATCATATGTATTTCTGGTTAAAGTACCTAAAAAATAATAGTAAATCTAGATAGTGCATAATCTGGCCCTGTATTTTGGTAATACAGTTAGAGGTGTCTGGAAACAAAAAACAAAAGGAAAGATTATTCGTTTTGGTTGAAATCTATAAAATCATGAATTGAAAGGGTTAGATGTCAAATTACAGAATGAAATTATGGCAAATCTCACTTTGCAACTTGGGCAAGGCAAATAATATGTATAACCAACTCACTCTGAACTGAATTATTTTAATTTACGCATCCTGGAGCCGAAGTGAAGATAGCCCTGGACTCCCTCATGAAATGGGGGTGCCATGCCTGGTTTGCTGTGCGTCCCTCTGCCCTTCTCAGTGCCTTACTCTATGTATCCCAGTATTCCAATGTTTTCATGCTAGCCTTTCTTTCCTCCGGTAGAGGGGTTGTTTCATTCATATTAAGGTGAAATATTTCCAGGGAATATTTTTAAGAGAACAGTGTTTCATGAAAGCTTATGTTGTAACTTGACCATTAATGAAGTACTTCTGTATGAGCAGGGGATCTATCTGAAATTACTCAAGTGTATCAAATAGTTATGAACACAACCCACATGGAAGGCCAGGCATAACCAGAATGTGGGAAAAAGTGGTAATTCAGGTTTTATAATCGGTACTGTTGTGAACTGGGTTATTTTCATCAATACCTGTGTGATATTACAATGTTAAGACTCAAGGCTGTAGGATTGTATAGTACCAGGAACATGGTGGGTAGATGTTTGATGAATATTTACTGAATGAACGAATAAACAAATGATTCATTTACTGAATGAATGATTGATTGAATGAGTCCTCCTCAGGTGGTGTTTCCTTAATTCTTGAAAGGTACCGGTGGTGTTTCTGTTGTATCTGGTGAACTGGCTACTCTCTGTAACTCTGGCATCTTCCTTTTTGTACTGGCAGTCCCTAACCACGGTATCTCTCTCACCACCTGAAATGTAAGTGCTGGCCGGAGTGGATGACCACTGTCAAGTGGGTGGGCTCTTGCTCTGTGTTTGGAAGCAGAGGGTATACGTGATAATGGGAGATTGATGCACTTGTGTTGAAATCTGGAGCATGAAGTCATCTGTAGCTTACCCATTGTGAAGCTCAAACAGTTTTATGATAAACATGAATGGCTTTAGCAGACTTTCAGTTATCAAGATGTTGATTATGGGTTTTTATTTTGTTCAAAATATCCTGATATTTGGGAAGAAAAGAATGGTTTAGGTGCAGACCAATTATATGTATAAATGGGAACTTGCAAGCCTATGACCCCTATCCACTTGGATTAGTGTTAAGGAATTAGAACACAATAGAGACAGAATAGATGGAAAACTTATTTAAAATTTAGAGAATAATTCTGATTCTCTATTAGTGTTTCATGGGTTTCTGTTAGGAGTTTGCTTCTCTTTGTCAGAGTTTTTAATGTTTCCTGTTAGTATTATGTTTCCTTGTTCCTCTTACAAGGTGCCTGCTGTCCTTGTGCCATCATTTGCCCTAAGCTTCTTCCCTTTTCTCATATTCGCTGCTTCAATGATCTATAGTTCATTGTTTACCATTATTTTTCATCCTCCTACCATCCAATTTGGTTCTGATATTTATTTCTGCAAACATTACTTTCTGTCTTCTGTGTCTCTACTTTAATGGCTAATTTGACATTCAGGAGCTTCTCTTCTTTCTTCAGCAGAGGAAGAGTTGAGTTTGTTGAGAAACTAGTTGGGGATATCTATTAATGTTGACTTAAGAAAGAAGGGAAGTCCTAAGCTTCCTTTATTTCTGCTTTGAATAATGAGGAGGCAGAGAATATTTGATGTAGATATTAAATAGAGACAAGAATTCTGATGCTCGGGGCGCCTGGGTGGCGCAGTCGGTTAAGCGTCCGACTTCAGCCAGGTCACCATCTCGCGGTCCGTGAGTTCGAGCCCCGCGTCGGTCTCTGGGCTGATGGCTCAGAGCCTGGAGCCTGTTTCCGATTCTGTGTCTCCCTCTCTCTCTGCCCCTCCCCCGTTCATGCTCTGTCTCTCTCTGTCCCAAAAATAAATAAACGTTGAAAAGAATTCTGATGCTCAACATGTTGTAGAAAACAGAGGATTTAGGAATTAAAATATCACTGAGACAAAATAGGTTGTATCATCTAAAGATTGGGGTAACTAGTTCATATCATCAATTAAGAAAATCATTATTTTTACATTTGGAATAAGTATATGGTGAATCTTGCTGCACTGTGTTGCTTGAAATTAAAATTTTAATGTTAAACAGAATAGATGACCTTTTAAAATATAATACACTTGACCCAATATGCCCAATATGCTTTGTAATCACTACAGTCAGAGGGAGCCACAAAATTCTTGTGTTTCAACCACACAGAAACTCTTGTTAATTGTCACTGCAGTGAAGCAAAGCTTCTAGAATGTCCCCAAAGCTTTTGAACCCCAGTGCAGAGTTTAATTTCTTGAAGCAGCTCAAGCTCCAAGTAATTTCATAAAGTTTTAGAAGGTTAACTTTCTGTCGTAAACAAATTTATGTTTGTGGATGTTGATAATTAGAAAAAAGTATTTTGTGAAAATATGAGGAAGTAAGATTGAATAGATAATTAAAAATTGCAACATTCTAATCAATAAAAAAGATGGATATGATTGTTCTTGCCATTCTATTTCTTGGACCTTGTAAATCTTCATAAATCCTTTTCCTTTCTTTTTTTTTTAAGATCATGTTGTATATTCATCACCACAAAGTGGAAGTCATAGTTAAGGTTTTCTGAAAGTCTTAGATTGTATAGCTCCTATAGTGTGCTAAAATAGTAATTCATTGAGAAACCTCAAAAGTGTGTCATAGAATAGTATTAACAGGAATAAAGGAACAGAAAAGGCAACCTGTGATGGAAAATTCACAGATCTGTTAGAAATTGTCAAATTGATCAGCATCACTAGGAACTATTGAGAGGAGCAAAGGTGATGTGCTTATTTGATTTAACAACAACAAATATCAAAACAAAAATGTTTGATTTCTTTTGGGAAGGATCATTTTTCCATTTACCTTTTCTGAAACAATCCCCACCCTCTGTTCCCCTGTTCCTGTTACAATTAGTCATTACCTACTGTTGCTTATGATTTGTTGGCAGTCTCTGACTGCAATCTGTTGCTCTGTGACAGATCAATTCTTTTAGCCTACAGACTCATTCTTGAATTCAGCCAAAATGAAAAAAAAATACATGTGTATATATATATATATATATATATATATGTAAAAGTCTAAGTCACATTGCTTTGGCTAATGTGGCAGATCATTCTTTTAAAGGGGTGCCCTTAAAGGGAGATCATTAATGAATCCTGCACACATATAAAGGGAGTGAATGACATTGACTCCCTATGCAGAACAGGTTCATAGTCCATATGTATAGACTGCGGAATTTGAAGTATGTTCATTTACTATCGTCACTTTTAAAGGAGACAATTTCAGAGCAATATTTTAGTTAGAGGAGTTGCTTCTGAGCCTACTGAAGAGAATTTGTAGAAATCCTGTTGTTTATACCCACACACATATAGATGTATACACACACCACTGAGTTTAAATAATCCCAGTAAGATTCATATTGCTCAAGTTTTTCAGCAAAAGAAATTATAGTTTTCTTGCAATCAATTTAACAGTCAGAGCTTTGGTGTAGCAAAATATATGCTTCGTAGCCCTTCAAAATTTACGCAGTTTGTACATATAGATATATGCTGTATATATTTTGAAGTGATACGTATGTTGAAATTTTTCCTCACTTAAAACCATGCTGCATAATTGATTGGAAGAGTTACTCTCATCACAGTCTATTTTTGCAGCAAAGCAGAGGCTATTTGAGATGCTTGTAGTTTTTTTTTTCTTAAATGCTTTACTTTAATGCAAGGAAGGGAAAAACTAGTCATTATATAGCAAGATATTATTCATTGTTGGTTTGTTCTGAATGGTACTGAATTAAGTAACATTACTGCATAACAAGAAAAATATGTTAAAAACCATTTTCTCCATTAACTTTTGGTGTCACTGTTGTCGGACTCAGCAAGACCCTCTTCGGTGAGACACACATACACAGACTAGTCACTCACATACTCATTGTCCTTTAAAAAATATGTAATCCCTTAAGTTTGCTACCTTATAGACCCGAGGAACAGCTTGCTTCTCAACATTTCTATACGATAAGGTTGCCTCAATCACAAGGCCGGAGCTGCCAAATTAAGAAAATTGGTGGGCTATCAAGGAAAGTAGTATTGAACCAAAAGGCAGATGTTTCACTGTATGTTATACATTGGTGAAACACCCTCGGTCTGTCAGCATGCATTTTCTAAAAGCATACACTAGCCACTGTGTTGGTTCCTGTTTTCATTTTGAGTTTGTAAAGGGCCCTCCTTGTTTGGCTCCTGGAAATCTACCAACTTTTCTTGCTCTAAAAATAAGACAAGGTACTCATTCGCTAGAAATTACTCTAACCACTTGAGAAACACCTTACAATTTTTTCAAGCTCAATTTGGAAGGAGGTTGTAGGTATTAGGGCCGTGATGCAACTTCACAAATAAATCCATGACGGGTAAAGCAGAATATAAACAGCATATCAATATACACAAGCCACAGGGTCTAGGACATAGTATGGGCAGGATTGGGTTGCAAAATGCTTGCATTTTTAGTCTAATTATTCTTTTCACTAATTCCTTCTATGAAGAAATGGAAGAGTCCTTAAACATACAAATGTGGAAATTGAGGACTGAACACGTTACTTCGGGTAAACAAGGGGTACAGGAAGGGACAGCTCTTTTATACTTTGTTTTGCACTATTTGGTTGCATTTGACTGTGTTTGTACTCATGTAGGATAATCTTTTTCAAAGATTATAAGAATTATTTTACAATTAAACTTTTTAAATAATTTTTACAGAAAAATGACTTAAGCAAATATACGAATTCATTGAAACATTACCTAAGATTAAAGTTTACTTTTAACATGATATCATTGTACATAGATTCTAAAGACTATCACGTTGTTTGGATTTTACTATATTTGAATAAATAGCAGAAAACACACAGAAACTAATTGAAACATATTCCTTTGTTCTGGTAAATTACTACACATGCCTCTAGCTGCCTAGTATCTGAGGTTCTGTAAAAGGAGATTTTTATTTTATTTTTATTTTTTTGCCCTCCCAGTGTGTTTTATCCACCATTTAAAAACACATTTGAAATATATTGCAATTGCGTGAGAAGTGACATAAATACATTTGGTGATTAATATTTATTTGATCAACTGTGAGTGCAACAATATGACTTCTAATTTGAAACCACACAAGCTTCCTTTTCAGCAATCCTGCCTTTCAAAGCCTTTCATTTGCTATATCCCAGGCTGATCTTGGAAAGAGAATCTGTTCGATGTACTTTTCCCTACTCCTTTTCCAACTTGAAACAGGAGAGTGGGCATTTGGCTGTATTTCCAGGTGTGCCATATTGGAACTTATGTAACACGCGAAGGGATGGGGAAACTCTTAGGCTCTAGACCTGTGGATGATTCCTGAGAGCTTGGCCTGTTGAAACATGCTCCAGGGTGTATGGATTGGAAGGTCTATGCATACATTATCTGCCATATCTAAACATGCTCACACACATTTTGTAAAACGGCAGAGTTGATGTCTGGAAAACTTCTCCCAATGTTAACTAAAGATCCTGTTCTATTTCGTATTATTATTCCTATTGTTTTATTTCCATCCCCTGTGCTCGTGGTGTCTTTTGTGGCACTTCAGCTGTGATGAGATGGGCGCGTGAGCAGCTTCCTCCAGAATTGGCGCCAGCTGGTTTGGAAGACTGGCAAACCTTCAACTTCTCCCTCGATCCACCACGTTAGAGATTGACTTTATTATCTGCTATAGTTCCATGCCATCCATGCCCAGTTTCCAGTGGCCCAGAATGCAGGCATGTAACAGGCCTGTTCACTATCGTACTTATTCTGATTTAGTCATAACCTCAGGAATTGCCTTTTAACAACTCCAAAAAAAAAAAAAAAAGTGAGGGTCATCCACTTCTAATGCTGGAAACCCTGTGATAATCTGTTCCATGCATTCAAATGAAAATATGACTTCTTGGCAGAGAATAGCATTATAATGTAAAATCCCATATGCTGTTATACAGTATGTTGCAATCTGTTTTACGGCTGCCTCTATTCTAACGAGTGAATACTGCCAATAAAGCAATTGAAGATAACACTAATTGCTTATTTCTGTGATCCATAATTTTTATGGCTGCCTTATAGCTCTTTAGTCAAATAGATGCTTTTTGGCCTTTAAGATCTAGAACTCGTGTACGGTAGCAATTGAAACTGGAAATGTACATGCTGGCCTGAGAGACTTTTCTGTACTTGATGAATAGGATGCAGCAGAGAAAAAAATGGAAAGTTGTGAAAGAAAATAGACATCTTCAATCGGCTCTAACAGGTAACCACTAGATTTTATCAATATTTAGGTGACTTTAAAGAAATACATAAATATGTGGCTATATTCGGTTGTCAGGTTTTCTTTGGCTTCACGCATTTTGGGGCCTTTTGGACACAAAAGCGACCACGGAAGACACGGTGGTGTGTGAACACAGCTGGTTGGAGACAAGGCTCTGTGTTCCATCCTGGGTTTTCCACACTCTGGCAATAGGACTCGAGACAGTGATTCAACTCTTCTGAGTGTCGGTTCCTCTCAGAAATGCTCTGGTGACTAAGAGGCTGGGAACACACCGCTGCCCATAAAGTACTCTACCCATGTGTGTGGTTGTGCTGGGTCCCTGTTTGGGGCCATCACGACATGCTTTATCATGAATACTGTCATAGAAACCCCAAATTATGCAGCGTTTGTCCAAGGATTTATCCAGATCTTTGCTACTCAGAGTGTAGTCTGTGGATCAGGAGTGTTGGCGTCACCTGGAAGTTTGGTAGAACTGTAGAATTGCTGGCCCTCCCCCAGGCCTGATGTTAAGACTCTTCCTTTGATCAAAATCCCCAGGTGATTAGTATGCACACTACAGACCAATACAGTCTAACGTACCTTATGGATGAGAAAGTGGAGATTCAAAGGCAAGGTGAAGTGATTCGTAAGAGGCCACGTACTTTGTTCAGAGCTAAACCACGTTGAGAGCCTGGGGCTTCGCCTCTGTGTTTAATCCATGCTGCCTCCACCTTAAAATAGCGAAGGTTTAATTTTATTGTGTGGCAGATTTCAGATTAACTACATAGGCTCAAAAGTGGGCAACATATTTGTAGCTTAAAATAATGTAAGTCGGGAAAGCCATCTGTTTCTGCTTTATTTGGTCAGATAGTGAAAATACAAATCAAACCAAACAATAGGTTGTATTACTGAGCTTAAGTTACATATGAAAAATGTCTAGAATACCCATAGATTTCTACTCATGGAGCTCTGTAGGTATGTTCTCAATTGAAGAATTTAAGAATATGGTCTGAAATTCAGACAAAGTACATGTGCAAAGATCATAAGGTCCTAGTATTCCATTTTTCTATTTTGTATCCAGCTTTCTAGCTACTATAATCTCTTTGATAAGAAGAATAGATACTTATGTTTAAGTAGGCATTTATTTTTCCTATTCCAACAGAAATATATGTGCTATGTTCAAATAGAGGTTGCAGAAAAATCAGCTAATTTTGCAAATAACTGAAAAATGTTTATAATTCCCTGATGAGATATATACATTATATAAGCAGTTCTGAGAAATACCACTATATTAGTTTAACCATTATACATATATATAATAATTATAATAATTTTATATATAACAGTATATATACGTACATATATACTATATGTACGTATATATACTATTATATATGCTACTCTGCACACTGCCAGTATGTTATTGGACACACTGGCAATGTTTTTCACATGTACTAAGAGCTGAGCATTGCAAACCAATATAACTTATTATCCCATTTAATCTTCACTACAAATCTGCAGGGGTACTACTATTATCCTCATTTTATAAATGAAATGACGAACCTCCAGTAAAGAACTTGCCCAAGGACACACAGCCAGCAAGATGAAACTGACTGAGGAATGAGGAGTTTAAATGTATCTTCCAAATTAATGTTGTGACTGGTAAAACTTTTGAGTCCCAGTTCCTTAAATTCTGATTTAATTAGATCTTTTCTCTCCATGTGAATTTCTACCTTAATTTCATGCAGTGAGGCTGGGACGGTGTTAACCTTTTCTGCCTTTTGCACCAAGCACCTGGTTAGGTGAACCAGCTGATGTCCTGTGTCTAAGGAGTCTGGGGCTGGAGTTGTCCGTAGCCAGGGAAGGAAGGAGTCTTAAATACCCTACTGTTATCTCCATGGTCAGAAACTGCTTCCCCCCAAATGCTGAGTCTAGGTTCTTGGTTCTTCAGCTCTTACTCTCTAGTACTGAGATTGACAAACAAATAAGGGTTGTAATAAAAATGCCAGGGGCGCCTGGGTGGCGCAGTCGGTTAAGCGTCCGACTTCAGCCAGGTCACGATCTTGCGGTCCGTGAGTTCGAGCCCCGCGTGAGGCTCTGGGCTGATGGCTCGGAGCCTGGAGCCTGTTTCCGATTCTGTGTCTCCCTCTCTCTCTGCCCCTCCCCCGTTCATGCTCTGTCTCTCTCTGTCCCAAAAATAAATAAAAACGTTGAAAAAAAAATTAAAAAAAAATGCCAGCATACTTGCGAATATTCTTAATGAAATCAGTGGCACAGGCTTTCACAGAGAAATGGATACGGAAGAAAGAAGGAGATGGGGCTACCCAAAATGGTTCTCGATACAGCTGTGGGAGCCTTGTGACTGAAGGTTAAAAGCTCAAGAGAAACATGTGAGAGAAAAAGAAGGTGCAGGACGGAGGAGAACTGATAGTAGTAATTGCAGATAGTCTAGAATAGCGATTAATAAGCAAATGGCAAAGGGACCGATCTGGAAAAGGAAGAAAACACTCACACACAAGCAAACGTATAAAGCTCACCCTCATTTTATATGACACGTTTGGCTCCATGCTGATAGTCCACGTGTAGAATCTCCAAAAGCTGTACCTTGCCAAATGTTAACTGTTAGTATGTGCCGAAACCTCATTATGTATGAAAGGATATGATCAGAAGAGAGGACTGTTGCAACCAGCTGTAACCTATAGCATTCAAATAACTATCTTGGTGTGAGAGACAAACATTGATTACTTAATTCCAACACTTTATAATGCTTCATGGGGAAAAAAAAGACAGTTTTCCTTGCACTTGTTATTTTCTTTTATATTAGATGACTAGGTTCCACATTATCTTAGAGTATCCTGGTTTGACTACCTAATTTTTTTCTTTAAATACTGGATAAAGGATCAATTTAAATATCTCTAGCCTACCAACGTGGTGTCATTTGGATATATTGCAGTATTTATGATACCCTATGATTAATGGGATTTTTCAGAGAAAAAGA